>NC_059282.1:11963555-12046055 GCF_017591435.1 Portunus trituberculatus
TGATACGACAAATATCTATTGATTTTGGCGTTACAGTTCGAAGGGAAGAAGGAGGAAGAGGAGGAGGAGGAGGAGCAGGAAGAGGAGGAGGAGAAATGTTAACGGCGAGGCTAAACAAGGAATGGTAAAATAAGAAACAGAAGACTGAATGAAATGATGAAGAGAGGAATAAAAAGAGGAAAGGGATGAGGAAGAGGGAGTATTTGTGCTGCAGAATTTCCATGTGTCCTTTAATCAACGTGTGTTTGTTCCCTTCTCTCATTAGCCTCCCTTCTTCCTTCTTCCTTTCGTCCACTGTGTCCTTCACCTCATTAATCTTCCTCTGTGTTCCTTCTCCTTCAAAATCAGCCTGGACCGTAGTATCCTCCTCCTCCTCCTCCTCCCCCTCCCAGTGATCTTTGTATACGAAGAAGAGTAGGCATTGAATTTTTCCTCTCCTTTCCTCTCCTTCTCTCTCTCTCTCTCTCTCTCTCTCTCTCTCTCTCTCTCTCTCTCTCTCTCTCTCTCTCTCTCTCTCTCTCTCTCTCTCTCTCTCTCTCTCTCTCTCTCTCTCTCTCTCTCTCTCTCTCTATCTTCCTTGTCCTTCTCTCTTCTCTCTTCCTCTTGTTCTTCGACCTTTGCAAAAACATGCATTTGTTGTTGCCGTGGCGCCAAAGATCAATAAACTATTATATCTTTTTTTGTTTGCTCCTCCTCCTCCTCCTCCTCCTCCTCCTCCTCCTCCTCTTCTTCTTCCTCTGTCTTCTTGCTCTCTTATTCATTCTTCTCGTTACCCTTGTCTTCGTTCTCCTCCTTCTCCTTCTCTTTTTCCTTCTCTTTCTTCTCCTCGTTCTTTTTCTTGTTATATCTAAACTGTTATTTTATTTATTTTCTATTTCTTTATTTTTTTTCTTTCATCATCACTATTTTTTCTTCTATTATCTATAACATTACTTCATCTTCATCATCATCACCACCACTATCATCATTAGCTTGTTCTCTTTCTTGTTCTTGTTTCCTATACAGCTGTTTCCATTGTTGTTGTTGTTGTTTATATCATTTTCATTACCTTCTCCTCCTCCTCCTTTTGTTTTCTCTTATATTGTCATCATCTTCCTTTTTCAATCTTCTGTTTCTTCTTTTTCATTCCTCCTCCTCCTCCTCCTCCTCCTCCTCCTCCTCCTCCTCCTCCTCCTCCTCCTCCTCCTCCTCCTCCTCCTCCTCTTCGGTCACGTCAGGAGGTCACCAGCCAAACAACCCCCACAGTATGAGTCTTTGTATTGATCACAGGAACTAGTAATGTTTGGCTTGGGACGCGGAAAGTTTGGTCTCTTGCGTGTTTGTTTACGTGTGTGTGTGTGTGTGTGTGTGTGTGTGTGTGTGTGCAGTTAGATTAGGAGGTATACGTGATCACACACACACACACACACACACACACACACACACACACACACACACACACACACACACACACACACACATACGTACCTAACATTATGACCAATTATACTGTCTTTCTCGCGAACCTAATGAATGAAGAAGACAACCCGACATACCTCCCATTCACTCACTTATTCATCTCTTCCCTTATTGACGACCACGGCTTATCCCTCGCGGTAAAACCAGACGCATGATACAATATACATTTTTCATTTCGTTACCTACAATGTTGTCGTCTTCCTCCTGCCTGGTGTGAAAGCATTGCCATTATCTTAAGGATCGTGTTCAGTGACATCCTGCTCTCTCACCATGGCTAATTTCTCAAAGGCCACAAAGATATTTTTCTCGGTTCTCAAGACTGCTTCTCGTGTTAACGTATAGAAATCTTATAAACGAATCACTAGAACATAAAAAAAAAAGCTCCATTAAAAACTTGTGTCACTTCAACTAAAGCTTTTTAAAATAATTTGTTTTGGTAATAATGTGGAAATATTACAAATCTGTCACTAGAATCAGAAAAAAAACTTTGAAAATAGTATAACTCCACTTAGAGCCTTTGAAATGTAGCGTAGATGGTGACAGAAGTGTTTCAGAATAGTGGCTTCACTGTTTCAAAGGTCTTGGTAGCTTGTCACAAACAGCAATGGATCCCTTACAGCTCGTTCTTTTGTTTCCCTTGACGTATTGGAGTCTCCAGTGTGGCAGTGTGAGGTATTTGATGTGGTTTTATTAAGTTAAGTCACGTTGGGTCAGGTGTGTAGTTAGTAGTATGTTATAATTCTAAAAATCTTCTTTCTCAGATTTCAATTGTATCATCACCATCTTCCCACTTCTCTTCTTCCTTCTCCTTATTATCATCATCATCCACTTACCTTTATCTCTCCAACTACTTACTTATGTACACAAAGAAAGAAGAAATGAATAGATAAAGAAAAGAAAGAAAGAAAAGAGTTAGCAAATATGTAATCTTCCAAACTTCACATTTATCAGAATTATTTATCTGGTCATCATTTATTCATTTATGTTCTGTTTACTCTTTTATTATTTTATTTGCCCATTTCCCACCGCTGCGTATGCTATGTGGCGAGGGTGATGGGACGAGGGCAAGGGATGGGTGGAGCTGGGTAAGGTTTGGGGAGGGGGTTGACAGCCAGGTGAGAGGGGACAGGTGTGCTGCCATGTTCTTCATCTGAATTAATGATGAGGGTTAGAGTAAGGGTGAGGGGAAGAGAGAGAGAGAGAGAGAGAGAGAGAGAGAGAGAGAGAGAGAGAGAGAGAGAGAGAGAGAGAGAGAGAGAGAGAGAGAGAAACCGATCCAACTGTGCCAAATTTGTTTTCTGTAGAAGTAGTAGTAGTAGTAGTAGTAGTAGTAGTAGTAGTAGTAGTAGTGATAGCAGTAGTAGTAGCTGCATTAGGAGTAGTAAAAATAGTAACAGTAGTAAAAACAGCAGCAATCAAAGTACAACTAGTAACGACAGCACCACCACCACCACCGCAGCAACAGGAACAGCAACAGGCAGGCGCAGGAGTAGCGCTATTGGGGTCAGTATCGGTGTTTCTCGACAGGTGACACGCAGCAGACTCAATATATCACCTGGAATTTATGTGTGAGACTATTTATATACCTGTCTGCATGGCTGCCCACCTGTGTGTGTGTGTGTGTGTGTGTGTGTGTGTATCTTTTCAGGGATATGTTACAAGTGAAACACACACATACACACACACACACACACACACACACACACACACACACACACACACACACACACACACGAAGTTTAATGTTATTGTTATCATCGTCGTCGTTATTGTTGTTGTTATTGTTGTTGTAGTTGTTGTTGTTTCAGATGCTTTATGAAACAAAATAAGACCTAACATTTTATCTTGCACAGACGTTCATCTTTCACATCCCACCTCGATAAATACAAGTAGAGTTTCTTTAGATTTGCCCAAGTTACCCTTCATAAAGACCACGTTTTCTATTGTAGCGTGAGAAATTCAAAACAAAAAACGGTGTAAAACTTTCCTACACATTTACCTATCTATTAATTTAAGCTGATCACTATTATTGTACATTATATTAACTCATTTTTATTGTGCAATATTTGTTTCCTGTACACAGCTCTTCAATACCGCCCCTTCACTGTCATTAATATTGTACAATACGGAATATTGCTCAATTATATTGGTTGTGTAGGGTCAGCTTAATTATGTGCATTATTTTTTCTGCTTTCCCCTCCTCCTCCTCCTCCTTCTTCTCCTTCTCCTTCTCCTTCTCCTTCTCCTTCTCCTTCTCCTTCTCCTTCTCCTTCTCCTTCTCCTCCTCCTCCTCCTCCTCCTCCTCCTCCTCCTCCTCCTCCTCCTCCTCCTTCTCCTTCTCCTTCTCCTTCTCCTTGTTCTTCATCATTATCATCATTATTCTTTTCCTCCTCCTCCTCCTCCTCTTCCTCCTTCTCGAAAGCAGATCATGTTTTCGTCAAAGGTTAACAAAAGTCACCTTGTGTAATATTACCTCCTCCTCCTCCTCCTCCTCCTCCTCCTCCATTATTCTTCCTGCTACTTCTCGTCATCATGCGTTACTGTCTGGTTCTAGCTGCATTTTCTAATCCCTTCACTGTCCCACTCTGGTGCGTGTTTTGGGGCTAAAAGGTCTGGTGGAGGGGGCTGGGGTTGTTTAGGAGGATTGAAGAGTTGGGGGATCAAGTGAGTGGTTTCGTGGAAGCCCTTGGTGGACTGTTGTTACCTTGGTGGAGAAAGGAATGTCGCCCCCTGACTCCCGTCCCCCTCCGATACCGTGATCCTGCCATGTGACCAGCGGTGTGGGCGGGGGAAGTAGGGATGGGATGCATACAAACAGAGTATTCAGTGGACAAGAAATTGAATTAAGTACGTAGTGCGGCCACTTGTGTGTTTTCCGTGTGAGGACACCAAGTGCTTTGATTGTTGCCTGGATTGTCTGCTTGGCGTGCCTACACTTATGAGTGTGTGCGTGTTTGTCTCTTATTGGCTCTTTTTGGATATGGTTGATGTGTGTGTGTGTGTGTAATTCACCTCGGTCGTCTGCTGGTCAGCCAGCCAGTCTTTCCCATTACGGAGCGAGCTCAGAGCTCATAGACCGATCTTCGTGTAGCACTGAGACCACAACAACACACTCCACACACCGGGAAAGCGAGGCCACAACCCCTCGAGTTAAATCCCGTACCTATTTACTGCTAGGTGAACAGAGGCCACACATTAAGAGGCTTGCCCATTTGCCTCGCCACTTACAGGGACTCGAACCCGGCCCTCTCGATTGTGAGTCGAGCGTGCTAACCACTACACTACGCGGTGTGTGTGTGTGATTCACTGTTTGATCTGCTGCAGTTTCTGACGAGACAGCCAGACGTTACCCTACGGAACGAGCTCAGAGCTCATTATTTCCGATCTTCGGATAGGCCTGAGACCAAGCACACACCACACACCGGGACAACAAGGTCACAACTCCTCGATTTACTTCCCGTACCTACTCACTGCTAGGTGAACAGGGGCTACACGTGAAAGGAGACACACCCAAATATCTCCACTCGGTCGGGGAATCGAACCCCGGTCCTCTGGCTTGTGAAGCCAGCGCTCTATCCACTGAGCTACCGGGCATGTGTGTGTGTGTGTGTGTGTGTGTGTGTGTGTGTATCTGTGTGTTTGCGCGCACTCGTGTGTGTGTGTGTGTGTGTGTGTGTGTGTGTGTGTGTGTGTGTGTGTGTGTGTGTGTGTGTGTGTGTGTGTGTGTGTAGGGCACGAAGCCATTGTAAGTCTCGTCGCGACATGCGGCAACAACACTGAAGTGCTTCTTTTTCAGGTGGTGGTGACCTGGGTGGCGCTACTTTCTCGCGCCCCGCCGCCAGTCCAGTGCCTGCCTGCTGCCTTCCCACCATAGAGGCCTCAGGGCCGAGTTACTCATGGAAGAGTGAAAGGCGACTTCCATAATCTTCTTTTCAAGGAGAAAAGAACAGAAAAAGGAGGAAAAAAAGGGAGGCTACTTAAAGGTTTCTTCTCGAAGGTACTCCCCATTCTTGGCAGCAGCCAAGATGGTGGTGAGTGTCACAAGTCACTCTTGGCGTGGTCAGGGCGCAGTGCAGGGCGTTGGCGCGCGGCGGCCGCGGTGATGACGGGGGCGTGGTGGCGGACGCATGCTGAGAGCGTGACCGCTGCCCACATAACCAGGAGCAGGACGCAACAAACAAAAGGTAAAGAAAACCTGCGAAAGATTAGCAAGCTTTAAGACGACCCAAAGTGGTGAAAATGACTCCATCTAATCCAATTGCTATCTGTCTGGAGCTCACACAGAGGCCTGGTAGTGCAGTGCTGTGCAGGCTTTTGTAACTGTGAAGAAACGTCCTTAGCGTGACTGTGGCGAGCTGGTGACCATCTTGTGTCTAAGAGGAAAGGCCATGGAGCTGAGGGGCTGAAGGCGATGCGGCCCCTCAAGCGATGGTGCTTAGTTAACACAGCGCTGCGCAGGACAAGGAAACCAGTGAATCACTGAAAACACGTGCTGCTTCCCTTCCGCATCTCCCCCGGAGACTTGGGTGGACGTGTAGGGACTGAAAAAGAGAGGCGGGAAGGACGATGAGGCAGGAGACTTACAGTTCCGACGCCCCAAGATTCAGTTGTGAACATCTGCCTGTAACTTCTCCGTGACCCCTGAACACCTGCCATGGCCGCCGAGGCGCAAGCAAGGAGCTCCTCCGCTGGGAGATGGCTTCAGGTGAGTGACCGTGGAGTTAGGACCTGGTAGGTGAGCCTGCAGGTGATGTCGCAGACTACTCAGGTGAAAGCCAGTTTGTTCTAAGTTAATCTTTATTCCGTCATAATAACACGATATAAAGATAAAACAACATCCTCTTGTCTCTCATCACTAGGGATGGGCAAACTTTTCAGGGCTAGGGCCACATTAAAAATAATTACAATCTTATAGGGCCTCATGCTATATAAAGGAAAAAGCCACTCCCCCACGCATATGCACACCTTGGGGAAGAAAATGAAATGCTCACAATATTATTTGGTGTTGTTTATCAGTTTTCTTTCAAATTTATTAACATTTGTCGGGCCACATGAATTCCTGTGGTGGGTTGCATGCGGTCCGTATAGGCCGTAGTTTGTTCATACCTGCTTTAGAAAGTTCTTAATTTTCTCGCATCATCGCTTCCTGTATCTACCGCTGATAATGTGTCACTTTCCCTCTTCATGCTCTGTCCCTCGCCTATGGTCCCTCACGTCACTGTTTTCATCATCTATGGTTCTGTACTATTTATATATCTTCATTCTTTCATCAGTATTGGATAAATATGTGACATTATTTGTACAACATTTTTTACTCACATGCATAAGGCTTCTGTATTGTAGGCTTAAGTTTCTCTCTCTCTCTCTCTCTCTCTCTCTCTCTCTCTCTCTCACGTAGTAGATAAGGTGGTGAGCATTGTATCCGGCAGACGTCCATGCGTAGGTTCGAATCCCACCACATACCGCCTTGAAACTTTGTTATTTGTCGAGTGGTTTAAAGTTATCTACATGTCACCATGATACCCAGGTTCTAGGTGGTTACACCAAAGATATGCTTGGGTGGTGATATGGCCCCTAATATGGGTGCCACTATAAATAAAATTGCCTGCGCCACTAATGGGTGGAAGCTGAACAGTGCTTCCCTTACTCTTCAAGTAGACCTACAGGCGCTGTAGGCCGTAACATAAAGAGAGAGAGAGAAAAAAAAAAAAAAAAAAAAAAAACGCGCGCGCGCACACACACACACGGCCCGGTAGCTCAGTGGTTAGAGCGCTGGCTTCACAAGCCAGAGGGCCGGGGCTCGATTCCCCGGCCGGGTGGAGATATTTGGGTGTGTCTCCTTTCACGTGTAGCCCCTGTTCACCTAGCAGTGAGTAGGTACGGGATGTAAATCGAGGAGTTGTGACCTTGTTGTCCCGGTGTGTGGTGTGTGCCTGGTCTGAGTCAGGCCTATCGGAAATAATGAGCTCTGAGCTCGTTCCGTAGGGTAACGTCTGGCTGTCTCGTCAAGAGACTGCAGCAGATCAAACAGTGAATTACACACACACACACACACACACACACACACACACACACACACACACACACACACACACACACACACACACATTATGTATGTATGCATGTATATAAGAGAGAGAGAGAGAGAGAGAGAGAGAGAGAGAGAGAGAGAGAGAGAGATAAAACAGAATAATAGTAGTAAGAGGAGGAGGAGAAGGAGAATGAGGAGGAAGTTAAAGTGAATAAGATCTTCTAAGGAGGAAGAGGTACAAGTGCTTGGAGAACGGATAGAGTGGGAGAGGGGGAAGGAAGGAGGGATAAAGAGAAGACGACGGTGTGCTCTCAAGTTGAACCAGGTGTGCTGAGAAACCGTTGACTAACTCACTTATCACTCTAACGATCTAGTCATAGTCACCTGTATTCCAAACTCCTTACCTGTAGTGCCCTGAATCCCCTCTCCTTTTCACTCTTTTCCTTCGTGTTCTTCATGGCCAAACTGTGTCAATCTTCATATCCCGCGTCACTGGGTAGCAAAGGTGATGATACTTTTGGTGCCGTTAGAGCCATGACTCTTCAATTAGAGCTATTAAAATAAGTCGATGGGTGGTATATGAGCGTTTCAGAATATATGTAGTCCTACGTACGTTTCATTTAATAGTGTGTTCTGGACAAGGGTAACAAAAAGTAGAAAGAGAAAGAACCCAATGGTGGTGAAAAATTACTGCTTACTACCTTTACTGCTTGCCTTCCTACCATAATACCATTCATATTACCAGTTGATTACATTTCTTGACCCACTGCAGACGTCCTTGTTCACGTGATAATAAATTAATTTCAAACAATAGCAGGCCTTTAACTATTAACTGCTTGAGTTATACACTAGGCTAGTTACAATATCGGTATAGCATTATCACCTGGTTTGGAGCTCTCCGAGTGCTGGCTCTCGTCACAATGGTTCCAACTTGGCTGACACTACAGCCGACGCAGGCAAAGGCAGGGCAGTGAGGTTGGTTTGATATACCTAACATTGTGTTTCAGCGTGGGCATGGGTGTGTGCAGCGTGGGCGGCAGTGTGGACTCGCCTGTTCTCCTACCTGGCCCTGGCGTGGCTCTACGTGTGGACAGGTGAGTGACATGATTATCATGAATTGTGTTCATGCCCGATTCACTCCGTTGCTCACATACCAGTCAATCACTCAGTGAGGATTATTACAGTAACTTATTTGCTTTCTCTGCCACGGTCATAGAGTAGGTAAGTCAGTCAATCAGTCAGTCTGGCTGCGGGAGATCCACTGTGCTGGCAGGCAGTAGGTCATGAGACTCATCGCTAGTCAACTCAGTCGGTCAGCATGTCAGTGGATCCGATTTATCCATTACGTCTGTGTTCCCTGCCCCAGTAAACCCCTCACTCCCCCTCCCCGGCAGTGTTACCTGTGTGGAAGAGGGAGAAGAGCCTAGCCGAGTGGGTGCGTCGATGTGTACCGTCACAGCCTCTGGAAGACTTGCAGCAGGACTTGGCGGACGGCGTGGTGCTGTGCGGGCTTCTGGAGGCTGTGCTGCCTGGCGCGTGTCCAAGATTTGACCTCTTACCGAAAAACAACCCAGAGACCAACCTTCACATCGCCTCGCGCCTCGCTGCCGCCTTCCTGGGAGTGACGGAGGTGACCGAGAGAGGAGAGACGGAGAGGGGTGGGAGGAAAGGAGGGGAAGAGGATGAGGCGAACTGGGAAAAAAAAAAAACATATGACATAAGTAGGTGGCTTCTGGGTGGGGGTATAGCGGGGTGCGAGAGAGAGAAGCCCAGTTAGGTTCCCAGATCCCCATCATCCTCTTAGCCTCCTCCCTCGATGGCGTGGGCGCTTCACGGCAGAAATTCATACTGCTGAGTTTCCTGAAAATAACTGACAACTTCACTAAATTCACTATTCAGACAGCACTCATATTTTATTTTAGAGGTAAGACTTGAAATGTGTGGGTTTTCCTGCAGGAGGCAGCGGGCAGCGGTGCGGCACTCACACAGTTCCTACGGGCGGTGCGGTATGCGGCTTCACGGCGTCAAGTATTCGGGGGTCCGCCCCTCACGCAGGACACTGTCGCACAAACTCTCGGGATTAACCAGGTGACAGACTTATTGCTCACCTTCATTATCTGTTGCATAGATCACTTGTGGCGCATTTATACTAAACAGAGATCTTCGCTCTTTTCTTCCCTAATTGTTCTCTCTCTCTCTCTCTCTCTCTCTCTCTCTCTCTCTCTCTCTCTCTCTCTCTCTCTCTCTCTCTCTCTCTCTCTCTCTCTCTCTCTCTCTCTCTCTCTCTCTTCCTACAGGTGGTTGCGCGGGGCATGGGGCTACAGCTGGGCTTGGTGGGGCGATGGGCTAGGTTTACTTTGTATATGGACAACGGCAGTGATGGGAGTCTGGTGGTGGAGGTGTGTAGTGATCGGGGGGAATATGGCTGCTGCCACGTCACGGCTTTTCCAGAGACGACAACTACAAAGGTGAAATCTCAGGTGGGGTCCCTGTTTGTCATTGGCGTAAAACTCTTGGACCTTTATTCACCTTGCTTATAACGAACAAACTTAGAATAAGATTATATGAGAAAATTAGATGGATTTTTCTCTCCTCTGGCTTTGCAGGCACACCAACAAATACCTCTGGAGTATGACGTGCAAGGATGCAAGGTGCGGGTGGCGTGGCTCCCCATGCAGCAGACGCGGTACACGTTGGTGCTCTCCTCGTATGGACAACACATCCTCGGCTCACCTTACACTATTAACGTGGACGAGTCGCAGGTGAACCACTTTTTTCACACTATTTATTGTTGAGTTTCTGAGGAAATGCTTCGCTTCTCATGCTTGGAGTCTTGTTAAACAAACTAACTCAATTTCCATTTTGTCGGGTTGTGTCTCATCCACTGCTCTTTCCTCCCTTACCCCCAGCACTCCTCACCTGCCCGCAAGTGGCAACTTATTCGACACGCCTGGGATAGTGACTCCGAATCAGAATACGAGGGTATGTTAGTGCCCGCTGACAAGGAGTTCCCCTTGACGAGCAGGGAACAGGCTGGGGCGCGCAGGTATTAGCCAAAAATTGGTTGAGTTTGACAGTGCGTGCTGACTGTTGACAGTAGAGGTGCTAGTGGTGGTTAAGAGTTGCATGTTGTAGATGACATGGTTGCTGTGACGGTATCTGTTATGAGGCTCCGTCCAATCAATATGAGGAAGCTACGGATTGGTTCGTAGCCTGTCCTGTAATCCACCGTGGCTTTGATCGTGTGTCTTCATGCATGTTGTGTTGCAGGTTTCTCAGCATCCTGCGGCGCCGAGTGGTGCGGCGAGTGTTGCACATTGGTGATCGCCACGTGGTGCTACGGGGCTCTGAGTGCATCGACCGCTCCTCCAGGACCCGTGAGGTCAGTTGCAGTCTGAATCCCACCATCCATTCGCTCCTCTCCTTGCTCCATCTTGCAACATAGTATTATTCTCTTACCCTTTCATATATATATATATATATATATATATATATATATATATATATATATATATATATATATATATATATATATATATGTATATATATATATATATATATATATATATATATATATATATATATATATATATATATATATATATATATATATATATATATATATATATATATATATATATATATATATATATATATATATATATATATATATATATATATATATATATATATATATATATATATATATATATATATATATATATATATATATATATATATATATATATATATATATATATATATATATATATATATATATATATATATATATATATATATATATATATATATATATATATATATATATATATATATATATATATATATATATATATATATATATAATTATTATTCTATCTGTCTATTAATTTTTGTTTTGTTGTTTTCACTTTTGTATCTTGAGCCTATAACGCCTGTGGACCTGCTCCTGGAGGCTTTGTGGTCGGCTTGCTGGCTTATCTCATGGAGGCTTGCATCCTTTGCCTGAGGTGGCTCAGGAAGGATTCTTCCTTAAAGTGAAGCGTGTAGGGACTCTTGCCATCCCCCGCCTCCTGGTGCTTCTCGATGCACAGGCTGACGGCAGCATATAAGTGATCTGTAGCCTCTTAATCAACAGCCGCAAAAAAAATGTCAAGTTTTTAATGGGACTTATAAGATGCGTTGAGAACTCGGTCGTAAATAATTTCTTTTGTTGACATTATGGCTCCATTTATTTACACTTACAACAAATCTTTCTTGTGACTTTCAGGCACTCCAGTACATGAGGAAGTCCGCGGACAGTCTGGACCTGGATGACTTCACTTCTCGGGATGCCTTATCCCCTCCTTCCCGGCGCCTCTCCTTACCATGGGAAGTTGGCGTCTCAGTTGGGCCCATTGAGGAAAAGACGAAGGAGGAAGAGGAATCTGTACAAGAAGGAAATTGTGACCACAACTCATCTCTTGAGGAAAATATTGGAAATGGTAATGAGAGAGTGGTTAGAGAGGCAGCAGAGGAGGTGGCGTCAGAGATGCCCACGCTTGAGGCCACGCCACAGAGTTCTAATGGTCCTGAAATATTGATAGCCACAAACAAGGCAGAACTTACACCAGTAGATATATTAATGGATCCTGAATGCTACGAGCACCACAGGGAGACAAGCGACTTCCCGATTTCTTCCACGGAAAACTGCGAGCCTCAAGCAGAGTCACCACAAGCCACAGGCAGCCTTACACAAGAACCACTTGAGGTAGCGACCACCACACACGCAGCAGCACCAGTGATTGAAGCGGCTTTCTCGGCAGTAGAAGAAGCAGCGTCTATAACAGTAACAACAGCAGCGGAAGAGGCAGCACATATGATAACAGAAGTAACTTCCACGCCAGCGACGGAAGTAAACAATAGTCATCCTGCTGTTTTACGTCAATTATCTAAGTCCAAGAGAAATGTAGACCGTAAATCTCGCAGGAGGCGGCGTAAGAGGCTAAAAGGAGCATTCAGATTAGTAGCAAAGGACTATGACCACATCTGTACCATAATCATGAACATGTGTGACTTCATCATCGAGCACAGCCCCAGGAAGGAGGCACTCAATGCGGTGCGGGTCGCCTCGCGAATCCTTGGTTACAGTGTAAGTGACACCTCCGAGTCCTCTCACTCTCACGACTTGTCGTCAGATGAGGAGGAAGAGCGAAATAGTATTGGAAACGATGAAGTTCTAGAACCTCTGGTAGACGAATGGGGGGCAGTGCTCATGAGAGAAGGGAGCGGTGACCATGTGGTTGGCATAGAACATGACGGAGAAGAGGTGAAGCTTACAGATGTCTCAGAATTTGAAACAAATACTTTTGAAGATTCCCTCTCTCCTGTGACTCTGATCATCCCTGAAGTGGTGGTGGTGCCGCAGGAGGACGAGCTGGCAGAGAGAGTCTCTGATGACAACGGCAGCCAGCTACTACCCGAGTTAGACCAAGATTCCTGTATCATGAACTACTTGCATACCATCGACGAAGTGACGGAGCCCAACTCAATGGTTGAAGACATCACCGAAGAACTACAGAAGAGATACGAGGATTATTTTGATACAGAAGACAAAACTTCATGTCAAGGTGACGTCTCTGATGGTGATGATGGCGAGGAATGGGAGGCAGCGGCGAGCACGGCGGAAGGTCTGGTCTCAAGGTGGCCGGGAGATTTGGATATTACGGATGAATCAAATAAAGGACTCCAGCCACTGCAAGACGTCTTCATGCTGCTTCAGCCTCTGGAGGGTAACAATGACCTTGAAGCTGCAGAAGACGAAAATAAATATGACAATCCGCAGATCATAGACAGCTCACAATTTAGCACTGAAGTCCCCACGCGCAAAAATCAGTTATGGTCACTGCAAGATTCACAAGAAAAAATGGAGGAAGCCTCACCTGCAGGTCTTCTTGCACAGATCACTGAGCCGCAGCAGGTAACCAATAGCACTCTGAAGACTGAAGGCGAACCTACATATTTATCAC
This sequence comes from Portunus trituberculatus, assembly GCF_017591435.1. Lineage (NCBI taxonomy): Eukaryota > Metazoa > Arthropoda > Malacostraca > Decapoda > Portunidae > Portunus > Portunus trituberculatus. The sequence goes on from NC_059282.1 coordinate 11,977,053, forward strand.
AAGAATCTGTACAATTAACAGGAGAGTATGAAGAGCTGATAGAAGAACATACACAGACAACAGACGAACCCGAACAGATAACAGGACAAGAAACCGAACAGATAACAGAAAAAGAATCTGAGGAGGTGATAAAGCAACATGAACAGATGATAGAACCTGAACATGTAACAGAGGAATCTGAACATGTTATACAAAAACTTGAAGAATTAACCGAGGAGCCTGATCAAATAACAGATGAACCAGAACAGATAAGAAAAGAACCTGTACAGGTAACAGAAGAACCTGTACAAGTAACAGAAGAACCTGTACAGGTAATAGAAGAACCTGTACAAGTAACAGGAGAACCTGTACAAGTAACAGAAAAACCTGTACAGGTAACAGAAGAACCTGTACAAGTAACAGAAAAACCTGTACAGGTAACAGAAGAACCTGTACAAGTAACAGAAGAACCTGTACAGGTAACAGAAGAACCTGTACAGGTAACAGAAGAACCTGTACAAGTAACAGAAGAACCTGTACAGGTAACAGAAGAACCTGTACAGGTAACAGAAGAACCTGTACAGGTAACAGAAGAACCTGTACAGGTAACAGAAGAACCTGTACAGGTAACAGAAGAACCTGTACAGGTAACAGAAGAACCTGTACAAGTAACAGAAGAACCTGTACAGGTAACAGAAGAACCTGTACATGTAACAGAAGAACCTGTACAAGTAACAGAAGAACCTGTACAGGTAACAGAAGAACCTGTACAGGTAACAGAAGAACCTGTACAGGTAACAGAAGAACCTGTACAGGTAACAGAAGAACCTGTACAAGTAACAGAAGAACCTGTACAGGTAACAGAAGAACCTGTACAGGTAACAGAAGAACCTGTACAGGTAACAGAAGAACCTGTACAGGTAACAGAAGAACCTGTACAAGTAACAGAAGAACCTGTACAAGTAACAGAAGAACCTGTACAAGTAACAGAAGAACCTGTACAAGTAACAGAAGAACCTGTACAAATAACAGAAGAACCTGTACAGGTAACAGAAGAACCTGTACAAGTAACAGAAGAACCTGTACAGGTAACAGAAGAACCTGTACAGGTAACAGAAGAACCTGTACAAGTAACAGAAGAACCTGTACAGGTAACAGAAGAACTTGAACAGTCATTAGAAGAACCGGCACAGGTAACAGATGTTGAACAGGTGGCAGAAGAGCCTCAACAGGTAAAAGATGAACATGGACTGTTAACAGAACTTGAACTGGTTATAGAGGAAACTGAACACCGAATAGATAAACCTGAACACTTAACGGAAGCAGAAGAAGTAGCAGAAGAATGTGAACATATAACAGACAAGGAATCCCAACAAATAACAGAACCAGGGGATATAATAGAAGAACTGTTTGAACAAATAACGGAATCAGAACATGAACAAATGATTGAAGAACAGTTTAGGCAGATCGTAGAACAAACGACGGAACACATAACGCAAGAATTCACAGGAATAACGAATGAGTCACATGCAACACAACGACTACAAAACATTACTGTAGAATTACCCAATTCAATAACTTCACTACAAAAGACAAATTTACCACAAACAATGGAACTTCAGCAAGCCCCAGACACTGTGGATAGTGTGCCTCAGCGTGAAGCATTGGCACAGACAAAAGAACTGCCGGATGCCATTGCTGAGCTGCAGCAACTGGTCTTGCATTCTTCACATCTAGAGCATAGTGGAGTCCTTAAGAGTTCTTTTGAATCTCCATCTGAGAAGAACGTTGCCATCTTCGCAGCAGGGTTCTCGAGTAACAATAGTGCACAGGACGCAGGGATGGATAAGATTAGGCCTCAAAGAAGTCTCGCTATACAAGAGAAATGCCTCATACTTAAAGATCTCCTCAAATTTTCCGAAGAGCAGACCTCACTAACGTCTCTCGATTCACCCAAGGAGGAGATATCAGGGAATGGCGCTTCTTTACCTGCCACCAGAAGTCATATCACTACAGAAGAGATGCCATTCTCGTCTTTGGAGGAGAAACTTCCACCAGAGATCTCGACTCTTGCTTCACCTGAACCACAGCGCATCGTCAAGGGTTCGGTCTCAAAGTTTAGGACGTTATTTGAATCGAAGTCTATAAATGAAATATCATTCCTGCAGAGAGAAGAGACGCCTGCTCGCAGTAAAGGTGGCTCCTGCAGGGAAGTGTCTCAGAGGGAAAATACTGAACAACCTGTAGCTTTGAATGACAACCAGAAAGCTCATGTTACTGAAGATTCTACCAATGAAACAGAGGAAGAAGGGGAGAGTCGCAGTGGGAGAGAGAAACCTAAGGCTGTCATTGGAGATTTGCCCAGGATATCCCCTGACATGGATGTTCTAAATCAGTTTCGAGTTGACGCAAAGTCTGGCAGCTCAGGCGAAAACGTACCTTGTGACACGGTGACGCAAGAAGTCAAAGAAGATGAAGACAAAGGCAAAATACGTCCCGCCATTTCCAAAGGAAAGAATATGTATATCTCGATGCAGAAGTCCTTGCAAGATAAAATAAAAATGACTACCAGAAGTGACCGTATTCCCTACAGCACCTACGTGCGGCCTGCCATGATTGTGCTAGAAACTGAGCGGCGGGTGTCGCGGCTTAGGTCAGTCTTTGAACAACCTTGCACCACCTCCACCAAGAGATTCCTTCCTCACAAAACAACACGGTACATTGTCAGCGGTAGTCCGATATCCTCACCACCTCTTGATAGGAAGAATGATTTTCCCCAGGCACATTGTGAAGAGAAAGAAGAAATGTTTAATAAGTTAAGGGATACACACCCTTCAATGTCTGAAGATGACATCAAGCAGCAAAAAGACACCGCAGAGACCCTCAAATATTTTGTATCACATGAGGAACATGATAATGTGAAACAGCTCCAAGCTGAAACAAGTGATGGAGCTCAGTTTAAATCAGAGGTGGATCAGGGAAGTGAGATTTCTATTTCACTTGAATTTGTCTTAGAAACACAAAAAGAAGATAATGGAGTCTCAACATCTTATCGACAAGATCAAACTGTGCAGAATCTGCAGCCCGTGGAAGGAGAGCTTCAGAAGAAATCCTACAAGCTTGTGGCTGCTCTGGAGACCATGGAGAAAGATATCAAAGAGATGCAAGAGTCGGTGGAACGTCTCAATCGACACTATCCGATTATCCCCCCTGACGACGTGGACCTCCCCCACAACCTTCAAAAGCCACCTCGCCATGGCAAGATTGTTGCTTCATCACTTGAAGAAGAGAAACTAACAGGAATAGAATCTCTTATCTGTCTGTCTGAATCAAAAGAATACCGGCAAGAAGCAGAAGCTTATAAAAAAATCCAAGAACAGAAAGAATATGTTGAATATGTAGCAGAACCTGTTATACAGAAGAATGAACCTGTGGAGCAGCTACAGAAATATGGGGAACATTTACAACAAGCTTGTGAACGTCAGCAAAAACCACAAGCGCTGATGAGAGAATTGCAGGAACCAGAAAACAATGAACTACTGCAAGAATCACAAATAAGTATCGAAGAGCTTCAAAAATACGATGGGCCATTGCATGAATCAGAAGTCAATAAGCAGTTGAAAGTACCAGAAGAAAAGCTGCACGAATCAGCAGATGTTATAGAAAAACTACAGAAAAAGAAAGAATCTGTTGAACAGCTGCAAGAACAGGAAGAACCTGTTGAACAGCTGCATGAACAGCAAGAACCTTTAAAACCACTGCAGGAACAGGAAGAACCTGTTGAACACCTTCAAGAACAAAGAGAACCTTTAAAACAGCACCAGGAACAGAAAGAACTTGTTGAACAGCTTCAAGAACAAAGAGAGCCTGTTGAACAGCTGCAGAAACAGGAAGAACTTGCTTATCAGCTGCAGGAACAGGAAGAACCTGTTGAACAGCTGCAGGAACAGGAAGAACATGATGGAGAGCTGCAGCGACAAGAAGAACCCCTAGAACCTGAAAAATCTTTAGAACAGTTGCAGAAACAGGAAGAACCTGTTGAACAACTGCAGGAACTAGAAGAACGTGTTGATAAGCTGCAGAAACAGGACGAACTTGTTAAACAGCTGCAGGAACATGAGGGATCTGTTGAACAGCTGCAGGAACTAGAAGAACTTGTTGACAAGCTGCAGGAACAGGAAGACCTTGTTGAACAGCTGCAGGAAGGGGATGAACATTTAGAGCAGCTGCAGGAATCAAAAGAACCTGTTGAACACCTGCAGAAATGGGAAGAATCTGTTGAACAGCTGCAGGAACAGGAAGAACCCGTTGCACAGTTGCAGAAACAGGAAGAACATGTTGAACAGCTGCAGGAACAGGAAGAACATATTGAACAGCTGCAGGAAGAGGAAAAACCTGTTGAACAGCTGCAAGAACATGAAAAACCTGTTGAACAGCTGCAGAAACAGGAAGAACATGTTGAACAGCTGCAGGAACAGGAAGAACATGTTGAACAGCTGCAGGAAGAGAAAGAACCTGTTGAACAGCTGCAAGAACATGAAAAACCTGTTGAACAGCTGCAAGAACATGAAAAACCTGTTGAACAGCTGCAAGAACATGAAAAACCTGTTGAACAGCTGCAGAAACAGGAAGAACCTGTTGAACAGCTGCAAGAACATGAAAAACCTATTGAACAGCTGCAGAAACAGGAAGAACATGTTGAACAGCTGCAGGAAGAGGAAGAACCTGTTGAACAGCTGCAAAAACATGAAAAACCTGTTGAACAGCTGCAGAAACAGGAAGAACATGTTGAACAGCTGCAGGAACAGGAAGAACCTGTTGAACAGCTGCAAGAACATGAAAAACCTGTTGAACAGCTGCAGGAACAGGAAAAACTAGTTGAACAGCTGCAGGAACAGGAAGAACTTGTTGAACAGCTGCAGGAAAAGAAAGAACCTGTTGAACAGCTGCAAGAACATGAAAAACCTATTGAACAGCTGCAGAAACAGGAAGAACATGTTGAACAGCTGCAGGAAGAGGAAGAACCTGTTGAACAGCTGCAAGAACATGAAAAACCTGTTGAACAGCTGCAGGAACAGGAAAAACTAGTTGAACAGCTGCAGGAACAGGAAGAACATGTTGAACAGCTGCAGGAAGAGGAAGAACCTGTTGAACAGCTGCAAGAACATGAAAAACCTGTTGAACAGCTGCAGAAACAGGAAGAACATGTTGAACAGCTGCAGGAACAGGAAGAACCTGTTGAACAACTGCAAGAACATGAAAAACCTGTCGAACAGCTGCAGGAACAGGAAAAACTAGTTGAACAGCTGCAGGAACAGGAAGAACTTGTTGAACAGCTGCAGGAAAAGGAAGAACCTGTTGAACAGCTGTATGAATGGGAAGAAACTGTTGAACAGTTGGAGGAACAGAAAAAACCTGTTGAACAGCTGCAGGAACAGGAAGAACCTGTTGAACAGCTGCAAGAGCATGAAAAACCTGTTGAACAGCTGCAGGAACAGGAAGAACTTGTTGAAAAGCTGCAAGAACATGAAAAACCAGTCGAACAGCTGCAGGAACAGGAAGAACCTGTTGAACAGCTGCAAGAGCATGAAAAACCTGTTGAACAGCTGCAGGAACAGGAAGAACCTGTTGAACAGTTGCAGAAGCAGGAAGAACCTGTTGAACAGCTGCAGGAACAGGAAGAACCTGTTGAACAGCTGCAGAAGCAGGAAGAACCTGTTGAACAGCTGCAGGAACAGGAAGAACCTGTTGAACAGCTGCAGAAGCAGGAAGAACCTGTTGAACAGCTGCAGGAACAGGAAGAACCTGTTGAACAGCTGCAGAAGCAGGAAGAACCTGTTGAACAGCTGCAGGAACAGGAAGAACCTGTTGAACAGCTGCAGAAGCAGGAAGAACCTGTTGAACAGCTGCAGAAGCAGGAAGAACCTGTTGAACAACTACAAGAACAGGAGGAACATGTTGAAGAGCTGCAGGAACAGAAAGAACAGCTGCGGAAACAAAAAGAACCTGTTGAACAACGGCAAGAACCAGAGGAATGTTTTGAACAGCCTCAAGAATCAGAAGGAATCATGGAATGTCCGAGAGAACAAGATATTACTGAACCCTCACTAGAATTAATGTTGAAAGTAACTCAAAACATAGTTGATATAACAGCTTTGGAGTTGAGACAGCATAGTGAAGATTTATCTGAGAAAGTTGCGGCCTCTATAGAATATGATTTACCCCAGCAAAGCTTGACAGAAGACTCAGACAATGATGAGGACTCCCGACCAGTTTTTGAGGACGCTCTAGAGGACCTGACGGAGAGCAAAGACACAAATCATAACAGCCGACCTAAAGGACATCGCACAGCATTAACGAAACTTGGAGCCTCTGTATTCTACAGCATGGACGATGACTCCCTTTCTTGGTCAGAGAATCTTAGGAAAGAGGGAACGTCAGAAATCGTTACTGAAATGTACGAATGTCCGAAATATACAAAAGAACCATGCATATTTTCTGAAGAATCAATTGAAGATATGATGACAATTGAGAAACTAACACAGCAAGAGACTAACTTTCAGACTTCAAGAACTCCGAAGATGGGAAAACCAATGCTTTCGTTACACTCTCCCACAGACCCACAAATTTCTTCGGACAGTATAACAGAATCACAGAATCTTGAAAGTTTAGTAAATACAGAGATACCATTAAATCCTATACAAGTATCAGAGACATCAACAAACCTTCTTGGAGAACAAGAAACACCAAAAGACCTTCTTGGAGAACCACAGATGTCAACAGACCTTAGAGAACCAGAGACATCAACAGACCTCCTTGAAGAAAAACAGACACCAACAGACCTTATTGGAAAACCAGAGACAAAAACAGACCTTCTTGGAGAACCAGAGACCAAAACAGACCTTCTGGGAGAACCAGAGACACCAACAGACCTTCTGGGAGAATCAGAGACAAAAACAGACCTTCTGGGAGAACCAGAGACACCAACAGACCTTCTGGAACAACCAAAGACACCAACAGACCTTCTGGGAGAACCAGAGACAAAAACAGACCTTCTTGAAGAACCAGAGACACCAACAGACCTTCTTGAAGAACCAGAGACACCAACAGACCTTCTGGGAGAACCAGAGACACCAACAGACCTTCTTCTGGAACAACCAGAGACACCAACAGACCTTCTGGAAGAACCAGAGACAAAAACAGACCTTCTTGAAGAACCAGAGACACCAACAGACCTTCTGGGAGAACCAGAGACACCAACAGACCTTCTTCTGGAACAACCAGAGACACCAACAGACCTTCTGGGAGAACCAGAGACAAAAACAGACCTTCTGGGAGAACCAGAGACATCAACAGACCTTCTGGAACAACCAAAGACACCAACAGACATTCTGGAAGAACCAAAGACATCAACAGACCTTCTGAGAGAACTAGAGACAAAAACAGACCTTTTGGGAGAACCAGAGACATCAAAAGACCTCCTTGAAGAAAATGAGACACCAACATGTCTTTTGGGAGAACCTGTGGAGACAACATACCTTCTTGGAGGAGCAGAGACACCAACAGACCTTCTGGGAGAACCAGAGACACCAACAGACCTTCTGGGAGAACCAGAGACACCAACAGACCTTCTGGGAGAACCAGAGACACCAACAGACCTTCTTGAAGAACCAGAGACACCAACAGACCTTCTTGAAGAACCAGAGACACCAACAGACCTTCTGGGAGAACCAGAGACACCAACAGACCTTCTGGGAGAACCAGTGACACCAACAGACCTTCTTGAAGAACCAGAGACACCAACAGACCTTCTTGAAGAACCAGAGACACCAACAGACCTTCTTGAAGAACCAGTGACACCAACAGACCTTCTTGAAGAACCAGAGACACCAACAGACCTTGAAGAACCAGAGACACCAACAGACCTTCTTGAAGAACCAGAGACACCAACAGACCTTCTTGAAGAACCAGTGACACCAACAGACCTTCTTGAAGAACCAGAGACACCAACAGACCTTCTGGGAGAACCAGAGGCACCAAGAGACCTTCTTGAAGAACCAGAGGCACCAACAGATCTTCTTGAAGAACCAGAGACACCAACAGACCTTCTTGAAGAACCAGAGACACCAACAGACCTTCTGGAAGAACCAGAGGCACCAAGAGACCTTCTTGAAGAACCAGAGACACCAACAGACCTTCTTGAAGAACCAGAGGCACCAAGAGACCTTCTTGAAGAACCAGAGACACCAACAGACCTTCTTGAAGAACCAGAGACACCAACAGACCTTCTGGGAGAACCAGAGACACCAACAGACCTTCTTGAAGAACCAGAGACACCAACAGACCTTCTGGGAGAACCAGAGACACCAACAGACCTTCTTGAAGAACCAGAGACACCAACAGACCTTCTGGGAGAACCAGAGACACCAACAGACTTTCTTGAAGAACCAGAGACACCAACAGACCTTCTGGGAGAACCAGAGGCACCAACAGATCTTCTTGAAGAACCAGAGACACCAACAGACCTTCTTGAAGAACCAGAGACACCAACAGACCTTCTGGGAGAACCAGAGGCACCAACAGACCTTCTGGGAGAACCAGAGGCACCAACAGACCTTCTTGAAGAACCAGAGACACCAACAGACCTTCTGGGAGAACCAGAGGCACCAACAGATCTTCTGGGAGAACCAGAGACTACAATAGATCTTCTGGGAGAACCAGAGACACCAACAGACTTTCAGGGAGAACCAGAGACACCAACAGACCTTCTGGGAGAACCAGAGATACTAACAGACCTTGTGGGAGAACCAGAGACACCAACAGGCCTTCTGGGAGAACCAGAGACACCAACAGACCTTGTGGGAGAACCAGAGACACCAACAGACCTTGTGGGAGAACCAGAGACACCAACAGACCTTCTGGGAGAACCAGAGACACCAACAGACCTTGTGGGAGAACCAGAGACACCAACAGACCTTGTGGGAGAACCAGAGACACCAACAGGCCTTCTGGGAGAACCAGAGACTACAACAGATCTTCTGGGGGAACCAGAGATGCCAATAGACTTTCTTGGAGAACCAGAGACGCCAACAGACCTTCTTGGAGAACCAGAGACACCAACAGATCATCTTGGAAAACTAGAGACGCCAACAAATCTTTTTGGAGGACCAGAAATACCAATAGACCTTCTTGGAGAAAAGAAATATCGGCAGAACTTTCCAAAGAATCAGGGATACCATCAAATCTTCTGAAGGAACCAGACATATCAACAGAATCAGAGACATCAAAGGATCCTCTGAGAGAAGAACGAAAGGTTAATCCAGTACTAGAGGCATTAATAGATCCCGTAGGAGGCCCAGAGACAACTAACGCCCTAGGAGAACCCAAAACGCTTTTAAGTGTTCTGGAAGAACCAGAGACATCCGCAAATGTTTTGGAAGATATCGAGGTGAAACAAGCAAAAACTAATGGAGTTACAGTTTCGACAAGTCTCTTCTCACCAGTCGTGTCTCTCAATCCAGCGGGAAGTACGACATCCTGCTTTGCCATTCCCGGACTTGTAATTCGTCCTCCCACCTCAGAGAGCGAACAGCAGGATTCTGACGAAATAGCTACCGCCACCACCACCTCAGAGAGCGATGAAGTGGCCCTTTATGACACAAATGTAGACGCCAATACGTACGTATCTCTTCAGGATGACGTAGCGTTAGAGTTTCTTTCTAATCAACGTGTTACTGTGGGAGATACCAAAGAGGAAGCATCCGAGACTAAGGAACTAGAGCTCAATATCCCAACACTTAAACCGCCTTTCTTCCTGGAGGACGATTCTCAAGACGAACCTGAACTCATGGCTCTAGATTACAGCAGCAATCCAAGTTCAGAGCCTGAGTTAGTCGCACCTTTACCACTCGATGCCGAGTCTCCCCTCAGTCCCTTTGATCACTGCGTCGAGAACCTGGAGGAGCATCGAGGCTCACCCTGGCTCATGTTCACAGCTATCTCTGATTACCTTCGTTCTCGGTCACCGTCACCACTTAGTATGTTTTTCACTGAGAGTGTCCCCCAGTCGGTATCCCCCGAGGATGATTCTCTACCTCCTCTTGACACAAACGACTCAGTCAATGAAGCAGGGGAACAGCATGATTCATCGAGTGTTTTGGGTCAGAATGACACAACTCAAAGTTTACCTGAATCTGTTCATTATGTGCAGCCGCCCAAATCTCTGGCCCTCAGTGAAGTCGTACACTCAGTTTTACAGGATACTTCTCAAGAAGCCAGCGACACCCTAACAAGCCTCACTTATGAGACGGCTTCTGAACATGCCTCAGTCGGGCCATTACTTCCTGACCTCACTCCTGAAGAAATTCCAGACCTCCCTCCTGACTCCTTTAGACGACAGCCTCTTGCTGGGCCTCTCGCTCCCAGTGAATGTGCTCCATCAGCTCTCCAATATACTCTATCAATGACAGAGACTGCTGTAGCAGCTCCTCTGTCCATGGAACATCAAAGACTTCATTCTACTGATGAAGTCGGCAAGGACAGATACTTAGATGATGTTTCCTGTTCTGAGACAGGTGAAGACCACGAATCCAAAACGAACATTCTGGTGAGATTACCAGATGATGTTAGCGCTGTTGCATGTGCTGCAGCAAAATGTAATGAGGAACGACTGGTTGGTTTCTCCTTCCAGCACGCATCAAATTTATCGAGTCATGAAGAAGTGATATGTGTGGACACTAATACCGAACTTCTCGAAGAAATTACAAGTAGTTTTTCCAAAGAGGACATTGTGGGTAACCAAGAAACTAAGAACAGTCTTACAGAAGACATTATTGATCTCATGAAGAAAGAGACCACTGACATCTCGGAAGAAAAGACCGTTGTGCCTCTGCAGGGAGAGGCCACTGACATCCTGAAAGAGGACACTGTAGATATTGTGCAGGAGACCATAGATATCCAGAGGGAGGAGGCCACGGACCTTATGCAAAAGGTGATCACCAACATGCAGGAGGCGGATGTTGTGGACCTTGTGCAGAAAACAACTGACATACAAGAGACAAATGCTGTGGACCTCGTTCAGGAAACAACCGATATTCAGAAGGAGGATACTGTGGCGCTTGTGCAGGAAATGACCAATATGCAGGAGGAGGATGTTGTGGCCTCTGTGCAGGAAACAACCAACATGCAGAAGGTGGATACTTTGGACCTTGTGCAGGAAACAACTGATATGCAGAAGGAGGATGATGTGGCTCCTGTGCAGGAAATAATGAACACACAGGAAGTAGATGCTGTAGCCCCTACGCAGGAAATAACTAACACGCAGGAGGCGGATGTTGTGGTTCTTATGCAAGAAAAACCTGCCATTCAAGAGGAGGATGCTGCGGCTGCTGTGCAGGAAATAACCGACAGTCAGAAGAAGGATGCTGTGGCCCCTGTGCAGGAAATACCGTACATGCAGGAGGAGGATGCTGTGGCTCCCGTGCAGGAAACAACCAACACGCAGGAGGAAGATGCTGTGGCCCTTTTGCAAGAAACAACTCACACACAAGAGGAGAATGCTGTGGATCCTGTGCAGGAAACAACTGACATTCAGAAGGAGGATGCTGTGGACCTTGTGCAGGAAACAATCCACATGCAGGAGAAGGATGCTGTGGACCTTGTTCAGGAAGAAAAAGTCATCATAATGAAAAAGGAGACTATACACATTGTGCAGGACACAGCCAGCATCATGAAGGAGGCCGAAGAAGTCACTGACATCCTAAATGATGAAGTTATTGATTTGCAAAAGGAAAATGATCTAAAGGAAACCCGTAACATTTTGCAAGAGAAGTCCAGTATCTTTCAGCTTATGTCACAAGGTGATAAGCCTGTACATGTTAATAATGACGAGATGACGAGAAGAGGCCTTCTTTCCGCCAGCACTCCTTTGAATAACTTATGTCAGGATTCACGTGAAGAGACACATGGCACTTTTGATGCAGACATACTCATTAACAAATCTTCTCAGGTCCAAGAAACACCTGCAGCTGAGGAGCATGTTCTTGAGGTTCATTCGAATTTATCTTGTATTGGACAGATCGAAGAAACTACTTTGGATTCATCCTTAGATGATAAAGTGAGTGAGGAGCAGGAAATATCTGCAGTGTCCTGGAAACCACCAACACATGGTACTGAAATAAATCAGAAGAGTGTAAATATCGTCGTGAGCAAGGGGGATAGTACAAATAAGATAGTTACAGCGCTGCCATTGATGACAGTGACCACAGAGATGGGGCAAGAGAGTAGTTGTGAATCAGACTCTGATGATGACATGCACATCGGTCCCATCAAGGGCACTCGGCCCTTGATTATTCCTCTCTCTCCAAGCCCCACTAAGAGTCCCATCTCAACCTCTGATAGTGACGAATCCCAATCAGAGTCTGACGTTACCACAGATGAAGACGAAATTGATTTACCAGGTAAGAAGCCAAGATCAAAGTTCATGAGGCCAGCCCAAAGTCACATGACCAAGCTCCACACTATTCCAGAGTTATCAGAGGATGAAGAGGTAGATGTGCCTCTCCGTCCTCCCAGATTAAGAAAGTTATCTCTCGGAAGGCTGAGGCTGTCCGATGGGCGGGGACCAGACTCTCCGAGGAATGGCGGAACTTCACCCAAGGTCTTTTCTCCAAAAGGCGGGAAAACAGCACCCGAATTCTTTAAGAAATTTGAAGGGATGAGTGATGGCAACCAGTCGCGCTGGGCGATGCAAAACGAGCAGAAACTGCCGCTTCAGGGCACCGAGGAGAGACCCATTCCGATGCAGAAGCTCACACGCACCCAGGCAGTGGTTTCAGAATCTTCCAGTGACAGTGAGGATGAAACAACTCACAAGACCATGACGTATGGACGGCGCACTTACGTTGTTGGGACATTATCAGCACCACGTCGTAAAGGATGTGAGGGTAGTGAAAGACGTGACAGTATTCCAAAGTTGGATGCTGCAGTTAAGTCCTCAAAAAACAATAGAGAAGCAGACTCAGATGATGGGAGTGGCGTTGACAGTCCTGCCAGTGCCAGCGATAGTGAGCCAGAAGATCAAGAAAAAGAAGAATCGAACTGTCCAGGTCCCAATGAATCTCATGAAACACTGAATAAAAGAATGTACGCAAGAGTTTTCCCTGATAAATCTGAAGGTGAGAAACCTATCCTGGAGATGTTTCAGGATCCTAGTCCAGGTCTCCCCGAGGAGTCATCTGCAATACACTCTCTCACAGTGAACTTTTTAGAAGAAGTGAACCAAACCTCTTTCTTTCCTCCAATGGAGACTCTTCTCTTCCCCACTCAAGACAACATGGCACATTTTGATTCCCCGGAATGTGCAGAGCTACCAGACTCCAAAGTGGCAGAAGATGAACCTAAGAGAGGTCATTACATCATCACTGCCTTAGGGGAAGAGAGTGTCCTCACTGAGCACGCTTTTGTTCCTCCCATGGAAATGCTCCTCCTTCCTGCACTAGATGAGACTGTTCAAGACAAGCAATCTGAAGGGGAGTTTGCTTCAGCCATTCCATCGTCTGAGCATCCTGGTAGGGAAGAAGAATCTGCTGTACAAATCAATATAAAAAAAGAGGAGGAAGCCTTAGTAAGCATTGGTAACCTTTGTCCCTCAAAATCAATAGAAGTTGAAAACTTTGATCTTGGCCCAGGGTTAGGAGCATCTTCATCACAAGCTGAAATAGTTGATGAAAATGTATGTACGACAGACAAGTGTGAGAAAGTGCTGGAGTCATTCCCTGTGGAGGTGCAGGTCATGGGTGTCCATAGCAGTGTAACATCTCTCAGCACTTGTCATTCTAAGACTTCAAATGATGGAACCACATGTGATGCAACAGAATCTGCCACAGATAGCGACAAACAAAATGAAAGAAAATCATTTGGGAGGGACGTGTTGGACTTTAGTGAAGAAGAGATACATGAGATAGCAAAGACTTTCGTTCCTTGTGGTAGTAAAGGTGATAATCAGCCAGATGGCATCGCGGGACTCACAGACAATGAGATCAGCAATGACAGACACAAAGACGACGACGGGGACTATGCAGGGAAGCTCACCAAGGAACAGTTGACCTTTTTTCAGAGTGGTGGCCTGCGACGCCTGGCCAGCTCCATGGATGTTATCGATGCCACCAAGACGGTACTGGTGACAGGTGAGCTTCGTGGGAGTGTTAACCTACACAGTGAGCCTTGTGCATCATTAGATGTAGACTGTAGCCAGAGCAGGAGTAACTTTGACCCTCTTCCTACCACTTCTGATACCTTTGTTCTACCTTCTCATTGTGTGGGGGAACTCTGTAGCCCAGGCACTCCCCCACCTAAGCCGCTCCCGTCCCTCACCCCAGGAAACATTGCTACTGGAAATATTGTTGAGGAGCTTCAGCCTAAAGAATATTTTAGTGGGGAGTTGAGTGACGTGTTTCCTCCCGCCAGCTACACCTTCAGTATCACGGCCAGCAGTGATCCGTTCTCCCTCTCGAACCTTGGGGAGCCATGGACTGAAAATCCATTTTCTGAGGACACTGTCAACTGTACCAGTCCTTGCAGCCTCGTGAGGGATGCCGGACACGTGAGACCGGGAAGCCCCACTACCGAAAGAACTAACAAACAAATATCATCTCCAGGTGACGTTGAGAAGCCTGATTTCTTTCGCTGGCCCTTAGTGGTGCGTGAGATCTTGACAGAGCCACTGGCACAGGCAGGCAGCAGTGTGACTGTGCACACATCCAACACGTCTGTGACGAAGAAAACGACCAATTTTCTGAGCAAGATGCAGCAGGAGAGGTGTGGTGACACTAAGGACTCAGAAATGACATTCCTTGCAAATTCTGATCAGGAGATTGGAGATGATATGGCTGTCTTGGAAGTGTCTTCACCACAGGGTATTGTAAGCTTAGGCTCCCTTGAGACAAAATGCAGTGATGATGTTACAGAAACTAATGATTATACAACTTCGAATCGTGATGAAAGTAAAACAATGGAATTGCAAAGCACAGTTAACTACTTCAGCACACACTACAGCAGTGGCAAAGAGAAAGTGTTTCCTCTCAGTTTTATCAGCAACGTAGTCCAGGAAGCGAGTAACGATCCACTGCCTGCCTGCACAGAAGCCATATTATCGCCACGTTTTCAGTCACACATGTTAAGAGGATTCACGCCACCGGAAGCTTTAAATCACCCCTTGGGTCAGGCTGCTGGAGAGATGATGGTTGCTTACATAACAGAGGCGGACTGGGCAGAGGGGGTCTCCGCGTATGGTGCAGAATCGCCTGGACACCAGTCTCCTCCATACGCTCCCAGTGATGTGGATGGAGACGGTGACTCCTCTCAACCATTTAGTGAAGTAACAGAGCCCGTGTGCGTTGATCTCCTTGGCCTTCAGATTGAGAGAGAAGCTACAACCTTCTCCAATCCACCTAACTACCCTCCTCCTCCAGTTCCAACCGACTCTCTGTGTTCCCTGATTGACTTGAGCTTCATAAGCTCCACCAACAGTGACGACGTTCCATCCACTTCTACGGCAAGCAATGTACCATTGACAAACTCGAATTCTGAGACCGTAGCGGGAAGTGAAGTATTGTTGAATATTTGTGCTGATAACAAAAAAAATTCGCATTCTAGCAGTCTTGAGACCCTCACGTGTAATGTTTCTTTTGACTCATCTCCTAATCCACAGAACATTGGATTCTGTCAAGTGGAGAAGCAAAACGACACTCTGCTTCCAAATGTATTATCAGAGCATGCAGGGAGCATCGACATCCAGATTAACAGCAATGTCACAAACACCCTCACAGAGACGAACGTGGAAAGGGATGGAATCCACTTTCCTGAAGCCAAAAAAGATGGTGATCCATTTAGTGGTGGTACAGTGGGTCAAACTACTTCAGAATTCCCACTGGTAGAGGCAGTGGCAGGGACGGAGGGGAGCACACAGGAAGCTAGAGACGACCTGAGTGAAGACAGCAGCAGCGCAGGGGACGGGCGAAAAGGGCCAGCAGTAGCCACCTGCCTCATCCTAAGGGATTCCACGAGTGAGGTAAAAAAGGACCCATTTGAAGAATTTTTTACAACTGGAAGTGATACTTACAGTAAAGTTCACAAAAATGAAACAAGAGATGAACCTCCAATGTCAACTCCCGCCACAGAGAAACATGTGGAGCAGGGAGAAAGCAAAGAGAAGGGCGGAGACTGCACAACAGATAGCCCCCGTTCCTCCAGGAAGGAAGAGAGTATCACACCCATGGTAACTGCTTTAGAGGAAGCACAAACAAGGTCACATGTAGGAGGTGGGCCCCACCTCTATAGAGAAAGCACTCTATCGGAGGTCTCCTCTGACATTTTCGAGAATGCTCGTGATGTTTGTCCCACTGCTGATCCGCTACTTGTGCAAAGGATCAACATTTTGGCTTCAGATTTCTCAGGCAGTGTCTCTGATAAATTGAGCGCTAGTTCAGAATCAGTGTCCCAGTCCTCAGAATGTAGAAGCCAGCTTGATGATGAACCTGTAATCACTGTCGACAATGAAAATGTTCTTGAGCGGGAATCAGAGTCTTCCGCTTATACTGATGTTATAATCAACGATTTCCAGCAGATGCTTGAAAATGAGAATTCGGTTTCATCTACGGTGACTCAGGCAAGCCACGTGGAAACTGTAAGTGTGCCTGAGTATTCAGATCTTAAATCTCCATCAGAGTTGTTAGGAAGTCTTGAGGCTACTGAACGCTGGGTTCTCGAAGCATGCCAGAATAACGCCAGTACCGATAGATCATCAGATAAGCAAGAAGCCATCTGTGTGGATGAAGATAAAAGTGACGCTTCTGCGAGTGCTGAGTCGTCTTACCGTAGCCTACTGGAGGAGATCCACAGCTTTAGGATTCCCTCAACTTCTAGCAGCACTGGAGATGAAATAAAACCAAAAGCTGATGCACGCTATGAGGGCAGCAAGGCCTCGGTGACCACAAAACAAGCAACTGCTCTCGTGGCGACCAGAAAGCAATTCTGGGACTCAATCATTGCTGGAAACGTGGACGTCAGCAAGCCTCAAGGATCCCTGAGCTCTGAGGACACAGATATCGTCACCCAAGTGGATGGCAACTCCCGATGTGCCACAGTGTGTGAGTTGCGGGGCGACGATGACGTTTTTGATGATGTCCATCAGATATTTGAAGAGAAGACATTGCAGCAAGAAGCCCCTGTTGGTCTGGTGAAGCGGATGAAGGCCACTTGGAGCAGCTTCTCGAACCAGAATCGTGACTCGGCTAGAAGCAATGGAATTGAGAATGGTAGACATGCTGGTGTAGAACCCAACACACTCGTTTCTCTGCGGGATAGGAAGCAAATATGGGAAAGTTTAGCAGAGCAGTGCGAGTTCCAGGTGAAAGACGAAAATCAGCAGCGTCACGGAAAAGTTGACACTCGTAGAGCGTCCTTAATTCAACAACTAATTCCAAAAAGCCAGGGCAATACTGCATCAGTTTCAGGATTTAGTATAAGTGCCGCCACAGTGCCGTCCGCCACACCTCAGAATCAAACTACACCAGCCAGTTCTAGTGATGTAGACAGAGAAAAAGACAATCTAGAATATAAAAAAGATGACTGTGGTGAGAATTTAATGAAAGTTGAAAATATTGAGAGAAATGTGGTTAAGGTGAAAAAGGATTTGTGGGAAAGAAAAACTAAAGAGCAAGAGAATATAATGACTAAACCAAAGGCTGGTGCCAGGATCGTGGTCCTTGTGCCCAAGAGTGTGACGATGTCGGCAGACGAACACTCACAGGAACAACAGCTGGCAATTATGCCAAAAGATGGGAATGGAAAGGAGGTGGATGTGGTGAAGAGAAAAGGTAGCTGGAAGGAAATGGAAGATACGGATGAATATGAAAAGCAGGAGGGTAGTGTAGCGCGAGATGTTGTACGCCGCTGTCCGAGTATCAGGATGATTGAGAAGGGCATCGTACGGGCTCGAGCAGACCAATTAGAGGAAGAACTTCTCCCATTAGAAGACAGCTCTCTGGATCAGGTGGTCTTGCCTAGAGAAGAGAGGAAAGGAAAGACAGCTCCGCTAAATCTGCGAAGCAGCAAACGAAAATTGATTTATCGAAAGTCTAAGAAGAAAAGAGGAAAAGGAAGTATCAGGTTAAAGAAAAACAAAAGTTTTCGCCAAATGAGCGTCAAAATCAAAGACGGTACTGTTGTGGAACTGAGGCTTTTATGGGAAGCGCTAGAGAAGGCTAAAAAAAAGGAGTCTCGTGTCAGTAGGACTCGACTTCATTCCTGCAAGCTGATGGCAACTTCAACGGCCACCGAAAGCGGAGGCAGAGACACAACGTGCAGAGAAACTTCAAAGGGGGACGTCGCCGTCGCCGGTGCCGAAGAACCGCCGGTGCTCGAGCCTCCTCAGTCCTCTGAGGACGTAGAAGACAGGGACGTAGTTCGACACGACGAGCCGCTTGCTGAGCCAGACATTGAGGCAGGTTTGGTTCAAAGTACCAAGCAGGTTTGGCTCAAGCTGGCGACGACGGGAATTCTGAGTGGGGAGAGTGTCCTCAGGAGCTGTGTGAGAGCCCATAAGAATAAACGATCACCATTGAGGATGATTGAGGCGCAAACAGAACTCAATGAAGTCTCAACTTCAGAGCACCGGAGCCTCGGAATCCCAGATGGGGCCGTTTTTCTCGGAAAGGAAAAATGGAAAACCTCACTGGGGCAGTCAGAATCAGAAAAGGATTTCTACCACTGGAAAAAGTCAAGAACGCTGCTCAGTTCCCAGGAAAACATCAGATCAAGTGTTAATAGCGTTTTGACCCTTCCTGGATTGTCAGAAAGAACTATGAGTAAAAATATTTCTTTAAAAGAAAAAGGAAACGAGAAGCCCATACCGCGAGTATCAAGTTTGGAAGACATAAGAGCGGGACGGGTGGAAACATGTCGCGACTTCTGGGAAGCAGGTGAGAAGAAAATTTCTGACACTAACATGAAAAATGATGCCATGCAAGTCTCCGAATCTATAGAAAAGAGTCCCACCTTTAGGAGCATTGGGAAAGGAAGGGTACAGAGTGGCAAAGATAAGTGGGAAGTTAAACATTTAGCGGAGAAGACACTTGCTGCCGAGGAAAGTCTAGAATCTAAAGGAATTCCGCGAGCTGTGCACAGGAACCGAATGTTTATAGATTCACCATTTACTTCAATCGCCAATAAGGAATCAGATCGAAAGGATGACATAATTGATAAATCTGAGGATTCTTCCAATGAATGGATTAAAAGCAGCCATTTTACGACCACATCACAGATGCGGGAGACGCAACAGGTTGCAGCTTTTTCCCAGTCCCTCCCTTGTCCAAATGATGGTAACCAGGTCAGTGTGGACAGGCAGGAGCCTTCCTTGGAAAATGAATACCCACAGGATGACGGTCAGAGTATCACAGATGATATACAAGAAGGAACTGTGCGGGAAGGTAAGAGAGTGTGGGAAGAACTGACAACGAAACCCAACAAGTTCAGTGAATGGCGGAGAACTCGGGACGAGACTCGGAACGCTTCTGGTTGGATGGCTGGCCAGGATCCCAAGGTGTTACCAAAAACTTATGTGAAAGCGAAAGGTGAAATTTTAAGGAGTGATTCGGAGAAGTGCGAATTGTCGGAAACTGAATCTGCTGTACTGAATGACGATGATGTGACATCATCAACGATAGGGGCATGGGAGAATGACGGGCTAAGCTTAGTCTCTGCGGCTGTCGTGGAGCCCGCCCACGCACAAGCTCTTTTCGGGAAGTTGAATGACATGAAGTTCAGTTCGGTAGAGGTAGAGTGTGGAAGTGATGCTGTCAGCCTTCCTGGATCTTTGGCATCTGAAGATGAGGTTGACATGACCACAGCCAGCGAGAGGTCACTGCCTGACACTCTAGGCATCGCTGCCTGGCGTGGAGCAGCTCGGCCGTCAGGGAGTGTAGAATTGCTAAAGTGGAAACTGAGCCCCAAACTAATGCTTATTGAGGAGGACGAGAAGATGGCGACAGAAAAAGCAGATTACCAACACGACTTTGTAAACGAGATGCAGGAAGATCTGGAATGTGCTAAGCGCGAAGATAAGAAGCAGAAAAAAATAGAGAAAATAGAGAACAAGGTAATGAAAAAAGAGGAAAATTATGAAGTCGTAGAGAAGAAGGAAAAAGAAAGAAAACTAAAGGAGGAGGAGGAAGAAGAAGAAGAAGAAGAAGAAGAAGAAGAAGAAGAAGAAGAAGAAAAAGAACAAGAACAAGAAGAACAAGAACAAGAAGAACAAGAAGAACAAGAAGAACAAGAAGAAGAAGAAGAAGAAGAAGAAGTAAAGAATGAGGAGGAAGAGACGCAGCAAAAACAGCAGCAGCAGCAGCAGCAGCAACTGGAGTTGGAAGAGAAGACGAATCCACTTCAGGAAAGGGTAAAGGATAAACAGAAAGGATCATCTCTGATAAAGAGTTTGGTAGAGGATATCGAAACTGGAGGTGATACTGATGACGACAGCACAGGAAAACAGGGCTACTTAGAGGCAACTCCTGTTATAGATGAGGTGCGACTCTTTAAAGCTCCCAACCTTAGCTATGAAGAAAGTGATGGCATAAACCAGGAGCATGAGTCGGCAGACTCCACAACGGGCTCACTCCCCATAAATAGTTCCCTCGAGGCTAACAAGAAGGCGTTTTGTGAAGCCATGCTATCAGAGACTGACGCCAGTCTAGACGAACTTTCTGCTTATGAGGATGATGATGAGGAGGAGAACGACACCCCTCCCGCCTTGCCCACAGCCAGTCCTCCACGCACTTCTGGAGCGTCACAGTTCTTGCACTCATCTTTGAAGAACTGCGAGGACATAATATCTTGGGATAACGATGAGCACATGTGGATAAGCAAGGATACCTCGTGTTCTGCAGAAGAGGTAATGGAAATCTTTAATGTTACACACGACACAGCTACAACACTTGCTGCAGGAATTTCGCCTCGTGTCTCGGAAATTGTAGAAGCCAAAGAATCTCCTCAGAATCACTGGGAATATTCTGCATCGCCGCGCCCATCAGTTCTTATCGAGCGTCCTTACACCCTCTCTGAAGATATAATGAAAGTCAACAATTTTGCTGCCAAGCTTCAGGCTGAGCCTCTGAAGATGAAAATTGATAATGAAGAAAAAGAGACTGAGGAAATTTTCTTGGAAAAGAAAATTATGAATTTAAGCGGAGGCTCAAAAGACAGCAACAGCCATCTGGTGGCAGCTAAGAAGACCTACTGGGACAATCTCATCGCTGAGAAGGAACAGAGTGAGATAAAGAGTAAGGACAAAGTACAAAGCAGTGAAGGAAGGAAAGAGAAAATTCAAAAGGTTGAGTACAAAGATGCCGAAACTGTGGTACAGGCAATCACTCCCTTATCCTCATCCATGAGAGTTGCGGTTAAGAGAGAATTATTCTCCCATCCACCAGTAGACTCTGAGTCCAGCAAGACTCCCTCACGAGGTAAACAAGTAAGTGGCGCTATCACCAGCAAGCAAAAGGCTTACCACGATCAGAAAAAGCTAAAGAATGACAATGATAAAGAAAAAAATGAAAAACAAGCAGCACTAGGCTCATCTTTTGCACCTAAAAGTCCCTCACCAGTTCCCCTCGTGAAGGAAAGTGCATCCGCTATTGTCGAAGATGCAGTATTAGTCAACGATGAAAACCTGAAAAGAAATATTGTGGCAGAAAAGAAAGGTTTCTGGGACGATTTCATATTTAAGCGGGAAGAAGAGTTTAAGAAGGTATCTGCCATTGAGACACAGAGACTTGTAGTTAGAAAGGACAACAAGAGAGGTCGAAGTGAGGCTGAAATTGAGATTGAGGCACTGGCCAACGCAGCAGTTCCTGAGGAAGCAGCGAGAGAAACGACATCCCTTGGTCGCACGTTAAGCATCACTATTAAGAGAGGGACCGTTAAGGCAAGTCAAACCAAGTATGAGACACAAGTTGAAGATGAGTATTCTAAGTGGAAGAGGACGAAAGTCCAATGGCAGAAAAAACCTGCAGAGGAGACAAAACTTCCTCAACCACTGTGCTTGCCAGGTCTAAAAGTTTCCACCAACACAGCTAACACTGGTATAAAAGGCTGCCTGGCTCAGGATATACAGCAGAAGCCAGGGAGCCTTATCCGGAGCCCCATCAAGGTCAAAGCTACAAGAAGGACGAGAGTACCCGCATCCAAGCCACAAGATGAACTCGACACTTCAGATGAAGAGGATGCTGGTAAAACCAGAGTGAAGCGGAGGACAAGTATTGAGATTCAGAGTGGGTTGGTACAGAAGTGCCGTTCACAATGGGAGACTAACACGGCAAGGACAGGCTACTGGACATGGAAGAGGCAGAAAGTGTCACCAGCCAAAGGCAAGGTAGTTTCGCAACACATCTGCACCCTCTCCCAGAGGAAGGCAATTGGGAAGGTGCCCTTGAGGAGCACGTCTCCTCTCTCCCCAAGACGGTCTTCACCTAGTCACCAACACACCCTCAGCCCTTCTTCCAGCCCGTCCAGACTTACCCCAGAACGAGCCTCTGCCTACGGCCAAACAGTCGGGTTACCCGTGCAGAAAGGTAGAGACTACTGGGAACAAGACCAGTCCAGAACACCAACCCCTTCTCCACCAGTTGAGATCCCTAAGAGGCCTCTCACCCCGGACGAGGCACACCATTACCTGAGCAGCATGCGTGGCAAGGTGGCACAGCAAAGGCGAAGATTTGACAGTCTGGGCAGTGTTATTAGTTCCAGCAGTGCTGGAAGTTTGGACAGTCTGGATAACATTCTAGAACCCCGAGGCAGCGATAACATCCCTGTGAGCCTTCACACAAGTGAACAACAGCTGCCTGTGGTTCCAGGAAGGCGTAGCACTGCCTCCTCGTCCGGTATGGTGGGTCGCCAGAGGACGCTGTGGGAGAACAAGACCAAGGTCATGCCACCGATGGGAAGTAAAACAAGTCCCATTAATGCCAAGAGGAGAGTACTGGAGCGCCGCCACTCAGCTGAGGTGCTACCTGTGGTAGGAGTGGAGGGCAAGGCTGAGGGTGAGGACGAGGGAGAGGAGGATGTGAGGGCACTGCAGGAGGAACAGGAGAGACGGACGATCCTCTACGTTCTCCATAATACGGTGGAGGGTGAACTACTCCTGGAAACATTCACTGACTTCGACCAGGACTCTCGACGGACCCTCACCGAGTCAGGCCATGATGTCACACAAGGGCATGAACTTCCCAAAGACGGGTTGCTTCGCCCACCGCAGCCTGCCAACAGGAGGAAGAAACGAATGGAGGCAAGCACAGGACGCCCGGTGGACCGGCAGGGAATAGACCGTACAGGTGAGTTACACACACACACACACACACACACACACACACACACACACACACACACACACACACACACACACACACACTGTGTTGTGTGGTGTGGTTTTAGTTCAAACCGAAGATCAGTCTATGAGCTCTGAGCTCGCTCCATAATTGGGAGGGCTGGCTGGGTGACCAGCAGGCGGCCGACCGACCGATGAACACACACACACACACACACACACACACACACACACACACACACACACACACACACACACACACACACACACACACACACACACACACACACACACACACACACACACATTCTCACTCCTATAACAAGTGATAATGAGGGTAATGTTATAATGATAATTATAATGACAAAAATAGTGACGATGATGATTAACGATGCATACATGTTCTGTTAGAGTAAATGTTAACAAAAGATAATAATGAAAACTGCAATAGTGTCCTCACTCCTGGCCGTGGTAAAAGGCATTTCAGCTCATGATGCCTTTCTTCATCAACAGATAAAGGGCTGTGTCCCACTGTGCCCAACCTGCCACTCCTACTTGCTCCCACAGCCCCCGTCCAACCAGATGTTGTGGACGATGGGTATCTGAAGTACAAACATAACTTCGCGTCTGCTAGGCAACTGTTTGAGACAGGGATGAGGGAGATAGGGTCAGACTTTCGTCCTCACAAAGAAACAGGCAGTGTGAAAGTCACTAATGCTGACAGTTTGGCCACGATTGCATCCAGTGGAGACCTTACGGCAACTCAAGGCAGTCCTGCCTCCTTAACGCCACCGCCGTCCCCATCCGACACCGGATCGCTCTCACTCCAGACATCCCAAAACATTCCTGACTCCTTGACGCCCTCCACGACCCCTACCACCCCTATTCATCAACAGCATCTTGGGCCGCCTCTTGAAGTTGGCTTTGTCTGGGAAGCTGAGACCCAGACAGAACCTTACACTGAGGAGGCTGTGTTTCCTAGGACTGTGCTGGTGAACACGGGCTGCCAGACAGATGATGAGGGGGATGAGGGATTCCACAGCAATTTGCAGCAACAGCCTCATCCCAGGATGACTCGGACACCCAGCCCTGTGAAAGACCAGGAAATTCAAGTGATAGAGGAGGATTTAGTGAATCCCCTGAAGCGACTTTTGTCTCAGAAAACACGCAAATATGACCTTCTCGAGATGCCGCTCCTCAAGCGTCGCATCTACCAGCGCCGCAGCGGCTTTACCCACCAGAGGCGCCGCACTCTGTCTGCCTCAGATATGCCGTGTCACCAACACTGGGATGCACCAGGTGTATCAGAGCCTTGGAGTGGTCCAGAAGTAGCGACGGTTTCGGGCATGACAGAAATTATGCCCCCGTGGTGCAAGCCAGAATGGGCAACAGCATGGAGTGGATCCATAGGGCCATGGGACAAGCCAGAGGATGCTGCAGAATGGAGTGGACCGAAAGTGGCGATGGCATTGAACAGGCTGAAAATTATGTCTCCACACTGGAATCCAGAAGGAACAGCGACGTGGTATGGACCGAAGGTGGCGTGTGACAGGTCTGAGATGGCGTGGGACACGCCCGAGATGGTACAGGACACCCCCGAGATGGTGTGGGGTACGCCCGAGGTGACGTGGGGCAAGCCCGAGGTACCGTTGCCCCAGTACCTTGACGCCTCCCCACCCAATAGCGGCACCTTTGGCCTCACGGACTCCTCCTCCCTGGTGGCCTCGCTAAGGGACCTTGGTCAAGACCTGCCCTCAGCTTATCCAGATGCTCTTCCACAAGACGACCTCGCAGATCTCGATCCGGACAACTTCTCATTCTTCCCCGAGAACGAAATAAGGCGTCTCGCACTACGGCATGCGCCTGGAAGTATGGTAGCGGCTCTGAATTCTTCCCCGGTGCGTGTCTGTAGAAATACCGGCTGAGACACGCTGGTTTCCATCCTAACCCTTCTCCAGCGCCTATAGCCTCTTAGACAAAGTTAGTCTGGTAGCATGTATAATGCACTCAGGGACCAACCTTCAGGTGTACAGCTAGCCGCCGTAGTGCAACTGACATATTTGAGACTCTATCTGCAGGGGGAAAAACAAACCTCTCCCGGCCTCTGCCACTATTCCTGTCATGTTTTGCATCTGCTGCAGTCAGTTTCCTTCTGAGTGAAATCCAAGCATTGAATAATTCAGTATTATGGTGTGCAATTGTAGCATTCCAGTGCCTCGGTGATCACGTTCACTGTTTAGTCATTGTGCAAAAGTGCATTTCAGGAGCTGAAGGTGAATTGTGCTGTAGTGTGTGTGTGTGTGTGTGTGTGTGTGTGTGTGTGTGTGTGTGTGGTGATGCACAGCCTGCTCTCCTCCACAGGTGATCCAGACTCTGAGCGGCTGCTACACGGGCGAGTTTCCCCACTTACCTGTACCTGGGACGGGGAGGACCTATTCTCTCCAAGGCGGCAGAAAAGACCTCATCTCTCTCAAAGACCTGCGTCGCCAAGCGTGTCCCCACGTCACTTTGGCGCCCCCACACAACTCTGACGACGAGGACTCTCCTGTGCGGATTGTCCCGTCTCCTCCCCTTCCCGCTGATCCTCCCACACACCAGTCGAAGGGTCTCTTATATAGCCCTACGAGAAGCCTCTTGCGTACTAGCAGTGAGAGCCTGGTTTCTTCGGCAGAGGGCGAGGCTGAGGTCTGTTGGAGAACTGGCGGGGATGCCTCTGGTCACCTTACACGACCGGAGATGGAAGTGGAGGCGGGAAGCAAAGTGACGGGTGACTTGAACTCCCAAACAGAACGGCGACAGCGAGAAAAAACAGAGGAAGTTAATAGCAGCGACGGAAAAGAAGAGGAAGTTACAGACAGTGAAGAGATCATTACCAAGCAAGACGTGGAGATGTGGAGTGGCTGCCGAGCATATGGAGAAGGTCTGCAGTGGGGTACTGTGCATGAAGCCAACGCCTTTATAATAGACACTTCAGAGGCTGAGTCTGGGGAGGTGAGTGACAAATGACTAAGACGTAATTATTATCATAAAAGACCAACTAAAATAACTAAAGGGACTAACTTCATGATGATTAGCTCTCATTTTGTTGATTTTACCTTGTGTTTTGGTACATTTGTTATTCTAACAAGCAAATGATTGACTTGGCTTCATGGTAAGATTTCTTATTTCATGATTAAATGGAATGAGTATTTCCTTGTCCTTATTTGAGGCAATGCCACCATCGCTCCCTTACCGTCTCGTGGTCTGCAGATCCGTGTTAGCGTCGAGGTCCGAGGGAGGGCACTGTGTCTGCCACGGAAGTATACCAGACTGAGGGACAAGTTGATGGGGTGTATCAGGTGTTCTTCTGGGTTACTTGCCCGGCCACCTACTACATCTCCATCACCTGGGCGGGGCAACACCTCGCTGGCAGCCCCTTCACATGTGAGGTGCAGGCGTGAAGGCTGCACACACTACACACAATCGTCTTACATGCAGTTTCATAATGTGTAATTCACCTCACCTCGGTCGCCTGTTGGTCACCCAGCCAATCTTCCCCATTACGGAGCGAGCTCAGAGCTCATAGACCGATCTAGAGCTCATGTGTGTGTGTGTGTGTGTGTGTGTGTGTGTGTGTGTGTGTGTGTGTGTGTGTGTGCGTAAGACGCCCACTGTATCTCATATATGCTTCTATTGAGTGTCAATGCAGCGAGCATCTCTTTATTTTTCTGAAAGACACCTGGCCATAACCCCGCCAGCTCAGGACGGACATCAGCTGCCAGGTTTCCGAGTGATGTCTGAGGAAGTGAGACCGCCATACATCCACCGAGAGAAGGCACAGGACAGCTTCCAGTGACATGAGCAAATGTGTATATGTGTAGCAATGAATGACGCGACATGTAAGAAGAAGCTTCTTCTCCACCTGTTGGTATGTAAGACTCTTACATAGTGAAAGACAACGAAGATAACAAAGTCCACAAGTACTTGTATCTATTCATATCCGAGGCCAACATAGTTGTCCAGTATTATACATACATACATACAAATGGAATATATATATATATATATATATATATATATATATATATATATATATATATATATATATATATATATATATATATATATATATATATATATATATATATATATATATATATATATATATATATATATATATATATATATATATATATTCCATTTTCTTATTTTCTTCTATCGTCCTTACATATTCAAGCTTAATTTTGTAATTCTAGTCACATATCTATGGTGCATATGTATTTTTAATTTTTATTTTTATGCCAAAGAACATGTTTAGTTGTCCTAGGTGTTTTTCTTATGCCTTCGTCATTGATTTGAGTGATTGAGTAACACTAGTTTAGTCCCTGGGAGATCCATGCCGTCGCCTGCCTTTCTCATACTGGAAAAGAAATTACGGAAATTAGTCTACCAACCAAAAAGCAATTCATAGTGATATATCACTGCTTTGGTAGAGATATTCGAAAGACATACTACGAGACTTCGAGGCAACGAGCCAAACTGCTGAAGCGTAAGTTCAAGAACAATTATTGAACAAGGCACGTTTTTTCGAAGCGCGGACCTACATATCCTGTTGCACATTTTTCTATCACGCGATTGGTACCGGGTGAGGTAAGTTAACTTATCTTTTTCTTTGTACCATGTATGCTGAACGTGTATAAGGAAAATATTGATTTAAAGTAATAGAACATATATATGTAAATAATGGAGGCTGGGTTGCTGCAGATGCAAATTTATTGGCTTTAGATTGGACTTTAGGCAAATTGGTATATCTAAGGTACTCAAGAATATGTAGCTACTAAATGGAGATATATGCCATATCTTACTCACAAGTGTGGTGTTGGTGAGAAAAGAGGATAATAATAACATACTAGGTATAAAGTATGAAAAAGCAGCCTTCATGGAGGTTCAATTCTTAGTACTTGCATCTTTACAGGGAAGAAAATGAGGGAAATTTGCGTTGGTGTTGTATGTCATCTGTGAGTACATATAGCTACCCAGGCTCACCGATAGGTTTGGGGATACTGACAGTCAACCGATGTAGCTATGTATTGTTAGGGGCCAGTGGGATCTTGGGGCGCCCATTAATTTTTTTTTTTTCTTGTGGGTGGAGCTATAACTTAAACACACCTCACCCCCTTTACCTACTGGCTGCTGGGGTGGTTCGAAACCCTCAACTATTTCGGTCTTCTCGGCGATCCTGCATATTTATATACGTTCACTACCAGAGGGTTAGAAAGAATCAATGCCAATAATGATAAGTAAGAATGGGAAATCTAAAGCACGTAATTCATGCAGATCAATAATAAAGAATGAGTATAAATTCGGCTTTAGAAGTGACATTACTACGGTAGTGACCATTTGTCAGTTTGGTTAGTCTCGTCAACAAGGCAGCACAACACGTGTTTCGCTCTTCCTCCCTCAACAACGTAGCCATGCAGTTCTAGTTACTTGAACTTGACAACAGATATTGTACAAGTAAGTTTTATATTTTGTTTTTTTGATTGCATGTCACATCCACTACAAGCAAAATTGTGGTCAAACGTTAACATGGACCTTAAAATGACATGAACGATTAGGATATGCGAGAACTGCTACTGCTGTGGCTCCAGGTTTAAACTAATCTGGTGAGGTTTCCCGGCCGTCTCCTGCAATACATTGTACCAGCCTAATTGGTGACCTCTATTTCACTTACATTATCATGGTTAACGTTAGAAGTGGTAGAGGAGGAAATCGGATGGGAAGTTCTCAACAAGAGTGACCAAGCTAGCATGTCCTCATCCCCACAGCCCTTAGCTGGCCCTAGTGCAGCCACAACAATAGTTCCAGTGCATTTTGTTGTACAGGTAACAGCATTACAGTTGTAGATGCTATAGGCTGCGACAGATGCAATAATTATCCTTCCGTTATATGTCTATAGGCCTACCTGATCAGCTAATGACCAACATACTTATATGGTGAAAGTGGTAATGTGTTGGTTTCCACTGAGTGTCGCGCCAGTAGCATTAACGATGGTAATGCGTCACAGTGAGCACTTGAATAGCTTTACTAGTCAGTAACAAGTTGTACCATCCTCAAACTCGAGTACTACCTCTCAAAACTACTACATGTTTGTTAGAAAAGATTTTAAAGGCTAAAGGGTTTGGTTTATAAACAGAGTGTTGGTCTATGTCTATGTTTTACAGAACTCGATACACACATTTCTAGCACACTAGCAATTCTTCTTTCAGAGTTAAACCTCTTATGTACTAATTGTGTATCATCCCTGTCATATGCTGTTAATGAAAATGCCCTCCTTTTAAACTTGTCTGACTTGTACTGGGCGACTTCAACTTTCCTTCAATTCAATGGGCTAATGATAGGCTGTGCAGGAGTCGTACACCCATTGATCTTTAATATTACCAATTAATGTTTTATGATTCTAGGCTTTACTCAATGGGTGAAGGAGTCTACATTTATCTCTTCTGGAAGCATACTTAATTTAGTCTTGACTTAAAGAGGAAGACAGAGTAGTAGGTGAACTGTGTGTTACCCCCATTTCCTAACTGTGGTCACAATCCTGTGTCTTTCAGCTACCTTTTTCAACAAGATTTAAGAACTTGCAATACCACTTCATTCCATCTTTGGCACAAAGGAAATTATGCCATGATAAGTGATCATTTGTTATTTATTGATTGTGACTTTGAGTTTGCTCACCTGACTTCAAAAATATTCTAACCCCTCTAATTGAAGTTTGTCTCTCTGAAAACCTTAGACAAGAGCCACTTCTTTACCCTGGCCTGTAAATCCTTCCTGAACACTAAAATGATAAAGAAGTTATCTCTGGACAAGGTGTAATGATAAAGAAGTTATCTCTGGACAAGGTGTAATGATAAAGAAGTTATCTCTGGACAAGGTGTAAGTTCCTCTATGCCATTCATGGTTGGAATTCTTCTCTGACAGTCAGTGCACTGGCTGATTTTCTTAATAGCAATTTCCAATATTGTAATTTTGCACTGAAAAGTCAGGCAGACTGTGAATTTCATCTAAAAGATTCCTTACTAAAAAACTTAAAGGTATTTCATTCAAATGTAAGGAAGAAAAAGATGGGCACTCCCAGTGTTGCCCCCTTAGGGATGTAAATGGTGATACAATTACTGACTCAAAAACAATGGCTGATACATTTGTCAATTTTTTGCCGTAGTGTTCGCATTGTTACACCCACAGGTCCTGTCTCTTCACTAAGCTTTTGATAGTTATATGGATGACAAAGTCCTTTCTCTTGACCACATTCACAATGCCATATCTAAACTTGGCAATGGGCCCAAGAGCAATTCACTCCCATCTTTTGAAGGTTTGTGTCTCCAAACTGGTGTATCCACTCCTCCTTTTCCACAAATCGTATGAGACCAGTAAACTCCCTCTTGATTTGAAAAAATCTGAGCCCATCTTCAAGAAATGGTCATGTCACGACCCTTTGATGTACAGACCTGTTTCTTTAACTTCCACCTGTGTAAAGGCAATGGAATACATTTTAGATTTATCTATGACTATGCCCTGTCTAATAATCTGTTAAGTGAAGATCAATATGACTTCAGGTCTGGCAGATCAACTGAAGACCAGTTAGTTCTAACTTACTACCATATTGCACCCTGGCTGGATCAAGGCCTCAATATTGATCTAATTCTTTTTGACTTTTCAAAAGCTTTGGACACAGTGTGCCATTCTATTCTTTTAGACAAACTATTCAGTCTTGCTGACAAAGGTAAATTGGATCAAGGCCACTGTGATACAGTGGGACCACACTCACTTTGCGGGGTTGAGGGGTCTCCAAGCGCGTGGGTTTGAATCCTAGCCATGGTCCGAGTGTAGGTATGGTTTCCTTACTTGGAGTAATGGTTCCCTAACAGGTGGACTTTCAGATAAGATATCTCCTGTAGCCTGGAAATTCCAGTGAAAGGCTCATATATATATATATATATATATATATATATATATATATATATATATATATATATATATATATATATATATATATATATATATATATATATATCTGGTTAATAGAAGTTAATAATCAACATAGCCATTGAAGGAAGGTTCTTAGTGAAGTCCCCCAGAGCTCTCCTCTTTCTTATTTATAAATGTTAACTATATTAATCACAATATCACCTCTGCTGTTAAAATATTTGCTGACAACCTTAAGCTTTATGGTAGCATCAACACCATCTCTGGTCCTAGTCTGTCAAGAGAAATTGCATCATGTCAAGGCAATATCAACATTTTACCTACCTCTTGGAGACTTCAAATGAATTCCTCCAACTGTGCTTTATTAAGATTTCAAAGGAAGCCAATAGATTGGTCATCACTGGGTTTTTCAGGTGATTACCTCCTTAATGATAGGATAATACCAGTGAAAGAAGCTGCCATTGATTTGGGCATCACAGTTAACGTTTCTTTGAAGTTTCACCAACATGAAGCTAATGTAGTGCATAAAGTGAGTAGAGTGGCAGAGAATATCTTGAAGTCCACAATTAATCATGAGTCTTCATTCATATTCCTTTTCTTCACCACTGATATATGACCATCTTTATTCTAAATCATTCTGGAACACGGGATATCTTGGGTGACTTGAGAATGCTAGATGGAGTATATAGAAGATGGACTAAAACAATCTGTGGTATGGAATATCTTAGTTATGCATCTTAGAACACTTAGAATCTCTTAATTTGTTCTCCATCCAAGGCAGACTTTTTCATCATGACATGATTAGATATTGGCAAACTTTTATGGAGATTCTTCAATAAATCCTGAAGAACAATTTCATCAATCGGCTATTACCCATACGAGAAGGCATTAGTATGAAATTTACTGTGTTCACTCTCAGTTAAATATTAGAAGATTACTTAGCATCAGAGGCAATATTCCTTATCACAGAGAATAGTCTCTTCGCAGAATGTCACAACTTGTAAGGCATCTCATATCCAATCATCTTGGCGATACTCTTTTCCATTAAGTTAACTGTTGATGTTGAGTTAATTGAATTACAACTCGGTCAAAATCTCTCTTTGCCTGCTTGGTATATTTCCTGTTTCATATGTTACATTCCCCAGCCTAGTATTATAGCATTGTCTTTACAGTTGTTTTCTTAATATCTTGGGAGTGGTGCAACAGCAGAATGTGGTTTCTCTTATCTTAGTTTGGGAAGCCCATCAGGTGAGAACCTCAAAATCATACATACACCATCTCCTGGCCTTGACCTCTTGCATAAGACAAGGATTGCCATGCAGGTATGTCTGTGAGAAGAAAGTGCCCACTACCCAAGGCTTCCAGTCAAGAAGTTACAATCAGAGAGCAAGATTGGGGATTCAGTTTGAGTATAAAATGCATGTAAACTGATGATGTAGATGTGCAGAACTTTTTCACCTCGGTTGCCTGTTGGTCACCCAGCCAGTCTTCCCCATTACGGAATGAGCTCAGAGCTCATAGACCGATCTTTGGGTAGGACTGAGACCACAACACACTACACACACCGGGAAAGCGAGGCCACAACCCCTCAAGTTACATCCCGTACCTATTTACTGCTAGATGAACAGGGGCCACACATTAAGAGGCTTGCCCATTTGACTTGTCAAGGTTACAGTCAAACCTACAACTGAATCACTCATTATTAAAACTGCTGAGTGTGCTTGCTCACCTCTCTGTCCTGATTTGTGACAAGGCCTTAATACCAATGGTTCAGCATTGCTCATGGCCATCTCACAACTCAACATGTTGGAAATCCCAGCAATTGCATGGGAATAGTGATGGTGATAAGTCTTATCAAGAAAATTGAAAACCTCAGATCAGGGAAGGACCAGCAAATAAAAGAGTGATGACTACAGATTTGTATATTGCCTGTATATTACAAACACATCCATAATATGGCGTCAAGTGAAAAAGTTCAGTGAGGAGTAATAATGAATGCCAGTTGGTTGAGAAGTACATACACACCTCTAGAAATGGCCATATCAGCAGGCTTTCCTGCCATTAGTCTGAATAACAATGTACACACAGCAGCATCATGAACTTGAACCAATCACATATAATAAAGAAGATGCATCCATCTCTCAAAACAACTGCTTTAACATACTGAATAATAAAATGACAATTTTCAATAATGAACAACTGGTCTCATAAATAAAAAAAACTAGCAGCAAATAGCATGTTGGCAGTACTAAGTAACTTGATGTGGTCAGAGACAACTGATATGTAAGGGTAAATAATACTGTCTTGGAAAAGAATTTTTCTATCATTTTCCTCTGCTATCTGAGAGGCTTCTGAGATAAAGGGGAATGTGTCTACCTATATGTCCACTTATTGGCCAAAGATTAACAGAAAATTAACATATTGCATGACTTAAAATGTTCAGATAAAGACAGGCAGGAGGGATACAAGTGCAGAGTCTATGTCCTTACACTTATTCCAACACAGAACTCTGAAGAAATCAGGTACAAGGAAATATTCCACCAAACTGTAGTAATAAAGGGTATCACATACCACTGAGCAACCAATGTTTATATCACTAATGTTGTGGCTCACAGACTCACAAAATTGGTACAGTAAACTTTTATGATTGAGTACAGTTCATAAACATATGAAAAATTTTTTACAAATACCCATTATGTACCATGTAAAAAACTATGCACATCTCACTCATAGGTAAAAACTGTTCTGTTTTGTACACACCTTGAGTTGTTCAGTTAATTCAATACAAAAAAAAAAAAAAAAAATGCCCACACATGATACAAGCTAGACATTCAATTAATCAGAGAAACACTTTCATGGTTTCTCTGATGCGTTGACGGCACACTGGGCAGCCTTCCCTTCTGCGGGTGATGGCAAGGGTGCACATATCACACAGACAAAGATGGCGGCACGGTAACAAGATGACACACTTCACCTCATCCTGGCACACCACACACAGGCGATTCTCACGCTCCTCCTCCAGCTCCTGGTAGAGCAGCTTGTTCACATATGAGGGTGTGGCATTGGTGGTTGTGTTGACTTCCTCAGGGGGGTCAATGTCTTCTTGTTCCCTTGCTTGGAAGCGTGTGAGGGGCCGCCGGGCCAGGGGCTGAGCCACTAGAAGAGGATTTGCCAGTGGCTCAAACTGCTGATTCTGGGGTAGGTTCAGGTCAGGCACATTGTCATTATTATCATTCCCATTTTCATCATTGGCATCATCGAGCTCCTCTTCCTCTGTGTCTGGCTCAGGTGGTGGCCGCTGCTGAGGAGGGTGGACCAACCTCATGTACCAGCGGACCAGACGCCGCCTCACCAGGGCCATGGGGGAGGGCAGGTCTGGGATGACAATCATGTTATCCATCATATAGAACAAAATGTACTTAAGGCCCACTATGAAGCCCACTCCTGCAGCCACGCCAAAGAAAGCTTCTATTGGGATATCAGAGAAGAAGTCCATAGTATTGTTGAAGCAGAGTCTGCTCATGGAGGACACAAATTGGCAGGTGTCAGTCACAGCTTGACAACAACTGAGAAGGCATAGGAACACAAGTGAACCAACCCTGAGAACACAAGGTACACCACATTAGGCACAAAGCTGATGACAAAGATGACTGATGAACCAAACATAATAAAAGCATGTTTGAGGGCTGTGACAAGATTGCCCATCTGAGCAATGGCTGTCATAGTGCCTGAGAGGAGGGCCATGTAAGAGGCATGGACCAGCTGGCAGGAGTACACAGCAGCTGACATCACACTGATGGCAACCCCATTGATAAAGGTAAATATAAGGATGACAGCTGTCCTTAGTGCTCCAGCCACGGTCATCACAGCATTGCCAATATCCCCAAGGAAGAGCAGCAGGTCAGTCAGCAACAAGGAAAGCAAATCAGCTGCCTGGAAAGTAAAACAGTTCTTCAATAGTAGAAAGTATAAAAGTATAAATGTTAAAGTGATATACTGTTATTTATTATTCACTATATGGGGAGCTTCTTTGTGAAAAGTAAAAATGTCCTTCAGGTGAGGTCTTTCCTTCCACTGAATGGAAGAGTTTATGGCAAATGGCAGTGAAATGCACTCTCTCATTAGGTGAAAAAAATTTATATTCACACTAGACAGTACAGTCAACTCTTACTTACTGTGAGTTTGAATAACGCAATTTCGATTTAATGTGACTTGATACTTGAGGAGATAAAACGATTAAATAAAGTGATTTATTCAATTTAACGTGACTTAACTTGACTCAATGACATTACGCACACCCATGTAACTTCTGAGGGAAGCCGCTCTGAGATGCTCTCGGCCAGATTCTTAAACAATACCTTCCACCCTTGTCAGCTGAAGGGAGAAACTGGTATTCTTAAGAGCAGATGTTGCCTTCCCACAGCTTGGGAAGGCAATGATCAGGCTGGATTTACCTTTGCTAGGAAAGTGAACCAAGACCCATATCTTCGTCATTACCTTTTCATAAATCTTGCCTAATACCTATTATTAATAGTTTTTTGTAAAAAAAAATTGACTTTAGAAACAAAAATGTGTATATAGGTTATTGTTCAAATGGTCTATTTTACAAAAATTGTGATCAGAACCAAACCCCAAGGTGGCATACATGACATTTGTAGGTACATGTCAATAATAACAAAGCCTTAGCAAATGAACAGATCTGAGGAACAATAACAACATTGCCGCCACCAGCTAAAACCACCACATCTCCATCTCTCAAGTTTTACATCAGAATTCTACTTAGCTTACCATCAGTTGTATGTCTTTATAACTTGATAAGTATCCATTTACATAGATAGCTGGTGGACTGTCCTCTTCCCATAGACTGCACAACTGAAGGCGGTGGTGATTTTCTCCCATGATAAGGTCACTATAAGACCATCTGTGCTTTTATTTAGAACTTTTCCTGGCTCAGTTACAAAATCCCCAAAATAGGCAGACTTTCCCAGTGGCCAGGAACATACACCACCCCCTATTACCATTGTTTTCTATGGGAAATTTGTTTGAACATCGTGACGTCTCCAAGAACACAACCCTCATGTTAGTCAAGAGTTGACTGTAATATATGTAAAGATTTCTCTTCAATGTACTATACTCTGACAAAATATTCAAGTTTTTTCATTAAAGTGGGTTCCATGAAAATGCAAACCCAAGTCAGAAACGGCCAAGCTACAAAGGAAGAATGTGGAGGGTAAGATAAGTCAGCCTGACACTCCTGACCATTTAGTGCCAGTTGTGACCTGCAGAATTTGTCAATCAGATGGAGCAGCAAGCTCAGTTTCATTATGTTTTTGCCATGTAATTTTTTTTTAGCATAGTACAGCTAAATGTCATTGTTCTTCACCATTTAAGATGCTGTTATTTGACACAAAGATTATACAATTATGCTGAATATGAAAATGTTGTTTATACTACATTTCATCTGTCAGTTAAGCTAAATGATGAAGATTAAGAAAATAAGTAAAAATTTGAACAGTATATTAATGTCAAAGTTAAGTAAAAGTGGCAGTTGAATTATGCAATTTAAGGCTGCCTAATACACAAGCCATTAGTATTGGTACTGCTGGAGGAAGCTGTGTGCTGTACCTTGTGTGTGAGAAGCAGGAGAAGCTGAACAATGCGTGTGGTGACCTTGAAGAAAGTGTTCATGACCTGGTTGTTGAGGCGCATTGCCACTCCAACACCACTCCACACTAGGCCAAACACACGCCCCATCTCCTCGGCCACCACTGTCAGCACCTCCGCCATCCTGCTGGAGTACCTTTGATGAGCTACAGATTGTTTGCAATTATTAGGACACAATGGCCAATTTATGGAAGCTGACACTGCTAGTTGGTGATGGAGGCAACCAACAGCAATGAATCATCAATAATATCCTAACACATGCTGCTGTTAACTTTTGACATCCCTGTATCATGTTTTGCAGTCTGATTTTATTGAGAACTTTGTACAATTGATGTACATACACTCGTATTGTAGTCTTTGATGGTGGTAATGGAGTTGCTGTATGAGTGTTGGGGTTACTACCAGATTTTTAATATATATTACATACTTCCAAAGCTTAGAACACTCAAAATTCAGCAAATGCATTTTTATAAGTGTATTTCATTAAATTCATAAGTATATATGATCCAGATAAATCTTCAGTTTTGTTAATACTATTGGTCACCCAGTGATTTAGAGAACAAAATAATTTTCCTTGAAGTTTTCGTGTAACTTTCCAGAAAATGAGTATTATTTAATTATTCTGGTGGCTCTCTTCATGGATGACTCATGTCTGACAATAACGGTTTGATCTCAATGTCAGTTTTTTTCAGCATGAGAAGTGATTTTGTCCTCATAAATAATATTGTACTAGATGCATTACATTTATGATCTGCCCAGGTCATCAACTTGTCGCAACCTAACTAATGCTATAGGGAAAACACTTTGGTACCCTCCTAACCCTCCTAGCAATGGACCTAAGAACATGCAATCCACTGACCTTACCTTCCTCTGAGTGACCTGACAGTAAAGGTGGGAAGGGAATCAGTAATTCATAGAAATTCTAGACCAGTAACTCAAATTAATGCCCCTAAATATTCAACATTCACAGGATGGGACAAGGGCTCTCTGTCAACCTGCAACACTCACATTAGCATACATCAAGCTGTGGGATGGGGGAGGGGGAGGGGTTCCCACTCTCCCTGCATTACTGAATCAAAAGAATAACCTGACCACGAGCCTCTCACCCCAACAACTTACATCAAGTGTTAACCTCTCTGGTAGTAGTGTCTGGGTCCGAGTTGGAGGAAGATTTGGCTTGGTCAAGGTCACGTGCAGCAGGGGCAGGCGCACCAAAGAGAGGTATGATCAGTGTTCGCTGAGGCTCGCGCTCTGACTGTGGCGGGTACATGCGGGCTGCTTGAATTAGGAAGTGATGGAGCAACTGGGTCTGGAACTCATGGATGAAGAGATAGCGAGCGAAGTATTGCATGAAATATTCTGACTGCACTCCGGGCCTCTTCACCCACCCCTTGACATTCCGACAAAATCGGCTGATACTTTGCGTGTGGATCCCAGATCCATCAGGATCCATGAATCTTTTTGATCTATTGACAATGTGGTGTGAATAGCCATGGTCACTGACACTGAGTTGTGTGCCCCAACTCTCACTCACTAGCACTGAGCCGGGGCAAATGTGGTGCTGGATGAGGGGTGTTATTAGATCTTCACCTTTCTTGTCATCTTCATAAGGAATCAAAAATTTCTTCTTAGATTTTGTCTCCATGCCCCCAAACACCCAGATCTCACTCTCATGATTTTCCTCATTCTTCTTTTTTACAAAACGAAGTTTGTCAATCTCAACTACAATACCTTCTCCACCTATAGATTCCTGGTTTATCAACCAGAACTCTGTTACCTTTGAACAGTAAATCCGCCAGTTAATGCTGGTTGAGGAGGATAAGTTGAGGTTTTGAATTACAGCATCATTGTCCCATTTTTTATCAAGCCAATGGTTGATGAAGAGTAAAACCTTCCAAGGTTCTATGTGGGCATTTGCCAGGAATGTGCCCTTGAAGTCTGATACTGTAAAGTCACAAATCTTCCTTTTTTTTGACTTAGAAGTCTTGGTATGCTGTGGACAGTACCATAAATTTTTGTCCTCCTTTAGGAGGCAGGGCTGCTTGCACCAAGGGCAATCCACCTTCTGTGGAAGGACACCATGGACACGAAAAAATTCTATAGCACTAGAGCTATTTCCAGGAATTTCTCCATGGAACCTTGCCATTACAAACCAGGTAGACAGTTCACATCCAGTGCAAAGCTGAGCCATGACAAGACTTATTCAGGTCTGAAAAAACAGTGTCTTGGGGTCCTCTGTCACTCAGTGACTTGCTGGCTCTGGCACACTGACCAAGGATGTACACAGATAATTATTAAACAGCCTGGAGAGATACTTCTCGTCTTGTTCACATCTACAGGATGTATCATGACTGGATTTATTCCACTGCAGCCTGTTCCCAGAGTGATAAATGGATAAAAATCATTACCAGTTATTATTTCTAATACATAGATCGGGTTAAAAAAAAAAATATATGAATAATATCTACATGACCAGATAACTTGACACTGCTGGGCATCTGGGTGACCATTAGTAATTTTAAGTTTCATCATGGCAGCTTGGGTCATATGCAGAATGGCATAATGTTAGGTTTAGTCTCAAAAGATAGCTTCAATTGTTTGTTGTTGGGACCATAGTAGCTAGGAAGTATATACTATTCAGAAGAAACAATTTACAGTTTTGTCATGAATCTAAAGATGATTGATAACACAAGTAGCAGAATGGAGATCACTAACAATTTACACCTTTGTACATAAATATAACGTAATTTTGAAAACTGGCGTGCATCCTGTTGTACTTTCATCAAGTTTCATTGGTATTCCTTATTTACAGATGCAGTCGCTTAAAATTTAAAACCTGCTTCTGCTGCTCTGCATCAAGATCATACCTGAAGAAGTAGCTGTAGAGGGAACATTCAGGGGCTAGGTTTCCTTCAGTTGGCTTAGGCGGCAGGCATTCTGGTGAAGCCCCCGGGTGCGTAGGACTAGGGTAGCATGCAGCACCCCTAGGACACGGTAAGGGCAGGGTATACGTCTTAGGACAACCACCACTTGGGCGTGCTATAATTAATCCTGTCTGAACTATTGCCCTTTCTTCCTGTTGGACTGAAGAGTAACTCGGCGGCGTGAAGGTGTGAGAGTGGTGAGTGGGTACCCTTGAGTAGTAGCAGTATGAGATGGAAGACCAGTTAGACCACTATTTCTTTTTTCTCTAAGACAAGTGTCGCTTCACATTACGGATTCCCTTTTCTATTTTTATATTTTTCACTCCTCCTTCTTCCTTCACTCTCGTTGCCACACTACTACCGTGTCAGAATAACCAAACCACCTCTCTCTCTCTGTGGTTGGACCGGTACCTTGAAGCTTTGAAACGGGAGAAATATCCGTCATATTCAATCTTGGAGAGTGTGTGTCTGTAGCATTGTGGTGATTTGACTGCTGGTCACCATACGGAAGGTCTTATTTGTTTTACTACTGTTATTGTGTGTGATGTCACGGCTGTGTGGTCACTGTGGTGGTCACTGGTGTGGTGGACGCGGTGAAGCGAAATATGACCGATGTGGATGTTGTACTTTGGTTCAGTCATACCACGTCAAGAAATCAACCTTAACCTTGCCTGTTGTGTCATGTTTACGGCTGTACTTTTGAAAATTTTCGTCGCAAAAGAAAGGATATGCACTGGAGATACAATTCAGTATCTAATTTTAATTATATTTTGACAAGTTTTAAGTTAAATGCGTTTCAAATCCCCATTAGACGTGTAGCATCTGGCAACACTGCCGCGGCAAGTGTCTTCGCATTCAAAAATTTCAAAGTTCAAACTCAAAACTCGCACACTCATAACATAACATAACATAACATAACATAATAGGATAACAAAGGGCCACCAGGGCCCATCTAGGTTATCCTGTATCAGTCGCACAGCGACCTCGTCATCAGTACTTAAAAATACACTTACAAGTACACAATACATTATATACTAATTCTAAATATTTGGCCCATTAACAGGGCTAAGTCCTGCAGCGAATTCCTCTACAATCTGTGATCCCCATACATGGGGATCATGTCTTGTTTAACTATAGTAAATTTCTTATAAAAACTATCATGCAGCGCTATACATAATTATAAATCTAATAAATTTAAGTGCTTATCTAATCTGTTTTTAAACATTGTCAAACTAGTGCTATTTACAACCGTCTCTGGCAATGCATTCCAGAAGTCTACCACCCTATGACTAAAGAAATATTTTCTTATATCTAACCTGCAGCCTTGCTTTCTAATCTTCCTGCCATGATTTCTAGTCCTACTTCCCTCCTCTAAGGTAAAGAAAGATCTCACATCTATGTAGTTTGTATCTGAGAACATTTTAAATAACTCTATCATATCCCTCTTATACATCTCCTCTCAAATGAAAACATGTTTAATTCCTTTAATCTATCTCTATACTCCAGGTGCTTTAATGCTGGTATCATCCTAGTTGCTCTTCTCTGAACTGCTTCTAACATGTTGATATCCTGCCTATAATGGGGTGACCAGGCCTGTATGCAATACTCTAAATGGGGCCTAACATAGGAATTATATAAGCTACGCACCACTTCCTTACTTTTATAACTAACATTTCTATTTATAAAACCCAGGATCCTATTTGCCCTATTTCTTGCTTCTAAACATTGCTTTGAAAGTTTCATAGTCCTGTCTATCACTACTTCTAAATCCTTTCTCAAAGGTTGTCATGATTTTGTATGACCCCGCCACGTTACTTTGTGAATGAATTAACTTGTCATTATGTTTCAGGGATGATTCACTAAATGAATTTATGAGTTATTGTAAGGAATTTGTCTTGCCAGTTCAATGCAAGTTCATTGGGGGAAGAAAAAAAAAAAGTTGATGTGTAATGTTGTGGGGAAAAAAAAAAGAGAGAAAAAAAAGGAAGCATGATACACTACAGGGTGTTGCAAATGTGCACCACAACACAGAATCACATACAGATAGCACAAATTTCTGCAAATACAGGTAAAAGTGAAAATACACGTTATTTTAAGTAGAAAATGTTTTATACACACATGTACTTTGAGGTTTTGTTCAGCTATTGGATGGAAAGGCGGGTTCACACTTCAGTATGCGACTGAAATTGCATGTCACTAGAAGCATCGACTGAGGCCTTCTAGTCGGAACACGTTCACACATAGCGACTGGGAAGCATTGGCTGGTTCGCGGGAAGTGAATGTAAACAGTTCCCAATAAGATGTCTTCCTCTGGTGACGATGACGATTGCGATCAAATTAAATCATCACAAGTATTCAGTCCTCACCTCCAGCAACTCCATGCATAGAGGGAATGGAGGCAGTCGTTGGAGAGTGAGATACCTCACTGAACACCGATTTGCGTAATTTTTTTTTCTTTTCACTGCTAAGAGTCCCAGATGTGCTCTTTTCCCTTACCAACTCCAAAATTCTCTTCTCTACATCATCACTAAGTTTTCAAACCTTTTTCTGTGACATCATAACATAAACAAAGTCAAACAAAGTCGCAAATCGATTGAACAAGACCAACATGTTGCGACTGGTTTTTCCAGTCAAAAACTCTACCGACTTCCAATTTCTGTCACAAATTCAAGTGTAGTGTGGTGACAGATTCAATGGCTGTGCTGGGGACTTTTTTTTTCATAGAAATATCATGTCAACACACACCACCTTACTGTATGTGGCATTTGCTTTTTTTAATTTTTTAATTAATTAATTTTTTTTTTCAAAATCATACAGTACACTTTTGTTTTTACTGTCACTGTCTTCATGTGAAACTTCTCACTGCCAACCCCCCCTCCCCACCCAACAGACTCCACCCTGTCAGGCAAGGTGTCATGTAGCTTATTATTTTCTGCCATGCCATGCTATCATTGTGTAAAGTTTATCCATAAATCATTTTCATACCAATACTATGATGGTCTTATTGAAAGATACAGCAGTACCCTGAAACTTGTAGAAATCATGATGTGTTGATATGGATTACCCAATAACAAAGTGTGAGTTGCTCAGTCATCCTTTCTTCAAGTTTTGTGTATTGCAGCATTGTGTCATGAGAGCATCATAGTATTGATGGACAGGTGATTTACTGATAAACATTACACAATGTTAGCATGGCTGTAATTAATGACAAAGAAAATGATTGTTACATGACACCTTTTATCAGTGGTTCTTAATCTTTTTAGTTTTTACTACCATACAGCCTCTAGAAATTTGTCCTTCTTTCCACATCTCCCTTCCATCCATGAATACAATTCCCTCACAGATTTTAAAAGAAAAAGGTGATATTTTGCCATCTTTCATTACATCTCTCAGTAAGAGAATGATAAATATAATTAGAGAAATTCCAGATTTTTCCTAAGGGCTTGTGTCTCCCCAGGGGGACATGCCACTTAGGTTAAGAGCCATTATCTAAATATCTGATGGTGGTTGTGAGTAAAACATTCCACATAGCTATGATAGACAGTATGTTTTTTGTCTACACCTCAGCAAATATGTAACTAACCTTTTCCATAATTGCTTCATACATGTACTACAGATGGTGAATAGAAAGACTTGTACACATATGGTTCAGCCTTTATTTAAAATTAATTTCTTGTGACAATGGGAAACCCATGCTGGGAAATTAAATTATATATATTTTGTAAGATTTAACTGAATTACTACACAAGAGAAGTGCAAATTAAATAATATATATATATATATATATATATATATATATATATATATATATATATATATATATATATATATATATATATATATATATATATATATACACACACACACAAATCAATATCAGTGATAAACATCACATATAAATAAGACAAAAATGAAACCTACAACTTAAACATGGTGAGTTCATTAACAATTCACCATGAAAATGAGATGAAATGTATTTTGTAGACACCCAGAAAGGGAACAGAACAGAAAAGGCAATGATCAATATCATATATCAATATCATATATATATATATATATATATATATATATATATATATATATATATATATATATATATATATATATATACAAGTTCTTAATGTCATTTCCACGATTAATTACAAGTGACTTTTCATAGAACACTCCAATATGTGATATATATATATATATATATATATATATATATATATATATATATATATATATATATATATATATATATATATAAAAATTAAAAATAATGTTTCTTTCCGTACAAGTTTGCTGTGAAGTGTGGTTTGCTTGTTTGGTGAAGGTATTGGTCCTCCTCCATTGCCTTACCACTCCAGCAAATCAGGAAAGGGAACACACAGAGGAAAACCATCACAAATGCCTTCTTAGAAAATAGTAGACAAAAATTTGCTGTGGATTTTGGATAAAGGCTAGTAACTCTTTTCATTCATCTTGAGTATGAATGATATACAAGAACAGCAATCTGTTAAGAAGTAGCAATCTGTTAAGAAGCTAAATGTAAAAAAAAAAAAAAACTACAATAACTGCCAAATTATAGAGGTAACAGTAATATAACTGCCAAACTATAGAGGTAATGTAATAATGCAAAAATCATATTAGAGCTAATGTTATAGAATAAAAATGTTATGA
Organism: Portunus trituberculatus; assembly: GCF_017591435.1. Classification (NCBI taxonomy): domain Eukaryota; kingdom Metazoa; phylum Arthropoda; class Malacostraca; order Decapoda; family Portunidae; genus Portunus; species Portunus trituberculatus. The sequence goes on from NC_059282.1 coordinate 12,021,624, forward strand.
AAACTAGCACTTGAAATATCAAGCCCACTTAAAATTACTATAAAAATTAGATGTATCTAAATAAAAAAGTGACATTCATTAAAAAAAAAAAGGGAGAAATACATTGTTATGCTACATAATTTTCATGTTAATAAAATCAAAACAATAGACAATAAAGAGACCTGAGGGCACAGAAGTGTTTGAACAGACCACCCTTATCAAGGTAAGCTAGAATGTTTGTTGATAAGCAGACACATTTACACTTATTTTTGTACTGTAGGTAAAGTACTGAAAGGGATAAGTGAGTTTAATTGATTTTCTTGCTCTACAGACTGTACAGACTGAGCTTCGGAGGCAAGGGTGAGGACGTGGCCACCTAGCTAAGTGGGAAGGAAGAGGAGTCTCTACCAATGACTCTCAGCACTGCACCATTCAGGTACATATGTTCCAGAAGTAAGAGTAATGGACTGTACCTGCATCTCTACCTGTAAATGCCAATGTTCTTTGGTTATCAACATTTTAGCCCACCTTTGAAATGTTACATCTAGCAGTCTTCCATGCTGGTGCTACAGTGCAGTGATAATTAATAAAAGCATCTGTCTAGGCAGATGAAAGGTTTAATAGGTAGTGGTGCTATCAAGTACACTAATCCTATAATTACTATCACCTCTGCTGACAGAAAGATAACACTAAATATTGCTTACAAAAATAATTGTAAAATATAAAAATTTCTAAAACAACCTACTGATAAGGCTATGATGAAGCACACAACTCTTAAGCCAGGAAATATGCATGGCTACATAAGCATCAAGGTTGTAAGAGAGTTATCACAATAGCTCTTGTGCCAGAATGCTTTCTGTCGTAACAAAAAAGGGAAGACTGTGATCACCGTCATGACCAGACTTCACAACGGCCTCACGGTTAAAGTGATGTGTCTCGTTAGCAAATATTTTAATGGAAGAACGGAATTTCTAAGTAGCTAAAAGATCCATCCACAGATCCTTGGCACATCATCTTCCCCAACAGACTCACTCACTCACAGTCCCCATAGCAGTTTGAGTCCGTACAGGGTTGACAGTGTTGTTGGCCTCGCTGTCTGTGTCGGGTAACCGCCGGTCTTGCAAATACACTGGGTGGCCCTGGCTGCTACACTGTGCTTGGATAGGGGTGATGAAGAGGTCGGACACATACCGCGCCTGAAAGGATAGGGGGGATGAAGAGGTCGGACACATACAGCTCCTGAAAGGAGAGCAGTGTTATTTAAAATAAGTGAGGAATGTAATTTTCTCCAGATTTTGATGGATAAATATAAAAGATACAAGTATTTAATTTATGACAAAAATCACCCATGAATCATATTCTCCCTTATCAACTAAGTCTAACAGTAATGCTGTCAAGAAAGCATCTGGTTTGGTAGTATCATAATTTGTAGTCAACTGTGTATGCTGCTACCATTCTAGATCAACCTCACATCATTGGTATTATTAATGTAAGGAAGAGAGCTATTGTTCTTGTTAGAGAAAGAGCGGGAAGAAAGCCAGGGCATCTGCAACTGTTTGGCTAACTTTATTTCCCACTTGTTAAACATCACTGGATCACATTCATACTGCGTGTTATGGCACCTTCTGTTGGGTATTCTTTAGTGGTACAATTTTCTTGAGCGATGTGCACCGTGCATGTCAAACCATGACACATGGGATCAAGTTCTGTTATCACTTGAGCACAAGATGCTGGTGCATGTAAGGTACAGTAAGCTGAATGCAAGGCATAAAAGTGATGTTTGAGAACAGAAACAGAATGAGGCAGAACACAAAAAAGTGACCCTGACCCTGAGATGGTCTAAACAAAGTGAGTCTTGGTGGGTGAGGAGGAGCGACTACAGTCCTGCAGCTGTATGGTGTCCGCACACTGGCGCTGCTGCTGCTCGTGATCGGCACTCCCACAAAATAGATCCGACACATACACTGACTAGAGGATTGCACAGAGGCAAGGATGTGGGGAAACAGCATCTTAGGTACCATGTGTATATCAGGACATCAGGGTCACACTCAAGTTGAAGCAATACTTCAAAATAAATGTAAACTCAACAGCATAAGGTTGAATAAATAAATTTTTAAAAGGGTGTAAATTGTGAGAATATGGCATAAATGTTTCATATATCGCAATGCAACTTAACAGAAAACAGACACACTCACAATAAGAGTTGCCACAACTGTCCCAAGAATAAAGCCAGAGAGGACATCAGACCAGTGGTGTTTGTAATCTGAGATGCGGGATAGTGTGGTGTAGAAAGTCAACATGAGACAAAGAAACTGCAGGAAGGGACGAAGGAGTCTTGGGGCCTTGAACTTGAATCGCACTTGGAGGTAGATCTGGAAAGATTCACGTACAAAAGTTAAATGTGTAATCGTGAGACTTCGTATGTTAGTAATATACAGCAATACTCCGCTTAGGGGGTGTCAAAGCTGTTCGTAGAGCAAAAATTCGTTAAGCGGATGTAATTTTTCCATAGGAAATAATGGAAATAGGGGGGATGCGTTCTGGGCTGGTACCCAACATACTACATGGGTTAAAAAAAAATTATATATACATACCTGTACCATTAATAACCAAGTATCCCCAAGCCTTTAGTGAAGAAAATGACAATATAATGGAAACATGAGAATTCATGTATAGTCCCTACCTAGTGTCTGGGTCTTCTAATATATGACATCTACTGTAAACAACACTGTAAGTAATCACTCAACAGCACATACTGGGACACTGGACAATGGACACTGCGGCTCCAGCTGACACTATCGCAGCCACGCTGACTTATCTACCCCAGTTGAACTGCAGATTGGAATAATACACTTGTTCAAACATTCGCAGTTCCACTTCAAATAAGGATTTGCACCCTTAAAAGTGCAAACATAGAGCACACTATATTTCCGGTATAAATTCAACCAAGTTACAGTGAATGAGGGGTTTACGGCTTTGAGCCAATGTCAGATAAACGTTTTGACATGGAACACCACAATTTGTCAAGTATGACAAAAATTTATTCACAACTAATGGAATAATTCTCATTAACAATTTGCACACAATATCAAGTAGTGTAAAACGCTAAGATGTATAATATAATATATGGTCAATTGGGCCACGGGTGGTACAAGAGTTTAGTGGCTACATGCTAGTGACAGAGGTGGGAGCCAGCCAATCACAGTGAAGCTGCCGTGTTTGGTCCCTCAGCCGGCAAATTCAAACCCAGAAAATTCACTAAAACGGATGTGGTTGTACGTTATGCGTACTTTTTGGTCTAACTTTATACAGTACGTTAAACCAGAAATTCGTTAGACGAACGTTCGTTAAGCAGAGCATTACTGTATAATCTATTATTGGGCCTTTATCTATATTCCAGCAGTGTTATACTAGAGATGGGGATATCTAAACACTGCAACAGAAACACATAATAACCAGTGATAGTTATCAAAAGACTTAGACAAATATATTAGCGTGAGTCAGTCATAGATACTGAATACTGCAAACTATGAGCAAAAATTACTGTATCATTGAAAATGCTCTACTTTTTCATTACAGCTTCTTTTCTCAATACCAAAATTGTCATATTTTCTTTCTCTTATCTTTATTCTACCATCTATACTGCCTAATCAGCTCAGAATATTTATATAATTTCTTTCTTTATAAATGTAGGAGGGCACTGGCCAAAGGCAGCAAGACTAGAGAGAGAGAGAGAGAGAGAGAGAGAGAGAGAGAGAGAGAGAGAGAGAGAGAGAGAGAGAATAAAAATTAAGAAGTTAAAAGTTTACTTTATTCATTGTGAAAGAATAAACAAGTAACTCACTGCAAGGTACACCATAGTGTAGGCGGAGAAGGAGGCGTGGCCTGAAGGGAATGACAACCGTGCCTCCTTCATCCTGTGGTTCTCTTTTGGGGTGGTGCATGGGATGGGGTCTACATAGGTATTATTGACACAGTCGATCTGTGGGGACAACCATATCAGTTATACTTGTAATTATTGCTTTGAACATTTCATTTCTGTATTACACAGGCAACACTTTTTCAGTCAATAACAAAATGGCAAATGGTATTGCCTATTAAAATGGCACATAAGACTGAAAATTAATCAAACTATCAATATATATGCCAATACATTATATGAAGCACACATTAAAGCAAACAATCAGTCATCAAATTAACTTTGGAGGTAGCAGTACCTGTGTCCAGTCTGGTTTGCAGATGCTAACAAAGTGAGGTCTGAGGCGTCCCACAGAGTACTTTGCAATGTCTGTGGTGAGCTGGGAGCAGGCACATCCAAAGAGGAACACCCCAATGGCAGTATAACATCCCCACATCCAAGAATTGATCCGGCGGTTACATATCCTAACAGACTTCCCAATTGGTTGGTGTCGTGCTCGCCAGCCCTCCAGCAGTACCATCTGTGAGGGGCCATCACAGCCACACCAAGGAGATGGCATATGACATGGTTCAACAAATCACATTAAGTTTAAACTTAATCTTCTCTCTGTCTAACTCAGTATCTAATCCATTATTTTATTAATGTTTTATGCTGCATGAACTTTTAAGTTACAAGAATTATTAAAATTTCATTTCAATACAATATTCTTAGAAGTTATTGTATATAAGTGAAAACTATCAGCACAAGTAAGAATATACTGAACAAGCTTTAGGTTTTCATATAGTTCATGTCCTTAGCTGTGATTTAATTTGCAGAATGAAGGTTCATACTTAACATAAATTTCTCATTTGCTAATGGTAACAGTGTTTGGCACAAATGGCAAGTAACTGTATCAGAAACTGTCCTTGAAGATGCTCTAGCATGCTTGGTTATGATTTTGAAAGTTATCCGTGCTTTAATTTGGGAAGTGGTTATAAATATGTACACATTATATATATGAAAACTCATTGCAGTTTGATGTCAGTGTAAGCCTTGAGCCTTTTCCAACACCATGAATGATACCAACACCAATGCATTCTAAAAGACTACAACCTTGAAATATATATACATAATGTGTATACATATGTACACATGCACTTTCTACAAGGTCTGGCACTACAGGGGTAGCACTGGCAGGGTGAGAGTGAGTGGCCTCCCTCCCAGCTTGTCTTTGGAGAGTTAGGGCCCTCACGGGGACCAAGCAGATGGTGCACAACATCTGCACCATTGCACACCACAGGATCATCTCAGTAAGAACATGTTATGTCCCATTACTAACTAAACTCTTCACTTAACATTGTCTAGAGGCATCAGCTCTATCTCTCATCTTAGTTTTACCTGTGGTGTCTGTCATGCAGTGACGTTATTGTTAGTGTGGTGTGACGGGCACCATTGTGCTCGCCCCACCAACCCCCCCCCCCCATTGGTTTATCTCCAGAACTCTCATGACTGTCATACTTGCCACTCAGGTCTTTGGGCTTTGATTAAATGGTTGTCTGGTTACCTTGGGGTGACTGGCATTTATCATGTCAAGTTCTGGAATAAGGATGAAGGTGCAAAGAGAAATATGCATTTAAATTACCATCTTCCAGTGCCAAGCTAATTCAGGGCATTAAGGTGTTTGTGTGTAGGGAGGTGAGAGGTAGGGAGATGGAAGTGATTGGAAGGAGGGGTGATGGTGTGGTGATGATGGTGGTGGTGGTGAAAGAAGGAAGGATTGGGTGAGGGGATGTGCATGGTGTGTTCATTGTTTATGCTATGGGTGTAATGTGTGAAGAAAAAAAAAAAAAAAAAACATGCTGCCGTTGTGATAAATTGCAGGAATGTAGTAATCACTTTCAGAGCTTTGTAAAACTGGAATAACAAGATCAATCCATGACGATCATTGATGGATACTTTGACATAAAGGCGTGTTATAGTTACTGTGACTGAGGCATGTTTGATACAAGTAACTCCACACTCGCTATATTATAAATGTTGTTTGCTTTATTGCTAACTGTGGTACTATTACTTGTTACTTTTGTTTAACTACATGTGCTGTGCAAGTAGCTTGCCTCTGGTCACTGCATCTAATAGGATGTTCAGTCTTTACTGTCATTCCCCAACAACTCAGTGTAAAGATCATGGCAGCCATCTACTTGTTGAGAGATAAATTTAACTTCATTGTTATATTCCAATCTGTACCCCTGTCCTCTATCACATATATTAGATGGATGCATAACATTTCCCTCTACCAGTTCATACTCAGCACAATACCATCACCAACAAGAAAAGACCCATTTACCTTGTACTGACCTAGATCATTCATTATTCTCCCTTAATGATGCTTCAGCTCTGACTATCTTCTAGAACATGCAGTAAGACATACAGGTGTGATTGAATGCAGGTGTGGTGCTTGTCATGGTGGTGGTGGTGGTGGTGGTGGTGATGACGATGGTGTGAAGAGGGAAGGCTGAGGATGGAGAGGGTTGGAAAGGATGTAAGGACCAGGCTGGGTGGAGGAGAGTGGCCTGAGAGGGAGTCCACCGCTGGCCCAACTTACCGCTGTAGTTGGCAGTATTGTGCCCACCGCATACAGGACCCCAGTGGACACTGTGGAGTCCTTATAAGGGTAACGCAGGCTTTCGTCGTCACAGTGAAACCCGCGCTCTACTGGTTGGCCCAACAGAAAGAACAGAAGGATAGGGATGGCCACTGGAAAACAAGAGGGACAGTGGGGGCAAAAAATGAGTGAGGAGGCAATGGCGAGGGGGGTGGCATTCTGAGGGGGCAACCATAGCATGCAAGTCACGCCCCCCAACCCCTGGTTCGCCTAGGGATGGTTGGTGATGGTGGGGCAGGGAATGGGTGGAGAAGGATAACCACTGGGCACTGAGCTCCACTCTGAAGCTCCTCTTGGCTACAGTGAGGCCATGGTGTTAGTGGCAGGGTCATGAGAGACCCTCCTGACTTCCAACATCAACCACAGGAGCAGCATCATCATCATCATCATCAGCAGCAGCAGCAGCAGCAGCAGGAGAGAGATGGCACATCACAAAAGGAGACTAGTGACGGAAGAAGCAGGATTCCATGTGTCTGTGTTTTCCTTGCTGCCATTACCTACTTCCAAAAAAGGAGTCATAATTAGACTACTGGTGTACCTGCGTGCCAATTCATGGAAGCATCTACAACCTATCACTCACTCTCGGTCAAATGGCATCACAGGGAACGTAATTAAAAAGTAACCATAACACAAGTGCTTCATAAAAAGAACACTACAGCCTATGTTGGATGGGATGGTGTTGATGTGGGTTACTCTCAAGCTAATATATATTAAGGAAAGTATAAATAACTGGCAAACAGCATTCTGTGGATTAGGACCTTGGATTAATGCAACTTTTCCAAAGTCTGAGGATGAATATGTACTGTACTGAACTAAGAAAGCTAAAGTCATCTGGCTGGCTGGTGTGCGTATAAAGTTAGGCACTTTTCTCCATCATTTCACTGACCTCTAACAGCAAGACAATCCATATTTGCCAACTTAAACATTGCGTTAATTTGAGAATCAAAATGTAAGTTCCTTGCTTCACTTGTCATTTTTTTAAATATTCCTTTTACACTCATTTCTTTTTACTAGAAATTCAAACAGCTGCTCATAATTCTTTTTTATTTTATTTTGTCAATTTAAACTGATTCCTTTTCCCTTATTCCTTTTTTTTTTTTCTCTTCATACTCTCACTTCTACTGGTAATCAGTGATCAGATCAACTACTAATAAAACTAAATAGCTGAGGGCAAAAGGATTTAATAATAGCTAAACTGAATGCCACAAATAAACATGGGATTTAAAGTAGAGGCAGGAAACTCCCATTAAAAAACCTACAAGATGATGCCAGTTGAGATGGAAGTATATTAAGAGCACCGACATAGTGATGATGCCATGTCACAAGAATCTCAAGTGTTCAGTGAGAGAGAGAGAGAGATGGAGGAGACGATGAGCAAAAAAAAAAAAAAAAATCCTGTTAGCACCCACTTTGACGCTCCACCTTGCTGCCACTGTCTGTGTGTTCCTCCCTTGGTGTGGTGAAGCTGGGAAGACCTACTTGTGACTTGCAGAATAAGCGGGAGGCACAAATAATGGCCCTGTTTCCTTACACATACCAAAGGTCCGGGTAAAAATACAGGTATCAGAGTTAATGGCATACCAGAAAGTAGTTATAAAGACATGCTTCCTCAATTAGTGGGCATCCACAGGGTGACGGAAGGAAATTTAGCAGTCCCAGGCTACAGGTTAAGTGGTAAGGATGACTCCCAGGTCAAGTGCAATTACCTAGGAGGCAGTGGTTGTCACACCTAGCCTCACACCTGTTGATACCTGACCATTAGGACTGTTGGCACCACTCAAGAGCCATGCATCTCACACTCACCACTCACACCAGTGTCACACCTCATCCTTATATGACACATGGCTGTTTACAATTGTAAGGTCTTGTGACATTATGACCAGTACAGGATCTAATGGAACTTATGGATGCCTTACAACTCGAGCTCCTAGAAACTATCTGGCAATGTATTACCATGGTAGGGAAATTGCACATATGAGGATATTGGGTGTCATGTGAAAGGAATCATGTTTTCAGGATCTTAAAGGTTTCCAGTAAAATCATAATATAGTATATAATTTTTGAGGTGTAGTAATATTTAAATTGAGAAAAATATAGCTTCCAAATGATAAAGTAAAAGGCTTTCAGTACTACAATTTAACAAAATAACTATTGCTTATGTAAAAGACCTCAAATGAATAATGTTTAAAGTTACTGGTATGTATATAAAATATTCACTACATAATTATTTGTGTTGATTAAATTCCTTCATTAAGTAGCATGTGGTAGTGCTGGTAACCAGTGGTGTCTCACTTTTACCAATAATTCATGACACAGCACCCTGCAAGATGCCAATCCACTGTCTTCACTTGATGGCAATCTGAGATAAATCGCTGTGGACTGTTAGCAGACAACTCAAGCTCCAATCTCAGCACTCCACGTTTTAAACCAAGACAATACTCAATGACATTAATCTGACACACAGCAGCAGCACCAAGACAATTCCTTCATTACATGCTCACAAGCATACACATATGCATATAGCATATAAAACAAAGCTTTCCCTTTCACTTAAAAAAGAAACTATTTACATAAAAAACAATCTCGACCATTTTGACAAAACATACAAATAGGTACGTACAATACATATTTCAGATGTGGCGTGTACTACCTACACATTCAATTTTGTGTTTACTTACTGAAAAATCAAATGATAAGAAATGATTACTGGGAAGGAATGGAGGTGGATGTGGGATGTGGAGTGGTGGGAGTGTTGCAGGCAGTGCCAACACAGTCTAGGGCCAGGGTAAAGGGGCAGTGTTTGGGGCAGACAGAGGCACCAGCCCTTCCCTGCACCCTCCAAAAGGTGTCTCTCAACAGGCATGCCCGGCTAGGAGGCACAACACTACCGGGTAATGATACCAGTGACACAGTTGCTGACTCACTGACTAATTTACCCAAAAACATCCAAAGCCAGGATGAGCCTGATGTTGGATTGAGTGAGAAATGTCTTCCCAACTTACCAGGACCACAGGCATGGCCACCCCAAAAGTCAGGAGTACAGCGTCTGATATGGTCTCGTGATCGGTAAAGGGGTAGCTTATTGACTTGTCATTGCAAAACATGCCCCGTTCAAAGGGGCGCATTTTCTTCACCACAAATATGCAGCCTCCCACTGAAAAAATTAGAAGGGTTCAACAAGGGATCATGATGCACATCGAGAAGTTGAGTACAAACACCCTCCTGGGATGCCTTTGCCAGGGAGGGTCTCCTGCCTCTTGGCCAGACACACACCAAGCCAGGGACACACACTACCTTGGTATCAGGAAGTTGGTATAAAACACTCAGTGTGAATACTACAGGCACATATGAATCCAAGATAAAGAAAATAGGGGGAGAGGAAGCTTGGTGGTGAAATGTGTAGTAAAGGTTTGAACAGACTGGAGACAGTTGTCATGTTGTGTTTATGGTGTTGACCTCTGCCTTGCCTTGGCTGTCCACCAGTTGCTGTGAGGGCAGATTATCCCATGTGACAGAAGGGAGAGCAAGTGTTAGAGGCATGGTAACTTGTATGATTGCATTAATGTCCACAACATTCTAATAATCTTCATGAGCACATTATTTGTTACTCCAGTGGTGGTGGTGTTGTTGTTGTTGTTGTTATTATTATTATTATTATTATTATTACTATTATTATTAGGTATTAAAAAATGGTCACATTTTTGACCAAACAAAGATGTCATTAAAAGCCTCCGGATGCTGAGGATTTGGTTAACAATTAGTTCTGGTATGTATACATGTTAGGATGAAATAAATGCATAAATCAATTAATAGACTTATCAAATATTCCCAAGACATCACAAATGAACTGCACCACAAATTAATAAATCAATAGATGTAGTTAATAAAAACAATTCCCAAGAGATCACTATTGTAAACATTGGAATATCACAAAGACTTCAGTAACAAATACCAATGAGCCAGTATTCCAATAGTCCTCCACTCTTGTATGATCTGCACTACCCATTTACCATAATCAATGTCTAAAAGTTTGCATCATCTTTATTTATATACTAATTCCTTCCACCTCCTCTATAAGACCAAATCATAGCTGTCTCCTGTGCATCAAGAGAAAGTAGATTTTTAAAACATAATCACTATAACCAAGAAAGGAAATAGAAGGAAAGAAGAAAGTTACTTGTAGAGGTGTCTGCAAACATATGAGAGAGAGAGAGAGAGAGAGAGAGAGAGAGAGAGAGAGAGAGAGAGAGAGAGAGAGAGAGAGAGAGAGAAACTATTATACTACAACTGTTTTATTGGTAACTCAGAGGATGGTTATGAAATCTCCATGCAGTAACAGTGAGATGTGTGTAATGGCCATGTGACCCTGGTGTGTTAGCCATTATAGATTGATCAGTCAGTCAGTCAGTCAGTCAACACTTGGGCAGGTCACTGGGAATGAAGGGTTATCTCTGGACTTATTTGTCTCTGCAACATAATGGTGGTGATAAGATAGAATATGGGCCATTTTAAGTAAGGATTAAGTGAATGGCAATTTATAGGTTTGAGATTATACACCACATGTATCTATTTCTGTGTTAGAGCCCTCACTGCAAAACACAGAATGATGCATGGCTGAGATGGCTGCCAGGAAGGATATCTGCATTCTGATTAGATGATGTAGTTACTTTTATATCTATTTACTTATTTTTGGGAAGGCACAGAACAAGGTTGACTGACCGCGGTTGTTACTAACAGCAACCTGGATACATTTAGCGAGTGTACTGAGCATAAGGGTCTGTATTTTCTTGGTTGTGACTAACAGTAACCTGGATATGTTTACTGAGTGTACTGAGCATAAAGGTCTGTATTTTCTTAACATGAATTTTGCAGAGAGCATTGGCCAGAGGGGGACAGAATACACAAGTTAATGTGATCTTGTCAACTCACAAGCCAACCTGTCGATTTACAGCTCATTGACATGTATCAACTAATAAGAAATGAGTAAAGAACGAAGGTAAATGTTATCATAGTGACTAAAATGGATCCTATCTTCACTTGACCTGACAAACTGACTGAACTGCTGAGTGTCCAATAAGGACGGACCTCTCCTCTTACTGTTCCAAGACATACCAGGCATAACTTCACAATGATTACAAAATCGCCCACAATTCTCACACTAAGAGAGGTACAGGGAGTATCCTACTTGAAACAACTATCTAATACAGAAAAAAGAGGGAGATCATGGGCAAACCCTAAATCTTCAGTGAAATACAGTACGTATTCATATGGTACAGCACTGCATCACTTAAGTGTATGATTATGGGGTCAATGATAATTTACACTACAAAGTTTCCAGGACTCAATAATTGACGGTTTAGGTGTCATGATTTTATTTAAACCTTTATCACATTGTATAAAGTTGCTTAACTCAGCTAGCTTAGGAGTTCAGTTGATGATTTTTTTTTTTTTGCATACAGGATATACTATTTGTACATTTGTTTGCCAGATTTCAGTCAGTTGTAATTCTGAATCCCTTTTATGGCACAACTAATGCAATCTTCCTCCTCCCACTCTCATCACTTCATCTCAAGTCTTTCAGCTCCTCACTTGTTGCATAATCCTTCAGGGCAGTGTTGCATATCCACCTCCCTTGCTCTGTCCACCACACTTCTATCTCTTGGTGCTCCTTGTCATGAGATCCGTTGTTCACTACCTCAAATAACTACCTCTCACACATGTATATAATTATCTTCTTTTTTTTTCTAGATGCAAAGAAAGCCTTCTTATTGTTGACAGAGCTATCAATCACCTCAACTTCTCCCATCTATTCTCAACTCTTATCCTGGTTACCTACTTCACTTCCTGCACCAATCACTACTCCCAGGCAACAAGATCTGTTATTCTACTACTGATGAAGTTCTTGTATAAATAAATTCCATACTTCACTCAATCATTTGGTTTCCATTGCTTTACTCACACTGCTTATTACACCAATACTCCTCTTGAACTCAGGTGTCTCACATTGGATGGAATTTCAGCACAGCACTCACCACTCCAGTATACTATTACATTTAGCCGATAAGAAATCCCTGGCCCAGGCTGAGTGTTCTTCCCTGCCACCTGTCATCACCTTACTGCTGCTCACATTCACTCCTAAGCTCTTGATACTCTTTTAATTTGTATCATCCACAGTATTGATCATCAATACCACACCATCCATATATCCCAGTGGTTCCCAAGGCATCACCTTTATGTACTGGTATAAAAAGTAATGGACTTGGCACCAATTCTTCATAAAACTATTCACTAACTATTCATGATATGTATTTGTAAAAATGTTTCCAGCACTTGAAAGTTACATCTACCTACTATTACATACCTGAACTAACCATTCCCCTGACAATATTCTTAATAGTTATCTGATAGTATCTTTAGGTGCAAAAGTCTCCACAATGTAAGAGAGAGAGAGAGAGAGAGAGAGAGAGAGAGAGAAAGAACACCCTCTCAGGAATCATCTCAGAGCTGGTTGATTATTAATAATGTTTGAGTGGTGCAATGCTTCCACTGTCACCCTGATCTCATCCACTCTTCTAGTTCTATATCTGGGATCAATAATTTCAAGCCTGCATCTGTTATGCTCACACTTCACCCTTCCTCAAGAATGCACTGGTAACAGACTCTTAATTAATGCACATGTTTATCAAGTCACTAATTAACATTAACCTTTTCCATCAGTGAAAGCCTCAGCTGTCATTCCATAGCTACCAACAGAGATCTCATATCATTTCATGTTTTATTATTATTATTATTATTATTATTATTAACAACTATGCAGCTTTCTACTATGAAGCTTTTGACTCTAGATTGTTCCTGTGACAGTGATCTTTTTTTAATAGCTGCTCATCAGTTGTGTTGGGAGAAATGAGAAATTTTGGCCAGAAACAGGAGTATGACACATTGAAACAGTAATGTTCAGTGATATTTCTGCTTGAGTTTCAATGTAAAATTTTCATATTTCTTATTCATCTCTCTATGCATTCTTACTATCTATGATCACATGTCTGCCATCTTAGAAATATCTGGGGTATGAATGATAATTCATTTAAAGTAACCTCACCTTTATCATAAGTATATAATTCTGATTCATTGATTCACTGGTGACTACTACAAGCATTTGATAACACTGATATGACACATTAGCCCCAATACCCATGGAATCAACTGATTAGAAGATGTAAAGCTGGGTTATCAGTGCCAGGGCACCACTGACAATTTGACGCTTAACTGTGTCTATTCTATCCCTGTAACAGTCATCTCTATAACAAGGAACATGCCTACTGCATAATTAATCCATTTGAAACCATGTCCCAAGGATATATACAATATGAGAAAATCTTAAATTTGGTTTCAACAAAGTGGCATTGACGCATGCTACTGTACTCCATGCTCTGTCCCCACGTGAACTTAACCTATTGCATCACCACCGGATGCGTAACACAACATATGAATGAAGCAGATAATTATTAAATGACATGCATCACTTAAATAAACGCTGATTGAGGGATGGGAGCTACAGTGACAAGTGACGCTCTTAAACTCTCATACATTGAAGGCAGAGGATTCACTTCCGGGTGTAAATTTGAACATGTATTTCCACAGAACCACACAATGCCTGCAGCATGGCAAGTGATGCACTGACTAGAGGACTGCGCCTCGGTGGCAGGGACGTGGCCAGGGCCCATTGACATTCCTAGGCTTTCCCAGGTAACATCACTTCCCTCAGGTCTCAGGTGAGCAAGGCCGGACATGACAAGCAGGTTTCCAGACTTCGTGACCTTGTGGGAGGTGAGGCGCGGATCAGCGACCCACCACCGCTACCGTCACCACTGAAACCTTACACTGGGATACGAAGACTCACTGCAGACACGTGTTTCTGGTGGCGGCCGCGCCCACACCCACACCATGACCGTATGTCCTTGGCCCCCCCTCCTCCCAGTCACTCGCTTATATTAATGGAAATGGGCATTGTCCCTCCTTTCCTCCTAATACAGTCACCATTCCCCACGCCCGTCACATCCTGGATACTGCATGCTGCTCTTACCTGTTAACAGGATGATCGTGTCCATGACCACCCTGATTATGTACTTTGGCTCCATTATCGACATAAATGACAACTGGCCGGAGCGCGAACCGGCACACCCTCCCCTCTTAACGTGTGATTGCCTACTGAGGAGAGAGGCCGCAGAGGCGGGCTAAAAACCGAGGGACTACGTGCCGGTTAGGTTTTATTATTTATTTTGGAATGTTACGTATTTCACATGAAATGTACTGGTAACTGTACTTACTTTATAACCATGCATCTAACATCATATGGCTACTATGAAACTGTAAACTGCATTAATATCCCTCTAAATAATGATTATCACAACAGATGTGTCAATACAAATATACTCCTCAATTCACTCGGATGCTCATCAAAGACAGTCATTTATACAAGGAAATTAACTTGTTATATTTCACGGGGATAAATTTCAATTATTACTTCATCTAAAATCAATGGCAAATAATTTAGGCTTTTGAGTTATAAATTCAACACCTGGCAAACAGCCATGCGCCATAACTCTACATGCAAGATGAGTGATGTTTACACCTGCTGAGTCTCGTTCTCGGTTACCAACACAATGCCAACAGACCGTCAACATGACACGGGGATATACTATAGGGAACATAACCCGTAGATAATAGAATCTGGCTATGGGGGTGAATAAAGAGGTAGGTTAGCAGGTAAGCAGACCAATTCACGGACAGGTGAGTACGGTAGGCAGGTAAATTGACAGGTAAAGTGGAGAGATGAAAAATAAATCAGAGACGGTTACCTAGAGCCATACTGAATTGTGTAAACACTATATAACTAACTTGTACTATACTACGTTCTTAGGGAAGGGAAAAAAGCTAACATACCGCATTATTGATAAACATTTTACTTTGACATATAAGTACTGTAAGTAAAAGGAATCGAAAACCACACCGGGGCAGTATAAGAGATCTGAAACTTTATGTAATCCTATTTGTTATTTAGTTTTCGTCCCTTATAGCGTCCAGCAGTGTCATGGTGGACGTGGGGGAGGGAGGACGCGTCGTGTGTTTCCCCGCGTTATAATGGAATTTCCTAAGAGTCCTGAGAGAGACACCATTGTTCCGGGTGAGTATTGGACTTTTGGACCATCGCAGGCTCTCATAGGTCATGTATCAGACGTGTTTTGGGGTCAAGGGGTCAGTTTCCTTCACTGGTGCAGCTCGTCCTGTTCTTAATATTTGCTGTGTATTTTGTTCCATTATATCGTATCTTGTTATTCTTAAGATGTCTGAAATTAAATTATACGAAAAAGAAGAGGCCTGGGGTATCTTTTCTTTATTCTCAAGTTTATAAGAGTTATCTATATCTTAATTATTTTTTATTTGCTTCCTCGTTAAGTGTGTGTGTGTGTGTGTGTGTGTGTGTGTGTGTGTGTGTGTGTGTGTGTGTGTGTGTGTACACTTTCCGGTGCTGTATATATAGTGTGGCCTCTGATAGTCAAGATGCTTTCCTATATCTCAGGTTGTCAGCAGCCTACACCTTTGACCTTCATGCGGGGTCATTGTGTGTTACGGCTAGGTCAGGTCAGGTTACGGCAGGTCACTCAGCGGGTGTGCAGAGGTCAAAGTGTGTGTGTGTGTGTGTGCTTTTGTCATTGGCTGGTGTAGTCTTGAGGTAATATAAACATTTTGATTGATTTATTTATTTTTTGGTATGTGTGTGTGTGTGTGTGTGTGTGGACTTGTTTATTTTCACTGTTTTCCTGTATTTTATTCCATGTTTACTTAATTTAATGTTAAATCTTCATGTGTTTTTGTTCCTGTTTTCACTTTATTCTTCTTTTTATCCGATAGCTTCTCTATGTTTATTTATCTGTGTATTTATATGGAAAAGTATAATTACTCTGATATTGATGTTTGCTTGTCTGTCTGTCTTTGTGTCAATAATAAGGATGTAAAATTAGTTTAAAAGAATACCTTTTCCAATAAATTATTTCCTGTTCCTCATTTATCACTTATTTCCAGCTTGTTTTTTCATTTCCCATTAGATCGAACATTATTCACTTGAGAAATGTACACAGGAAGGCAGAGGAGTGAGCAGAGGTAGACAGATGGGAGTGAAGTGGGGGTGTGTCTATGCTTTATAAAGAGTCAAGGCTTTATAAAGATCACTGGTTGCCAACACTAAGGTCTTACACTTAGGCTAATAGTGTCAGTGAGTCAGGTGTTGTATGGGAATATTGGACAGGTATATGGGCAGGGGTGATAAGGTGAGGAAAAGTGGTGTAAGGAGTGTCAATCATAGTCTTACAGGTCTCTTATAGCTTTACTTATATTACTGAGAGAGAGAGAGAGAGAGAGAGAGTTTTAAAAGGCAAATTAAAATATGTATTACTTTATCAATGAAATTAAACATGTACTGAAAGAAATAATTATCTTGTAGTAGTAGTAGTAGTGGTGGTGGTGGTGGCAATAGTAGTAGTAGTAGTAGTAGTAAAAGGAGGAGAGAGAGAGAGAACCGTTGCATTTTTTAGTCATAGCTATACATTACAGTTAAATATACAACAACTCTATATATATTTGATCTGCCACTGTATTCTCTGATAAACAGCAAGCATATGTTGAAATGTACCTAATATCTTATCAGTTTGAAAGGAAGGAGAATAGCTGGAGAGGAACATGGTTAGATAAGAAGGGGAGGAGGAGGTGCAAGGAGCCAATAGGTGTGTGTGTGTGTGTGTGTGTGTGTGTGTGTGAATTTACCTAGTTGTAGTTTTACAGGGCCTGGGCTTTTTGCTCGTGTGGCCCCATCTCCATATCTACACTTTTCAATTTTCTTTAAAACCTTAATGTGTGTGTGTGTGTGTGTGTGTGTGTGTGTGTGTGTGTGTGTGTGTGTGTGTGTGTGTGTGTGTGTGTGTGTGTTGGGATGGGAGGGGATCAGTTCTTGCATAAAACATACCTATCCTCATATATCTTTCATTCCTTTTCATAAATTTATCTTAACTTCTTTGAAATGTCCCTTTTTATTCAACAGCCAGTCATCTACCCATTCTCTCTCTCTCTCTCTCTCTCTCTCTCTCTCTCTCTCTCTCTCTCTCTCTCTCTCTCTCTCTCTCTCTCTCTCTGTCAATCATGAAAAGGAAGAAATGTTTTGAAGAAAGAAAGACCTGATAGCTAAAATGTTCTTATTATTCACCCTCTCTCTGCGAACTAGCTGAAATATGAGTGTGCTTCTTTTAATTCTAGGAAAAGTGAGAGGAAAAATATGATAAGCAGAACACAACACCATGCAGGAAGTCATAAAAGAAAGAAAAACAAAGGATACATACATAAAACAGAGAGAATAAAGTAATGTAGTAATAACAAAATGATTACAAAATACACAGAGAGAGAGAGAGAGAGAGAGAGAGAGAGAGAGAGAGAGAGAGAGAGAGAGAGAGGGACTATACAAAAAAATGTCTACTAGTGATAAACTGAAAATAAAATATGCTGAGAGAGAGAGAGAGAGAGAGAGAGAGAGAGAGAGAGTACTATATAAAAAATATCTACCATTAAGTAATAAAAAAAATAATAATAAAACACACAAAAGAGAGAGAGAGAGAGAGAGAGAGAGAGAGAGAGAAACAATACCCAAAAAAAAATCAACCCGTATATCTTAGCATCCCTTATTACCATATTTCAATCAGACTTATATCCTCGGAATGACTCGCTTGATCCAGAGTTGAGGACCAGCAATGTTCGTAACTTGGGTGTTAGTGATCCATCAATCCACCCACCATCTGCCAGACTTGTGGATGCTGTGTGGATTGGGTGGTGGGTGGATCAATGAGCTGTTTTTATGGTTGCTTAAGTGGGAAAGATGTTTATTGTGTGCGTTTGTGTGTTTGTGTGATTGAATTTGTGGGGAGAGAGAGAAAGAGAGAGAGAGAGAATTATAGCTGTTTGTTTCCTCTCTCTCTCTCTGGTTTCTATTTACCTGCATGTGTATATATTCTTAATTCTTTCAACCTTTTCTCTTTTCGTTTCTTATGTGTGGTGAGAGCGATGGAGTACTGTGTGTGATTGAATCTGTGGAAGATAGAGAGAGAGAGAGAGAGAGAATTACAGCTCTTCGTTTCCTGTTAAAATTGATTGTGAAGTGAAAGTATAAGAAATAACTGGATGATTATTTAGTATGATGACGTTTTGTGGCTTCCTGTGTGTTCTTGCATTATAATGAGTGTTAAGGAGAGGAATTAGCAACATAACAAGGCTGAGTTCATAACAAGGCCAAGTTATTGAAGGTTGGTAGAGAGCAGTGGATGACAGATGCATAAATGGATTGGTGATATTGATATGTGAATTGTATGTTATATAGATGTGTGCATGTATGTTAGTTTTTTTTTAATGTATTTATCAAGAATTAATTTTCTCTGAGTAATTTGTAATCTATTTCATCCATTTGTATCTCTCTGCCTCTGTCATTGTTGTTATTGTTGTTGTTGTTGTTATCATTATTATCATTATTATTATTATTATTATTATTATTATTATTATTATTATTATTATTATTATTATTGTTATTACTACTACTACTACTACTACTACTACTACTACTACTACTACTACTACTACTACCACTACCACCACCATCACTTGAATTTATAAGTTGAGACACAAGCGGATGTAAATTGTCATTCAAAGTCCTGCATTGGTATGTGTGTGTGTGCGTGTGTGTGTGTGTGAATGATGCTGTGACCTTGAGCATCACCAGTTGATCTCATCCTTTGACCTTTACTAATTAATTGGTTATGTGGATCATCCTTTGTGTCCAGGTTAAATATTTTTTCTGGTAAGCATCAAAGTCAGGTTGCTGTGTACATCATCCATTCCTTCCTTCATTAAATAGTTCATCAGTTAATTAATTGTCTTTTGAGTTTGTATTGATATTGATAATCATATATGCACAACTCCTCTGATCTGAATTGCATTATTTTTGGTACCATCATTTTCATTCTTGTCATCCTTCACCTTGGCTCTCCATACATAACTCAGTGTGGTGTGTGAGGCTTTGTGTAATGGTGAGGTGCAGGTGTTTAGTGCAGCCTCAGAAGACTCAAGGAATAGCAGTAGGAGCAGTCACACAGTTCAACCCTTTTCAGTGACTGCTGGCTTATTTCTCTTACATAAAATCTTTGTCTCAAGAAATCAAACTTTAATAAACTTACCCATACTTTTATCATTACCTAACCTGACTCTTTCCCATGCACCAGCCTTGATTTCACATCCTTCAGAATAACAGTGAGGTGAGGTGGAGCAGTCAAGTGATCAGGTGTATGGTGTTGTGGCTCTTCCTCCCTCAGCAGTCAGGGTCTTTTCTTCTATGGAAAATCTGGTTAAGGGCAATAAAAACTGTTAAAAAAAATTGCCTACTTAAGAGATTGGGATATATGTCTTGAAACTCAGGTCGTAGGAAGATGGAAACACAAGAAGCAAGGAGAGAATTGCAGAGTTTACCACAAAAAGGGATGAATAATTGAGGATGCTGGTTAAACAAAAAGGCCCACTTAGATTCCAGTTCCCAAGCAGGTCTGAGAGAGTTAGCCAGAAGAATGGGATAAATGTCTTGAAATGTCGCACTTAAATGGGTTCAGGTTATAGGAAGATGGAAACACAAGCAAGTAGAGAGTTCCAAAGTTTACCAGAGAAAGAGGTGAATGATTTAGGGTGCTGGTTAATAAAAAAAGGCCCACTTAGATCCCAGTTCCCAAACAGGTGTGAGAGAATTAGACAAAAGAATGGGATAAATGTCTTGAAACCTCCCTCTTCAGTGAGCTATGTCAGACAGAAGGAGGTAGGAAGTTCCAGAGTGTACTAGAGAAAGGGATGAATGATTGAGTGAATGTTGTATGTAATTTGTGTCTGTGTGGGATATTAGAATGCAAGGCAGGGTCTGTCACCACTTGAGGCCTCTTTCACCCTCTTGAGAGTAGAGAGAGTAGAGAGAGAGAGAGAGAGAGAGAGAGAGAGAGAGAGAGAGAGAGAGAGAGAGAAAGAGTTCAGGTTCAGGTGTGTGTGTGTGTGTGTGTGTGTGTGTGTGTGTGTGTGTGTGTGTGTGTGTGTGTGTGTATTTCACTGTTTGATCTGCTGCACTCTCTGATGAGACAGCCAGACGTTACCCTATGGAACGAGCTCAGAGCTCATTATTTCCGATCTTCGGATAGGCCTGAGACCAGGCACACACCACACACCGGGACAACAAGCTCACAACTCCTCGATTTACATCCTGTACCTACTCACTGCTAGGTGAACAGGGGCTACACGTGTGTGTGTGTGTGTGTCACAGAAAGCCATGTTTCTAAGCTTTGTCATAAGCCATATTTCTAAGCTTCCTGTCAACAAAAAGCCATGTTTCTAAGCTTCCTGTCAACAAAAAGCCATGTTTATAAGCTTTTTGTCATTAAAAGGACACAAAAATAAAAAAAAAGCCAGGTGTCTGAGCTTTCTGTGATGTTAAGAAAGCCACATATATAAAGCCACATATCTAAATCTCAATTTACAAAAGCCACATTACTAAACTTTTTGTGGTAAAGACAATAAAGCCAAATTAACAAGTGTCTAACTACTTAAACAAGCCAGCTGCTATAAAAAGCCAAGTTTGGAAGCTTCTGTCTTACTAAAACAAGCTATCTGTAATAAAAAAGCCAAGTTAGGAAGTCTTATCTTACTCAACTGTCATAAAAAGCCAGGTTTGGAAGCCTCTATCTTGGTAAAATGATCCATGTTTATAAGCTTCCTGTCACCAAAAAGCCATGTTTCCAAGCTCTGTGTTACTAAAAGGACACACACACACACACACACACACACACACACACACACACACACACACACACACACACACACACACACACACACACACACAAAATAGAATAATATAAATAATAATGATAATAATAATAATAAAAAAATCATATGTTAAGCTTACTTGTTAAAAAAAGCCACATTTTGAAGTATCCTGTGATAAAAAAGACAAGAGAGACAAGTGTGTAAGCTTCTAACACACTAAAACAAGCCAGCTGTCATAAGAATCCAAGTTTGGAAGCCTCTATGTCACCTGTCATAAAGCCAAGATATAGACATTAAATAAAAATCCAGCTCTTAACCCCTTGAGTACAATGATGCATTTCCAATTTCATTCTGGTTACTATTTTGTGATTTTATACAGCTTCAGAAACTTGTGTGTAGGATTAAAATAGTGAAGACTGGCCATTAATCATCTGACCTCCATAGACCCTTTCTAATGTCAATAAAATGGTTTAATCATACACAAATCTCAAGGTAAAAATGTGTCCCAGTATTGAAGAGGTTAAGGCTGCCTCTAGTGTTACCGTGCCACTAAAGCTTACCCAGTCTTAAGGTGATGGTGATGGGCCCTCATTCCCACCTGTTTGGAATGATTGCAGGTGTTGATTGGGCCATCACTCATGTGGGATATTCAATCAGTGTGGCATCTGTTGTCTGTGAGTGTCTGCCTGGGATGTGTGCATTAGTTGGTGTGGTGTTAAAGATCAAAGACAGAGAGGGTGGTGTTTATATAGAAAATATGGTTAAGGAGACTGGCATCTAAGTGTGCCTTTTTGTTTAATTGTTTTTGTTCCTCTTGGCCATGAAAAAAAATAAATGTGATATTGTTCTGAGTTGAAGATATTAGGAAATGACATATAGTTAGGTACAAATCGATACATAATACAGCCGTCTCATGATTAAGTTTTTGTGTTATAAATGTATTCAGAGTTTAAGCTACAGAAATTAGACTTAAGGTAGGGTTAAGGGAAGCAATGGATGTGATACTGTCTTGATTAGGATACAAATAGATAAAGAAGTGTGTTTTTCATGATTAAGTTTGTGTGTTATAGATTTATTCAGAGATTAAGATATAAAAATTAGAGTTATGATATTGTTAAGGGAAGCAATGGATGTGATACTGTCGTGATTAGGATATTAGAAAGTCACATATAGTTAGGTACAAATAAATAAGATACAGTGTTTTGAATGATTTAGTTTGAGTGTTATGAAAAAAAAAAAAGTTATAGGTTGAGATATAGAAGTTAGTTAAGATAAATGGATGTGATACTGTCTTTAGGATATTAGAAAGTTACAGACAGACAGTTAGGTACAAATACATAGATAAAGCACAGTGTTTTGTAATGGATATGTTTCAGCGTTATTAGATTTTTTATTAGCTTTTTATGTATGGGAGGGAAAAGCTGGAAAAATAAATAAATAAATAAATAAACAGATAAAAAAAGGCTTGCTTAGATATCAGTCCTCTTGTATGTCCAGAAATTTAAAAAAGTTAGTTAAAAGCAAAGTTAATCAGAGTTATGTAGTTTTAGGTGTTACTGAATATACAGCTTAAGATACAGAAGATATGTATTCATTTTGTATATTTGTGGTTGTATTTCCTGTTTGTTTACATATTTATTTTTGTAGGATTCAATCAAGCTTTAAATATTGCGTCTGTTGATATTACACTGATTTGAGAGGATTATAGTAGTGGTAATAGACTTTGTGTGTGTGTGTGTGAGAGAGAGAGAGTATTTTTATATATTTTATTTAAGAAAGATAATGAATACTTGGTGTGCATGTATTATGTAGAAAAAACAGGCAGAGTTATAGTTAAGTATTACATGTATACAAGAAGGTAAAAATAGATAAGAAAACAAAGATAGAAAACAAAATAAAATAATAAATAAGGGTAGTAGTAAAAGATGTAGTATATATTTTGTGACGACGTAAGAGGAAGGCATCGAGGCATTTGTTCCCTAATTTTGGCTGACGCTTTCCACTTTTTAGAGAGCCAGCACCCAAGTAGGCTTTTTTTTTTTTAATCTTTTCTTTTTTTTTCCCCTTGGCTGGCCCTCTTCCCTACATAAAAAAAAAGAAGAAAAACAGACAGGTAAAGAAAAAAAACTAATTCATATATTCTCTTAATGAATGAATATTGGCTCCTTTAATTAACACACCTCAGTAAAAGTCATTAACAAAACACACCTGGGAGGAAGAGAAAAGGAAAAAAAGATTGTAGTGATAAGGGAGAAAATTAATAGGTAAGGGAAATTGTGAGGAAAACAAGAGGAAAGAAGGAAATTATCTTGGTCATAGAAGGGAAATAAAGGAAAATAGGAAATAGGGCAGAGATGTAGTATAAAAGAAAGAGGAAAGGTAGTAATTAGAGGAAAAATGAAGAAGTTGACAAGGGAAATTGAGGGAAGGAAAACAAGGAAATTGATCATAGAAAGGAAAAAGGGAAAATGTTAATAAGGAAAAGAGAAAAAATTGTATTGAGAAGAGGAAAAAAATAAGTTGATAGGGGAAAGTGGGAGGAAAACTGAGAGAAGGGGAAAAAGGAAACTATCTAGACCATAAAAAGGAAAAAAAGGAAAATAGGAAATAGGATAAAGAAAGAAAAGATTTTAGTGATGAGAGAGAGAGAGAATGAATGAATAAAAGATTAAGATGAAGAGGAAAACTATGAGAAGGAAAACAAGGAAATAATCTTGATCATAGAAGGGAAAAAACAGGAAAATAGGAAATTATTGTAGTGTTGATTCAGGTAAGGAAATAAAAACAGGTTTGGGAATTTTTTTAAGTTGATGGGATGACCAGAAAATGGAAAATTGAGAAAGTGAGGAAAGAATGAAGGAAAAAAATAGGGAAATTGTGATGCTGATGTGAGGGAAAAGGGAAAATTTGTTATATTCATAGGACCAAATAGAAAATAACTGACAATATAGAAAAAAAGACCCAGGAAATTTTGAAGGTGATAGGAAAAAGTAAAAAAAAAGGAAAA
>NC_059282.1:12066055-12068555 GCF_017591435.1 Portunus trituberculatus
AGAGAGAGAGAGAGAGAGAGAGAGAGAGAGAATGGGGGACTGTTGTCATAGCAGTGTTAGTTTGCGAATTAGAAGGAAATTAAAAATAGTAAATAAGGCAAATGTAAATAAGTAAATAGATAGACAGACAGACAGATAGATAGATAGATAGTTTGACAGACTGACAGATAAATAGATAGACAGACAGACAGATAGATAGATAGTTTGACAGACTGACAGATAAATAGATAGACAGACAGACAGATAGATAGATAAATAGATAAATAGATAGATCAATTTTAGTAGATAGATAATACTCAACAACAACAACAACAACAACAACAACAACAACAACTACTACTATTACTACTACTACCACTACCACTACCACTACACACACACACACACACACACACACACACGACACACACACACACACACACACACACACACACACAAACACACACGCGGAAAAGGGAAAGGAAAGAGGAAGAAAACAGATTACCATTAAAATGTAAACACGCAACGATAAAAATTTCTTCCTATCCCTCCTTGCCTCCTTAAGTCTTCCTCCACCTCTCCCTTCATCTTGTAATCCTCCTGGCGCGTGTTGGAGAGAACCTCGTGGGGATTGGGAAGGGAAGGGAAGGGGAGCAGAATCGTGACTGTGAGGATTAGCAGGAGGAAGAAGAGGAGGTAAAAGAAGAGAGGAAGAGAAGAGGAAGGTAATACACGGTTTGTATATAAAAAAGGAAGGAAAGAATGAAAAGAACGGAAAGTATTAAAGATTAGCATAAGATTAAGATTAAGATATGGATCAGAGAGAGAGAGAGAGAGAGAGAGGATTAAATTTTGGATCGCCGGGTTGAGACGAGAGGATTAGGTGTAGGGAGGAGAAAAGAGGATTGGGAAGACGATTCGTGGTGTTTATTGGTGTTTGGATGAGGAAGGTGATTTACAAAGGTACGAACAGGTGTGTGTGTGTGTGTGTGTGTGTGTGTGTGTGTGTGTGTGTGTGTGTGTGTGTGTGTGTGTGTGTGTGTGTGTGTGTGTGTGTGTGTCCCAGGTGGTGTGTGGCGGGGGTAAAGAAGATTAAAGGTGTGTGGTGTAGTGGCTGTGCGTGTCCTCCTCCTCCTCCTCCTTCTTCTTCATACGATGTCTTCTTTGTTCTCTGTGTTGCGTCTTCATTTTTCATTCCTCCTCCTCCTCCTCCTCCTCCTCCTCCTCCTCCTCCTCCTCCTCCTCCTCCTCCTCCTCCTCCTCCTCCTCCTCCTCTAATGTGGCATCTTCCTCATCCTGTCCACTTCTATGCTTCCTCCTCCCTTCCAAGAGAGAGAGAGAGAGAGAGAGAGAGAGAGGTTAAATCCCAATCTTTTCCTTAGTTCCAATTAAAATAGACGTGGATTTGGATTAGGTGAGGTTAAGTGAGGCTCAGGGTGTCATGGGTGGAGGGGGGTGAGGTTCGAATGATATCGTGGCGGAGGGAGGTGTAAGGGTGATGGGAAGGATGAGGGAGAGACGTAGCTGTAAAGGTGATAAGATGCATTATTTGTTGATAAGGTAGATAAGAGTGTGTTAGCTCGAGAGAGAGAGAGAGAGAGAGAGAGAGAGAGAGAGAGAGTACTTTTTATTTCCTTCCGTGTTTATCTTATTATCTGAAGCCCTCCTCCTCCTCCTCCTCCTCCTCCTCCTCCTCCTCCTCCTCCTCCTCCTCCTCCTCATAGCGAATTATGTGAATATAATTGAGGAGGAAGATAAGATTACTAAAGAGAGAGAGAGAGAGAGAGAGAGAGAGAGAGAGAGAGAGAGAGAACTGATAAGCATTAGATAAAGAGTAAAACAAAATTGATAACCCACAAAACGAAGAAAATAAAAATAAACATTGATAAACAGTAAATGCGAAAAAAACGGATAGAAGAAGGAAATAAATAGTACAAAATATACTCTCTCTCTCTCTCTCTCTCTCTCTCTCTCTCTCTCTCTCTCTCTCTCTCTCTCTCTGACATCCAGCAGGTGCACATCAATCATTCTCGGGATATACAACATAACACGTCACAGCATGATGGACGCGGGAGGTGGGCAGCTGTGACGGTGTGACGTGTACTGTGTGACGAGGCTATGACGCTTATTTGATCTATTTATTCATATTTATGCAAGAAAAAGAGGCCTAGGGCAACAAAAAATTAAATAAAAAGAATGGCCTTATTTATCAACCTTTCTTCATTACTTCTTTATCATTTATGGCCTTTTTTCTTATCCACTAATTACCTGTGGCTTCCCTCACCTCTGCTCACCTGGGCTCTGGAATCGTCAAGGTAACAGTTTGAGGGTTCACGTAATAAATGTGCTTGTATATCTGAGGATTTGGATTAGTATGGTTGGAATTAAGTGAGTTGTCCTTCAAAATGTGCAGAAAATGGTGCCGCTCAGAGAAAATGTGTGGTTATAGGGGAGGCTTTAGTGAAGAGTTGCTGATGATGATGATGATGGTGATGGTGATTCTCTTCGTCCTTTGTTTTTC
>NC_059282.1:12071055-12078555 GCF_017591435.1 Portunus trituberculatus
TTTTTTGTGTTTCATAGTGTTTTCATAATATATAGTTCAATTTTTTTTCATATAGTCACAAGTGCTGCCTTTTTTTTATGGTGTTTTAAGTAATATATCTTGTTTTTCATTATATATTGTCATTTTTTCATATATCTTGCTATTTTTTCGTGTTTGATAGTGTTTTCATAATATATAGTTAATTTTTTTTCTCATATAGTCACGAGTGCTGCCTTTTTTATGGTGTTTTAAGTAATATATCGTGTTTTCCATAATATATTGTCATTTTTCATATATCTGCTAATTATTTGTGTTTGATAGTGCTTTCATAATATATAGTTAATTTTTTTTATATAGTCATGAGTGCTGCCTTTTTTATGGTGTTTTAATTAATATATCTTGTTTTCCATAATATATTGTCATTTTTCATATATCTTGCTACTGATTTGTGTTTGATAGTGTTTTCATAATATAGTTCAATTCTTTTCATATAGTCACGAGTGCTGCCTTTTTTATGGTGTTTATAATAATACACCATGTTTTCCATAATATATTGTTATTTTTTATATATTTACTACTTCTTATTCGCATTTGACAGTGTTTCCATAATGTATAGTTCTATTTTTATATATATTCACGAGTGCTTCCTTTTTTTTATGGTGTTTTCAATAATAAACCGTGTTTTCCATAATGTATTGTCACTTCATATATTTACTACCTCTTCTTATTCATACTTGACAGTGTTTCCATAATATATAGCTATTTTCTGTTATATATTCACGAGTGCTTTCTTGTTTTATGGTGTTTTTAATATTACACCTTAATTTCCATAATATAGTGTAATTTTTCATATAAATACTATGTCTCCGTATTCATATTTGACAGTGTTTCCATAATTTATAGTTCTATTTTCATATTTACGAGTATTTCTTAACTTTTTTTTAATATTACTTAATTACCTTTCCTTCTTAGATGTGTATGATAATGTAGTGTTTTCATGGTATCTAGTGTTCCTTTTTACATGTTAATGAGTCTATGTCTCCTTCCCCACAGTGTCTCCATAGTACAAGGTTTTATTGCCTCAGTCACCTAGTACACTGATTCCAACCTTGCTGTGTTTTCATAATGGAGCGGTCCTGTTTCTCTTTAGAGTTTCAATAGTTTTTGTGTTCTCATAATGTAACTTTCCATTTTATTTAGACTTGTGGTTTTTTTTCATTGCGTGTCGTTTCTCACTCATTAACGTTTGTATACATTTTTTTCACTGATTTTCATTAGTTATGGACTCGACATTTATTGTATTGAAGTATTTACCTTTCCCTTATTGTTTTCTCATGATATATCGTTTTGTTTTTATTTATTTACACAAGTCCTGTAGTTTTTCCAGAATGTAGCGTTTTTATTGTATTTCCAGATGTATGTTTTTTTTTTTTTCCCATTGTGTATCGTTTCTCATTCCTCATTAACGTTAGTATACATTATTTTCACTTTTTTTGTCATAATTTATCGTCTCTACATCCATTTTATTCAAATTAGTTGTTTCATAATACACCGGTTGTTTTCATCCATTTACACAAGTACTGCAATTTTTCCATTTCCGTTCGTCATTGCATACATATCCCTTACCTTTCAATTATAGTGTTTTCATAATGTTACCTCTTCTTTCTGCACACACGAGAACTCAGATGTGCAGTGTTTTTCATAATGTTTTGTTCGCCATTGCATACATACCCTTTTCCTTACAATTATAGTGTTTTCATAATGTTACCTCTTGTTTCTGCACACACGAGAACTCACTTCAACTCAGATGTGCAGTGTTTTCATAATGTTTTGTTCGTCATTCCATACTTACCCTTTTCCTTTCAATTGTAGTGTTCTCATGTCACCTTTTCAGTTTTCTTCTAAATCTTCGTGTGCAAGTTTCATAAAGTTAAGTTATATGTAGTGTTTTTATGTCACCTTTTCAGTTTTCACCTATACAAGTATCTCAATGTGCAGGTTTCTTAAAGTTCCGTTTATTATCAAACTCTATACTCCTTTCCTTTCAAATGATAGAGGTTTCATAATGTTTTTTTTTTCTCTCTACACACACACACAAGTACTTAACTCTTTCAGTACTGGGACGCATTTTTACCTTGATTTTTGGGTATGATTAGGCAATTTTATTTGCTTTAGGAATGGTTTATGGAGGTCAGAAGATTAAAGGCCAAAGTCTTTGCTATTTTAATCCCCCTTTTTTGTATTTCTGAAGCCGTTTCAAATCGCCAAAAATCAATTATGTAGGTCAGAAGATTAAAGGCCAAAGTCTTCACTATTTTAATCCCCCTTTTGTATTTCTGAAGCCGTTTCAAATCGCCAAATATCAATTATGGAGGTCAGAAGATTAAAGGCCAAAGTCTTCACTATTTTAATCCCCCTTGTTTTATATTTCTGAAGTCTTTTAAAATCGCCAAAAATCAATTCCCGAAGTTGTATCTAGTCGCCATATAGTAACCAGAATGAATATGAAAACGCGTCATGGTACTGAAGAGATTAGATATGCAGTGTTTTCTTAATAATGTGTTTCCAGTGTTTCCCTCAGGTGTGTTAAATTAATTACCGTTTTGCAGAGCCTGTTTCCTGTTTCCGTCTCACTCAGTCCACACGGCACAGTAATACCTCTATGTAATAACACCCTTACGGATCTTTATTCTCACGTTTGTTCAAAGTTTCAGTGTAACTTTAAAAAGGTTAGTGTTTTTCCCCTCAGATTTTTTTATTTGTTTATTTTGGGAGTGTACTAAATGTTCTATAAATTTGCTCCTTTAAAATTGCACTTTAAAAACGATTCCCTTTGATGTTTGTGTGAGTGATGTGACTAATATATTGTTTTTTTTTTTTTCATCTTTTTCGTTTTCTCTTATGGTGTTCGTAAAGTCCTATGCTGGTGCCTTAAACTATTGATATTTATTTATTTATTTATTTATTTATTACAAGTTTATTTATTTCTCTCTTCATACACGCTACACTTTTTTTTTTTTTTTCGAAGTTACTCAAGCTCTCTCTCTCTCTCTCTCTCTCTCTCTCTCTCTCTCTCTCTCTCTCTCTCTCTCTCTCTCTCTCTCTCTCTCTCTCTCTCTCTCTCTCTCTCTCTCTCTCTCTCTCTCTCTCTCTCTCTCTCTCTCTCTCTCTCTCTCTCTCTCTTTTTTTTTTTTTATTTAAACATAATTTATACAGAAGAACATGTACCCAAAGGCGCACTGTCGTGTGCTACCTATTCTAAGGGTACTACAATCTATTTCTCTACAATATTTACAAGACTTAAAAATAGATAATATACAAGATGGTCAGCATGTAAATGGAGCACTGTTCTTTTCACTTCACTAGCACTATTCACGCACTGCACTACACTGAGTGTCACGTCACAAAGAGTGTCAGAGGAGTTGGCAGTGTCTGTCTCCACTTATGTGCCATCAGTTTGACACTGTGTGTGTTCATCTCCTGGACGTGAGGCACCGCGGCCGTGAACAAGTTCCACATCCTGGAGACGCGTCCTGCGAAGGTGCGTTGATGCTGACACCCGTGGGATCGCGGCACCTCTACGGCGTCACCACCATTGAGCACCGTTCTCGTGCTCCGTGCGGTGACTCTCAGAGGATGACGCAGCCCTGCCAGATGTGGCACTCTTTGCACCTGTGCCTTATGGAACACTACGATCGCCGCCACATCTCTGCGGTGTTCCAGTGAATCAAGGGACGCTCAGGCTCTGGGTGAGGTGGTATTGCAGCATCTACTAGCCGTATGGCGCGGCGTTGGATGCTGTCCAGTCTCCTTCTGTGTGTGGCGGCACAGGACATCCAGGAGAGAGCTGCGTACTCAAGGTGGGGCCGCACCTGTGCCTTGTACAGCAGCAGTCTCCCTTCCTGTCGAGGAAACTGGCGATCCTTCTGAGAGCGGAGATCCTGTGAGAGGCTTTCTTGGCAATGGATTTGACATGGCTGTCAAACCTCAGCCCTCGATCCACCTCCACTCCAAGTATCTTGACGTCATCTTGAGTGGAGAGCAGCAGCGCCAAAAGACAACTTTCCTGCCATTGCTGCCATGGCGGCTGGGGACCGAGAGACAACCATTGCCTGTGTCTTCTCCGGCGCGAATGTCACTTGCCAGCGAGCACCCCACTCCTCTATCACTCGTAGCTGCTGATTGATGGCCTCAGCAGCCCGCCCACTGTCCTGGCGTGGATAGGTATAGGAGAGGGTGCAGTCATCAGCATAGGCCTTGACTCCTGGCAGTAGCTGGAGAAGATCATCCACGTAGATATTCCACAGGAGTGGGCCAAGAATTGAACCCTGTGGCACTGATGCCTCCACAGGCAGGGACTCAGATGTTTGCCCGTTGACAACCACCTTGAGGCTTCTGTCCTGCAGGTAATTTCCCAGGAGTCGTAGCAAGCCACCCTGGATGCCTTTAGCACGAAGCTTTTCCAGTAATCCGTTGTGCCATACTTTATCAAAAGCTCCAGCTATGTCCAAAGCAACCACTATAGTGTCCTTGCCGTCGTCGAGGGCGTCCTGCCACTGCCTGGTGAGAAGCATCATTAGGTCGGAGGTTGACCTTCCAGGTCTGAACCCAAACTGTTGGTCTGAGAGGAGGGCATTGTCCTTGAGATGGCTACACACCACCTCTGCCACGACCCTCTCAAACACTTTACCCACCACTGACAACAGGGATATGGGTCTGTAGTTTTGGGTCCGTCCTCTCTCTCTCTCTCTCTCTCTCTCTCTCTCTCTCTCTCTCTCTCTCTCTCTCTCTCTCTCTCTCTCTCTCTCTCTCTCTCTCTCTCTCTCTCTCTCTCTCTCTCTCTCTCTCTCTCTCTCTCTCTCTCTCTCTCTCTCTCTCTCTCTCTCTCTCTCTCTCTCTCTCTCTCTCAACAGCAACAAAACCAACACTTACTTCATCAAAGACCTTAATTTTTTTTCCTCTTTTTTCCCTCTTTTGTTTTCCACCATTTCTTCTTGCTGTGTGTGTGTGTGTGTGTGTGTGTGTGTGTGTGTGTGTGTGTGTGTGTGTGTGTGTGTGTGCATATTTTCAAGCTTCCTACTCACTGCTCGCTGTCTCAAGCTGTGCCTTTAACTCTCACATTTTGAATACTATAACAGCTTGAAGCATAAATATCAAACTTTTTTCATTATACGCATCAATTATACCCATTTTTTAATATTACATGTATTGCTGCCTTTTATTTACGTTTTTTCTCTATGATAAGCAAAACTATATAATGCTTGTGTTTCGTGTATAACTTTATATTTGCATTTTTCACCTCTAAACATTAATTCCTATTTTTTTTTTTTTAACAGTTAAGTGGATAAAGCTCTCAAAATAATAACAAGCTGCACTAGTCTTTTTTTTTTTTTTTTTTGTGTGTACCCTTTAAAAGATACGATGCTAAGTGGTGTATTTTTTTAATGGTTAGTTTAAGTGTGTGCTCTATTTTGACATTTCTCTTAGTGCTTTGGTGTCATCCCCTCCATTTCACCTTGTCCTTATTTGTCTTCTTTTTTGGAGATGCCGCTCTGCACTGCTCACTCCCCTTCCCTTATTCCCCTCACTCCTCTCACTCCTCTCACTCCCTTTACTCCTCTTACTCCCCTTACTCCTCTCAGTCCCCTTCATTCCCCACATTTTTCTCCCCAACCTCCTGCAGTGACCTCCTGGTGATCCCCTTTTTTCCTCCCCTTCTCCATTTGTCGTTTATTTTCCCCTCTTATTTTATTTTTCCTTTTTTCGTGTTTATTTCTTTCCCTTTCCTCCTTTTCTTTTATATTTTATGTTTTTATATTCTTTTCCTTCGTTTATTTATTTTTTTCTGTGTTTTCCTCTGTTTCATGTTTCTTAATTTTCGTTTTTGGTTCCTTATCCTATCGTGCTTCCTTCATTTGCCTTACTTTCTTCCTTCCTCCTCCTCCTCCTCCTCCTCCTCCTCCTCCTCCTCCTCCTCCTCCTCCTCCTCCTCCTCCTCCTCCTCCTCCTCCTCCTCCTCAAGTGTTTACTCCATATCCTTCACTTATACTTATTCCTTCATTTACACTCCATCCTTCTCCTCCTCTTCCTCCTTAAGTCATTTTTATCCTTAATCTTTCTTTTATCGTGCTTCTCACATATTTTGCACCCATCTCTTTCTCTTCCTCCTTCTGCTCCTCCTTCACCGTGCCCTGGCCGTGGCTGCACTTCACACCTGCTTCACCTACATACAGAACGCCCCGCGGCCCGCAAATCTTCCCTGGCTGTTCTGCTACCTAGACTTCCCGGCCACCATGGGTCTTCAGATTCTCTCAACCACAGTCCTCAGTCCTCTCCAGGTGAGTGTCAAAACCTTCGTCCTCATCCTTGTTCCTTTTCCTCCTCTTGTCCTTGTTTTTATTTTTGTTCTTGTTTTCTTATTTCCTTTGTTTTTGGGTTGTTTCCATGTTCTAGTGTTTTGTTTTTTTTGTTCTTGTCATTGTTCATTTTGTCCTTGTTCTTGTTCTTGTTCTTGTTTTCTTATTTCCTGTTTGTTTCTTGGTTTATCTCGTTCTTGTTCTCGTCTGTTTTTTTTTTTTGTTCTTGTCCTTTTCATTTCGTCCTTGTCATTGTTCTTGTCCTTGTTCTTGTCCTTGCTCTTGTTCTCTTAGTTCCTTTTTCTTCTTGTCCTTTGGTTTACCTTGTTTTTGTTCTCGTCTTTTTGTTCCTTTTTTCTTGTCCCAGTTCATCTCGTCCTTGTCCTTGTCCTTGTCCTCTAGGCTCCTCCTGTCCTTGTCCTGGTTCACCTCTGCTTCCTCCTCCTCCTCTTCTATTCTTGCCCTCTTCGTTAACCTAAACTTACCTTACCTAACCATACCTTACCTTACCTTACCTTACTTTCCCATTCCTTTGTCCTCATCTTTGTCCTCATTTTGTCCCTGTGTCCCCTCTCCTTCAGCTCTTCCATTTTCTTTTCCTTTTTTTTTCTTCCTTTCATCTTTTTACCTATCATCTCTTTTTGTCTTTATTGTTTCCTTCTCCTCCTTTTAAGTATGTTTTTTTCCCTTCCTTCTCTTGTTATAGATATTTTTTCCTCTGCCTCTTGTTATATCTATTTTTCCTCCTCCTCCTCCTCCTCCTCCTCCTCCTCTTACCTTTATATCTTTCTTCTCTTACATCCGTCTTAACCTTTCCTTCCTTCCCTCCTCCCCCCCTTTCCTTCTCCTCCTCTCTCCTCTCTCCTCCATCCTCCCTTTTCCTCCATTCCTCCCTAGTGGCGCCAGGCGAGCTCCTCCTCCTCCCTCGTTTATTCATTCGTCATCCTCCTCTTCCTCCACTTCCTTCTCCTCCTGTTACTTCTTCAGGTTTCTTCTTCTTCTTCTTCTTCTTCTTCTTCTTCTTCTTCTTCTTCTTCTTCTTCTTCTTCTTCTTCTTCTTCTTCTTCTTCTTCTTCTTCTTTTCTTCTTCTTCTTCTTCTTCTAGCTCTCCTTCTTCTTCTAGTTATTCTTTTTCTTCTTTTCTTGTTTTTCTTCTACTTTTGTT
>NC_059282.1:12088555-12111055 GCF_017591435.1 Portunus trituberculatus
ACAGAGAGAGAGAGAGAAGAGATAAAGACAGACGGGCGGACACAAGAAGAGGAGGAGGAAATGTTAACCGTGTGATTTTTCCTTCAGCGAGTTATTATGATTGTGACAGTGGCGTTCCCTAACCAGCGCCAGCCTTCTTCAGTGTCTTCTTCAGGTACTGCTACAGGTATTACACTCTCTCTCTCTCTCTCTCTCTCTCTCTCTCTCTCTCTCTCTCTCTCTCTCTCTCTCTCTCTCTCTCTCGTATTAAATTCTCCACTTGACCTCCCATTTTCCTTTTCATCTCCGTTTTCTATTTGTATTCTTTTTCGTATCCTCTTCTCATATTTCCTTTCTTTGTTTTCTTTTATCCCTTTTCTTTTCTTGTTTTTATCTTCATTTTATACGTGCTGTGACTCTCTCTCTCTCTCTCTCTCTCTCTCTCTCTCTCTCTCTCTCTCTCTCTCTCTCTCTCTCGTTTGTTTTATTTTATCATTTTTCTCCGCTTTCGTTTTTATTCCTCCTCCTCCTCCTCCTCCTCCTCCCAAATGTAACTCCCTGCCTCTATTTCTTCCTCTCTCCCTCACTTATCTTCCTCTCCCCTCCCAACACACCTCTCTTCCATTACCCCCTCCCTTCCCTTCCATTATCACCCCCTTCTCTCCTGTACCACCAAACTTCCACCTTCCCCACCACCCAACCTGCACCGCCCCCCCACCCCTGTAGCTTCTCCATATATAAACAGGTGTAGGAGGGTCGATACAGGCACGTGGACAGGTGTACGAGAGAGAGAGAGAGAGAGTTATATGCTGGTCTCATTTGCACCCTATGCCCTTAAACTAGGTGAGAGAGAGAGAGAGAGAGAGAGAGAGAGAGAGACCATCCAATTTCCCATGTCGTAATTTGAGAGCTGACATTTTTTTCCTCTCGATTTTTGTTTATTTCCTCCCAACCAACTCATGAGAGAGAGAGAGAGAGAGAGATAGTTTCCTATATATACATACTATTAATGCAAGTATTTATCAATGACTTATTACATCACTTGATTTTTATTTTTCATTTATCTATTTTTTTTTATACTTAAACGACAAACTGTAATTCCCAAAGAGATATTTCACTTATAAGCTTAAATATCCATATCATTTTTCCTTTTTGACTTAATGATTAACTGGAGAGAGAGAGAGAGAGAGAGAGAGAGAAATGCACAAACTTGTGATTAAAAAGGCTTTATTGGAGTCACTATGTAGATGTTATTAATATATTCATCCATTTGTTTATATTGCAATGTCCTTCATAAATACCCATGATTGCTGTGTGTGTGTGTGTGTGTGTGTGTGTGTGTGTGTGTGTGTGTGTGTGTGGTTTCATAATTTACATGTTTGTTGTAAAGTATTTGTATAACCTAATTAGAGATTCGCATTTTGTAGTTCAATAACGTATAATAGTTGAAATTATTATTATTTATTATTATTATTATTATTATTATTATTATTATTATTATTGTTGTTGTTGTTGTTGTTGTTGTTGTTGTTGAATAGAATATATTATGTTAGGTTAGGTTAGCTAGGATACATGTAGTTGAGTTTCATCAGCTTAGGTTAAGTTATATTAAGTGATGTTAGGATAGATTAGGTTAGGTTGGATGAGGATAGGATGGGTAAAGTTAGGACAGGCCAGGTTAACATGGATTAGTTTAAGTTAGGCAAGGTCAGATTGGGTCAAATGAGTGTAGGATAAGATAGGATGAGTTGGATTAGATTATTGTCCTGTCACCGTATGAAAGAGGTAGTGAAGGTGTTGGCAGTGTAATGAATTAGTGAACAGGTGTATGTATTGATCTGTAGGGCTGGCTAGTTCATGAGGGCTGGTTGGTATGTGCTCTCTCTCTCTCTCTCTCTCTCTCTCTCTCTCTCTCTCTCTCTCTCTCTCTCTCTCTCTCTCTCTCTCTCTCTCTCTCTCTCTCTCTCTCGAGGAAAAGAGAGAAAAGAACACTGGTAAAAAATTGAATTTCCTGTCACTAAGTCTGACAGGATGAGGTGAAGATATTGATGTGTGTGTGTGTGTGTGTGTGTGTGTGTGTGTGTGTGTGTGTGTGTGTGTGTGTGTGTGTGTGTGTGTGTGTGTATTCACCTAGTTGTATTCACCTAGTTGTAATTTTACAGGGCCTGGGTATCATACTTTTGTGGCCCCGTCTCCATATCTACACACATCCAACTGTGTGTGTGTGTGTGTGTGTGTGTGTGTGTGTGTGTGTGTGTGTGTGTGTGTGTGTGTGTGTGTGTGTGCATGCGTGTGTGCGTACGTGTTTGCATGCACAGACGCACCAATCAGTAATATTTTTTTGTTATGTTTATATGCGTCACTACTTCAATCTCTCTCTCTCTCTCTCTCTCTCTCTCTCTCTCTCTCTCTCTCTCTCTCTCTCTCTCTCTCTCTCTCTCTCTCTCTCTCTCTCTCTCTCTCTCTCTCTTAAAAAAAAAAAAAAAAAACGAATTTGAATGAGCCAGATAACATCATTTTGTGAATAGTATAGTATGTCTATAAAGAAAAAACAATGCATCATATTTAACATGTCACTTCAAACACCATTTCATTTTCAGTTATTTATGATCCAATATTTAATGCATTACATCATTTTTTTAATTTAGTTTGGTGATATATTTATAGACTTGCCACTTTTATATCTAGTATTTCCAGGATTCTCTTTCAGATTAAGTTCTGTGTGATAACACAGGTAAGGTCTGCAGATAACAGCAGTGCCTCTGGTGGGGATGGCTGGTGTTATGGCATAATATTCACACCACCTTTTCTTCTCCACAGGCTACGATGGCACTTCTGAGGCCTCCACCATCCGCCTCCCTGACACTCCACACCAGAGGGTAAGCCACCATCCTCCTCAGTATGTTCCTTCATCTTTCCTCTCATCATTCCTCTCTTCCCAGCTACTCAGGTATTACTCACTTTGCTGTACCTTCATCTTTCTTCACTGAGTATTTCACTTCTCATTTCTTGTTTCTATATGCTCAAGCACAGTACTCATTTAGTTGAATCTTTTGTCTTTCCATTCTTTCTTCTATTCCTCTCATTCTGGCATTGTTAGTTATCAATTTCTTCCCACATCTCCACTACTTTCAAAAGGTTCTATTTGAAGCTACACAGGTTTCCAAAGGGTGTTTCTCCAGTTCTAGTGATATATTAATAGGATTTCAACATTATCAACAGGAAAAACAGTCTTAAGAACCTGGTTTGTCTTCTCTGTGGCCTTTTAAAATAGTTGTGGTGATAGAGCAAACTAATTCTGAATACCAGCCTTTATGTTCGTCCTTTTACTCTTTTCTGCTGTGCTTCTCTATCATTCTCTCAACTGTCCCTAGTTATTCTGGTACTCATGTCTTGCAGTTGCTCTGTGCACATGGGATGGCTGAGTGCCTGGCGTGATCAAGTGAATGTGTTATGTGACTGGTTGATAGTCAGAGGGAGTGTATGGCTGGCTTTTTATCTCACACATTGCCTGGTTAAGCTTCTGAGTGGCTGGATGACTGCCTGGCTGCTCTCATAGTTACCTGATGGATTGTAAGTTGTGATTGAGCACCCATGTAGTTGAAGGAAAGGTTTGTTTGTATGAGAGAGAGAGAGAGAGAGAGAGATGTATGAGTGTGTGAGTTTCAAGGGTTAATCAAAGAGCATTTTCCACAAAGTAGTAATGCTGCAGTACTGTCTGTCTTCCCCCTCCACAGATCTTGTCACTGTACCAGAGTGACAAGCCTCAGGAGTTATAGTATTTCCACTCCCACTTAGCTTTCATTATTTTCATGGCTGTCAGAAATGCATCAGCCTGTCTTTGCTCTGCACTCATTTCAAGTTTGGGACACCAAAATTTACAATTTTGTTCTTTTATTTTTTAATTGTCTTGATTTGGCTTTGTATTCATTTGTTCCTGAGCCAGAAGTTATCTCCAGGTATTTCCTGTGCAGTTTGGTCTTTTCTCCACACTGCTCCTTTATTTTTTCCATTTCTAAATTTCTTTCTCTGCTTGCGAGGGCACCAGTTACTCAGCAGTATTTCTCAAGGTAACGTACTCACTCAGGGCTGCTCAGCATGTTAGTCTAGCAGTTCCACTTCACAGTAGTGTAGACGTGCCTGTGGCTTCAGCACTACAAGGCTGCAACACAGTCTTGGGCTTGTCATAGACTGCAACTTTTATAAAACAATACTAATGTGGAGGTGACTGAGACGAGAACTCACTCCACTCCAACAACAGTACTGATGTGGAAGTGACTGAGACAAGAACTCGCTCCATTCACCGACAGTGTTGATATGGAAGTGACCAAGACAAGTATTCTCCCCACATACAATAATACTGATGTGGAGGAGACAATTGGTATTATTTGCAGGAGTTGGCAGTCTCCATTTATTGTAACCTGTTCATTTTTCTGTCATTCTTCAATCAGCAAACCCTACAGTAGTCATTCCTGAAATTAATTAAGAGCTCTCATCATCCTTCCACCTCTTTGTACTTCACTAATAAAGCTGAACAATCTGATTTAACCCAACCTGAACTAACATGGATCCCAAACCAACCAGTTGTCACCTTTTTGGCAGCTTCAGTAATGCTGCATATGTACAAGTATAGAAGGAGGTTGTGCACCCCTGCCCTGTGGATAATATTAGTATTACTATTTATTTGTATACTGTAATATATATTTCTACTGTAGAGTATACTGACTTAATTAAGATAATGCAGAAAAGGTAGACCTTAAAAGCCCTTTAGAGATTGCCAACTCGTATGCAATAGTATTTGTCAGGCTAATGTAAGTGTTTTGGGTGACTTGAAAGGAAATCTTTTTTCGTCTAGCATGAAGATTAGTTGAGTATGCCAGTGTATGATTTTCTTAGTCCTGTGGTGACTGTAGCAATAGGCAGTACATCTGTGGTTTGAAGTGGTGCAGTGTGACACACCCCTACATATACAGCACACTAATATGGTCATCAAGATCTCTATAGATCACTGAGCTGGGCAGGTTGTCAATGCCAAGTGACAACCGAAGTATTGTAGTGTTGATACCTCCTTAGAATTAATGCGTAGATTTTCACTAATTCAGGCTGCCACGTACTGTATATGAAATAAACCTCAAATTATTATTATTGCACCTGCTGTGTAAAAGAGACCCACATGGACATTGGAGAATAGATGGGCTACTGTAGTATAGAAGATATTAAATAAACTGAGTGATGAATTAATGAAAAGAAAAAAAAAGTGTGCTTTGATTAAAGAAGTGTGATAGTTACAGTTGAGACAGGACCTCACAAGCTGAGTTCAGACCCACTACACTACAGCTAGGTAAATCAATACAGATAGACATAAATATGCATATCTTTCTTCTTGCATGCACTAAATGTCTGATACAACTCTTGGGTGCTTTCTGTTGCGTGATGAGGTTGCCGGCTGCCCACTACAGGCTACAGTCCAGGGTTCAAGGTTGCTACATTGGAACACATCGATGTCTTTGTTTCAAATTTTCCAGCTAATTCTCTTGGTGTTTTTCAAGTTTCCTTGGCACTTGCTGGAACGGTTTTTGGTGCTGCCGTGGTTGTGGTGGTGGTAGTGTCTTAGTGGTGGTGAATGGGAACACAGGACTATTCCACTTGTATGTGTTGTCATGGTTGATGATTGAGCAGCATAACACTTCCAGTGAGTCAAATGTTTCCTCTCAATCTGACGTACCATAGAACCAATCAATTATAAGTTTTTGTAATACTGCTGAACATAAGGAAAAACACTAAATACAGTAGAAGTGAGTGCAAAATACTTTCTCAACCTGTGACCATGACTCCACCTGTGCAGTGTGTGACACAAGAAGTACTTCCTATTGGCTCAGTGTTGTGACTCCTCCTGTGGTTTTCAGGTTACATTAGCTGTAATTTAATTTTATAGGTGATCAGTATAATGTATGAATTTTACCTTAGAATAGTGTCAAAATTGTGTATCACTTATAAAAACTATACTTTTTTTTGTGGAAAATGATTGGATAGCTTTAGATGACAAAATGGAAACATTGTGAGTCTTCTCCATTTCTCTGACATGTATGTAACACAGGTGACTTGCTTCCGCTCATTAATAAGAGCTCCAGTAGTGCTAGGCAGTGATTTCACAATGTCTGGTGAATTTCATGTGTATAGATTAAATGGAAATTAGTTAGCAGGCTGATAAACTGTAATGTACTAAGAGCTTCAGGAAGACCAAGAAGTAGAGATGTGATAGATGGAGATAATTTTCTTGGTAATCTCGTTGTTGGAAACTTGTGTGGAATATGACATGACTATTCTGGCCAAAAGTTGTGTAGAATATGACATTCACTACTTTAGCCAACTATA
The DNA here is from genome assembly GCF_017591435.1 of Portunus trituberculatus. Taxonomy (NCBI): domain Eukaryota; kingdom Metazoa; phylum Arthropoda; class Malacostraca; order Decapoda; family Portunidae; genus Portunus; species Portunus trituberculatus. Next base: position 12,094,910 of record NC_059282.1, read on the forward strand.
CATGAAGGCAAGACATCAATCAGTATGGTGTGCTGCTCTGCCCTGCTAGTGGAAATGGAGCTTCATCTTCTCCTCTTCTTGCAGAGCCTCCCACTTTCCCGCAAGGAGTCGTACAAGGACCAGCGGAAGAAGTACCGTCGGGAGAAGAAGAGAGTGGCGCGAGAGTTGCTCAGCACACTCAAAGACCCTGCGGTGGTGGTGCTGGCTGACTGGCTGAAGATCCGGGGCTCCCTCAAGGGCTGGACCAAGCTGTGGTGCGTTCTCAAGCCAGGCATGCTGCTGTTATATAAGAGTGCCAAAGTGAAGGTAGGTATTGGTGTTGCTGCTGTTAGGGGTCTTTATTCTTTGCTTTTTCCCATCTGTTTTTATTTTAGTTTCTTGCCTGTTGTGTTATTGCATGCAGTTATTTCTTTGCTCTTTCTTTTTTTCTCTCTCTGTAGTAGATTTCTTTGATTTGATTCTCTTGGTGTGTGTTTAATTAATTTTCTTGTTTATAAAAAAGTTGCTCTGCTATTTTGTATGAAAGATTAGCCCATGATATCCAGTGTCCCAGACTACTGAAGACTAATACACTCCCTATGATGGTGTGTAGAGCTTCTCTGACTGGTGTCATGCCCCCACAGAGCAGTCACTGGGTGGGCACTGTCCTGCTCAACACCTGTGAGCTGATAGAGCGCCCCTCCAAGAAGGATGGCTTCTGCTTCAAGCTCTTTCACCCACTAGAGCAGTCCATCTGGGCCACCAAAGGGCCAGAGGGGGAGACCATGGGTAGGTGGAAGGCTTCTGCTGCCAGGGGTCTGTTTGTGTAGTACCTCTTTATTGAGTGTATTGTTAACCGAGATCTTGTTGATGAAATCTTCATTTGTCACATTTGTTATATGATTATAAAAATGTATTTCTGTGGTCACATTAGTCTCAACAATAACAGTAGTTATAACTAATTTTTTTAGATTATCAGCAAAGCACATTAAGAAGTTTGTGCACCTTTAAATTTGATTCACAAAGAGTAATTATATTTGTTGTGTGATTCTAAGTATATTCATAGTAATGTCTCAGCAATAACAATAGTAATATACTAACTGTTGATTTTTTGTTATTAACAAAATAATTGAAGGTTTTACATCCTTATTATTTAATTAATAAAGCAGAATGGAGCTTGTTTCTGGGTAACAATTCTGACTTTTATATTTCCTGATTTGTGCAAGTATGATGCATAACACTGCATTGTTGTCCTCAGGGGCCGTGGTGCAGCCTCTTCCCTCCTCTCACCTCATCTTCCGCGCCCCGTCCCAGGCCGCTGGCAAGTGCTGGATGGACGCCCTGGAGCTGGCTGTGCGTTGCTCCTCTATCCTTATCCGCTCCATGACCTCATCCAGCAAGTCAGACAACAACACTCTCACCTCATCCACTCTCACTGCTAACAAGTGGAATGAGTCTGATTATGAGAAGCATTTTAAGGATCAGGGTGAGCCTCTCTGTGGTGGTGTGAGTGTGAGAATGAGTGTGAGTGCTTGGTGCAGACAGTGATAGATCAATACACTGGATGTTTTCTGTATATCTCCCGGTGTTTGATAGAGCACAAGATTTTCTCTAGCTGTATCAGAGTCAATGTAAATGTGTCACTAGATGTTGTCCTTTTTAGTGTAAAGAGCTTGCACAAGATGTCTTAGATGTTGAATCATGTGTTTCTCTCTTTCCTTGTCTCACTCTTTTTTTTCTCTCTTTCTTTTTTTCTTCTCTTTCTCCTCTCACTCCTGACCCTCTCCTCCCACCCATTGCCTGGTTACCTTTTTTTTTTTTTCGGGATTTTAAACTTTTTGTCTTTTTTTTCTGTACCTCCTTTGCATGCTCTCACCCTGCTGCCCCATGGCTGCCCTTCACTGCATGGTGGATATATCGTGCTGTGGTAATGTAATTTTCTTCTTTTATATATTATATTGTAAACTTTTTATTTATTTGATGTTGATATATTGATTAATCACACTTTAAATTTGGTTTTGTGTGGCACTTATGCAATTGCAATACGTATTTGTAACTGTAACTGGTTGGCACTGTGTGTGTGTTAATCTCTTCCATATTGTCTGTGATCTGCCAATCCCTTACTTTAAACAAAAATGGTCTCCGCTTCCATCGGCCTCCCTCTGGGCCAACGCACATCACAAGTCCAGACATATCAGATGACTCCAGCCAAGGTGGGCTCAGCCCTGAGAATAGTCCGCTGATCACGCCCCAGTCCTCGTGGAGGGAGTGTGTCATCCAACTGACAGGGGTGTCCAGCCTGGAGGGCACCCCCACACACAGACCCTTGGCCCACCTGGGGATTCAGCGCGACCCCTCGCCCACTCCATACTACCGCAGGCTGGCAGCAGCAATACACATGGCTGACCAGGAGCTGAAGGGTGAGGTACCAAGCAGAAGACAGTCCCTCACCCCTGATGATGCAAGCATCACTGACTGCTCCCACACTAACACTCCTGACCTCAAGGGTAACAGAAAGAAGAACTTTTTCAAGCTCAGCCCCAGGATTATTCTAAAGACTCCAAAGAAAGCTAAGAATGGTAGTTACTGATATGTAGAAAATGCATTTGTTTTTAGGGTAATTGCTAATTATACATCCTTATTACATATATACATATGTATATATAAAATACACAACCCAAAGTACTTGAGGGAAGCTATTTTATTGTAATAGTATTATGTTTTCCACTGTGTGGAATTTTAGAAATTCCCTTCAAGTCCTTTTCTATCAACACAAGAGAGTTGTACCCTCTCAGGACCCACCCATCAGAGACCAAGACCTCCGCACCCTTCAGTCATGATCTTGGGTTGCATATGCATGACTTAATCTATTATGATGTGTGAAAGAAGACTTATGCAAACAAACTGCTTGACATTATTGTCTTGGTATGCCCTGTGTCTTAATTCACTGCATAACAACCATTTGGCTTCCACAACACAGAACTAATATTTCAGCAATATTCACTCTGGCTGCTGATGATAACTGTATCACTGCTTTTCATTGAGAAGTGTTCCAAAATATCTAGGTGCACTGATACTCACAATTGCTTTTTAGGCAGGAAATCTGCAAGGCCAAAAAAATGGTCATAGTTGCCAACAGCTAATGGAAATGCTGCATACAGTACTCTGCTTGATCTTGTGCCTGCAGAGAGTTGTCCTGTTTGCCACCGTCTCCCAGTGTCCCCATCCCAATCCCCTCAACCTTCAGACCTCACCCCCCACCTCTCCTGAACCCCAACAGATCTGGATGACGCCAGCCACACAGACGACAATGAGTACCACAGGGAGTCAGGCCATTTCTCTGGTGCTGAGCCCTTGTCGGGGTCTGAATCAGAATCCGAGGATGGCTCCCACAAGGGCGATGAGAGACATGAGGAGGAGGAGGAGGAGGAGGAGGAGGAGGAGTACGTAGATGACCTTACGCCGATAGAGACTGCATACGTGTCCAATAAGGAGGGGGAGATGGGAGAGGTGAGTGGCCTGGTCAGTTGTGTTCAGGTTGTAGGTTGTTAATCGTCACACTTTTTCTTACTATTCACTGCATATTTTTTCTCTGGTGTTCTCATTTTTCACTCTCTAGGTAAGCAGAAACTAAAGGCAAAATTTTGAGATGAAACCAGACTTAGAGATTTTTTATTCTGTACTGTAATAAAAGCCACATACTAATGTAAGCATAATAGTGTTTTGATTTTGTGTCGTAGTAAAAGCCACCTTTTAATATAAGCTTAATTAAAGAATGATATCTCTGCTTCTGTAAACAATAAGACCTTGAAATCTTTGATCTAAATTAAGCTTTTAAAGAAGTTCTGTTCCATAAAGATATGCTGCATATTTCCTTAAACATGTTATTCAGAAGTTTGTCTGTCTTGTATTGTGCTGTGTAACTTTATTATATGTATCTTTGTTCTTCTATGACCTGTAACTTAACTGTTCCCTTAAGATGTGTTATGCTGTGCTGGGTTATTTTTCTCTCTCTTTAAGATCCACATGTCGGTCTTTGGCCTGTAACCCACTGTTCCTCTAAGGGCTGTTTGTGTATGTGTGTGTGTTTGTGTACGTGTGCGTGTGCGTGTGTGGGGGCATAGGTACACACATAGACATACGTTAAGTGTGTGCGCATTAAATGTGTGTACTATACATGTAATGTAGAGCCCTAACAAAATTCTGTTCTTCTAAGACATGTATTGCGCTGTGTCAGGCTGGAGAGCAGGTGGAGGAGCTGGAGGAAGAGAACAAATCCCTGATCTGGTTCCTCCTGAAGCAAGTTCGGCCAGGGATGGATCTGTCCAAGGTGGTGCTCCCAACCTTCATCCTGGAGCCTCGATCCTTCCTCGACAAACTCTCAGACTACTACTACCATGCTGATCTGCTGTCCAAGTGAGTGGTTGGGCAAATTTTTCTTGGAGAAGTGGACTGTTTGTTGTTGTCTCTTTGACTTGGATGAAGCATATTGCTCAGTTACATTTATCAGAACACTATAGGTCATAGATCATATAGTAAGATCCCATGCCATGCTGAGAACAATGTATGGCAACAGTTTATTTTATGTTAAAATGCAATTCTAAAGTATCACTCAAGATTAAGAAAATATTAGCAGTTTTTCTCAACCATTTTTTTGGGGGTAGAAGTTTTCATAGATGACATGGAAGTTTTGTATGATTGTTATTGAATGTTCAGAGAAAAATTGAATTGTGTGTGTACTTGTATGTGTGTTTAATGTTTTATTTACAGTAAAAATATTGTACAAAATTGGACTTGATTTCATGTTGTTCTACTGTTGTTCTCTTACTTTTAGCAAATTTTGACAAAAATGTGTGTGTGTGTGTGTGTGTGTGTGTGTGTGTGTGTGTGTGCGTGTGTGTGTGTGTGCGCGCGCCCACATGCGCATGCTTGTGCACCTCAAAGTTGTGTTCTGTGTGCAGGGCGGTGCAGGAGGACGACCCCTACACCAGGATGAAGGAGGTGGTGAGGTGGTACCTCTCAGGGTTCTATAAGAAGCCAAAAGGACTCAAGAAGCCGTACAACCCAATCCTCGGTGAAACCTTCAGGTGCTACTGGCGACACCCCAATGGCTCCCGCACCTTCTATGTGGCTGAGCAGGTGTGATGATGCTGTCTTGTTCATGTTATGTGTTGTCTTGTGTCAGTGTTGAGTGTTGTCTTGTCATGTATTGTTATTTGTATTGTTTTGTGTTATATGTCACTATTTATTTATCTCTTTTTATTCTCTTTTTTTTCCCTGCCTTTTTTTGTTTTTTTCATTGCATTGAGAAATGTGATGTCTTGTTATGTGTCAGTATTTATTTGTGTCCTTTATTTTCCTTCATTCCATCATCTTTCATGTGGCCAAGCTGGTGACTCATGCTGAATCATGTTTGTTGTTGTATACCCTACTATATATTGTTGCATTATATGCTAGTATTGTCTAGATCTCTGTTATTGTCTATTGACTCATCTTGTGTGTGCCCAAGCAGGTGCTTTTGTAACCTGTTGGGTTCATTTTCCGTACATTTACAAAAAATATGTTTTCTTGAAACTTTTAGATTTCTTTTAATAAATGTTTGTTTTGCATCTTAGTAACCATGATCAGATAAAATAACATAATATTGTAACTCAGAAAATGAGTAAACTGAATGATCATGAATTGCAGGTTAATTTTGTTTTAGTAAATGAATAAGATAAAATAAAATAAATAACTACTGCGCTTTCCATTTTACATTACTAGGTAATTATTTCTCTGTAATCTCTTGGCTCTTGAGTTTAGAGTTATACCCAGTTAGAGGAGTTTGTAAAGCATGACAAACTCATATCCACATATCTCATTGTTTGTGTCATTCCAGGTGTCTCACCATCCGCCGGTGTCAGCTCTTTATGTAACAAACAGGCAAGAAGGGTTCTCTGTCAGTGCAACAGTTTTGGCAAAATCCAAGTTTTATGGTAAGTTTGATGACAGGGCCACTAGGGTGAGTTTTGAAAGGCCTATCCTCACTATTGAATGGGCACTGCTGGTTGAGTGTCTCTCTCTCTCTCTCTCTTGCCTATGGAGCAGTGTAAGACAAAGGTGAACACTACATTTCTGGACATAGCCTCAGACTGTCCTTACTTGGCAAGGTTTGACTGTAGTGTATATACAGGGTGTAGCACAAGTTTCTGTGGGTACTGCCAAAGGTGAAAATACTGGTTATTCTAAATGGAAAATGTTCTATTTATGCATATACATTTTGAGGCATTGTTTAGTTGTGACATGAAATGCAAGTGTGACCTAGCAACAAGTACAACAGTGGGGCCAGGTGGGTATCCATGTTGAAAATATGAAATTTTGAATAATTCATACATGATTTCTACAAGTTTTGGAGTTTTACAGTATCCCAGGATGAGATGAGTGAGAACATTGTACCAATAATAATTAGTGATAAACATTATACAATGATATGTAATCAATGACACAAAATAATAGACTGTGTGGGACCATGCATGCCTGGGCAGAGAGTGGGAAGCAATGAGACTAACAATAAATCAGGTGATTGTTATTCATATCACAGCTATCCTCTGAGACAATGACAATGAATACATTCAAATTGTAAAAGCAGTGTGGAGCATGTGGAAATGGTGTTTCTCAGCCATCCAGCCCTACTGTTCTGTCTGTTACTTGTACATACTGTCAGTTCAGGTCACTCTCTAGGCAGTAGATGGATACCAAGGTGTGAGTGTTGTCTCACCATGCCATTGTTTCCCCATTTCTGATGTTGCCTCTGTGCCTGCCACTTGGCCTCCAGCTTGTGTATTGGAACAAGATATGGTAAAGGTGTTTGCCCATTGAGCTCTACCCAGTAGTGTAGACTGACCTTAATTGTCCCATTTAGTAAATCAAAATTTTTGTAGATTTTGTACATCATTAGGTATACTCTTGTATTTTTTACTTTTATTTTGCACTGCTAGAGTACCATGCTGTATCTAACAATCATCTTAAGATTCTTATATATGTAGGACCTACACTTATAGTTATTTTCAAGTAACCATTATTTTGCTCTACCAGTGCAGTTTAGTCATTGAGATGAACAGATTATCTGAATTATTTTCAATAACAGCTTACCAAGAGATACACACACACACACACACACACACACACACACACACACACACACACACACACACACACACACACACACACACACACACACACACACACACACACACTCTTATCTCTTGCAGGTAACTCAACATCAGCAATACTAGATGGCAATGTACAGTTGTCCCTCCTGCCCCGAGGGGAGGATTACATCATGAACATGCCCTACGCCCACTGCAAAGGCATCCTGATGGGCACCCTCACCATGGAGTTGGGGGGCAAGGTGACCGTGGAGTGTGAGAAGACGGGGTACAAGACAGAGCTAGAGTTCAAATTGAGGGTAAGTGAGGCTGCTGCTTGAGTTACTTAGCTATTTTTGAGGTTTCATTTTACAAGATTACTTTTGCATAGAAATGATTAGTTATTTATGGATATTTTTTTCAGCCTTTCTTGAGTGGCTATGACTCAAACAACATGGTGAGTGGAAAGCTGAAGCTGGGCAAGGACACTCTGGCCACCTTGGAGGGCCATTGGGATGGCAAGATCACTCTCACTGACAAGAGAACCGGGGTAGGCAGCCTTGATTCTCTCTTTGTTATATACAAAACTGAAAATTGACCCAGGTTCATCTCTATACTGCATCTTTTTTTGCTTTAATTCTTTGCATTTGTGCTTCAAGTTTATCTCTTCATCTTATTCACTGTCTCTTCCTCAGGCTTCTCTCTTTAAACATGCACATCTGGCAAATGTGTAATTAATGTTACAATGATGAAATAGATATTAGTAGAAAAATCTAAACAAAAATAGAATAAAATGTAAATGGCATAAGTTATATCTTGTTGTGCATGGTCACCACCAGGAGGAGGAACTACTCTGGCATGCCACTCAGGAGGTCAAGTCTCAACGGCTGCAGCGGTTCACGGTCACCATGGAGCAGCAGGGAGCCTTTGAGTCTGAGAGGCTGTGGCAGCTCGTCTCAGCAGCTATCAAGTCAGACGACCAGGTGAGATTTTACTTTGTGATGCTTTTGTTAGCTTGTGTATATAAGACTGCATGAAGGAGTGCTCCACCATGGCATGCTGGTGTAGGCACAAGCAGCACTGCAGTGTGAAGTGAGGCTGTGTGTGTCTCTTGTCTGCCAGGTGATTGTGATTTATGAATTAATTATTTTCCTTAAAATATGTACTTTAGAAATTAATGATTAGTTTCAAATATTGTAGGTGATTTTTTTTTATTCTTTATTTAATTAATGAAAGATTTCTTTTATTTACTTAGAAATTTTTTTTGAAAATTTATGGCTCAAACATTTATAAATTGACATGTACACTATAAGCTGTGGTGTGTAGTATTAGGCATGAGGTGGTGGGTGCAACATGAGATTTTGTGTCTCCAGACAGCAGCAACGGAGGAGAAGACCATCCTGGAGGAGGCTCAGCGCAGTGCTGCCAATGAGCGGAAGGTCAAATGTGAGGAGTGGGTCCCTACATATTTTGCCCAGGTTAGTCTTGGCAACACAGTCTTGTTATTGTCTTTATATTACTGAGTGCTGCAAGCTTATCAGTGTTTAGTTTCTGGCGTCAGTATTTTCTCATTCACAAAATAACATAACATAAGATATAGGAACATCTTTTCTCCCCCACACACACAGAACTTGGAAAAATCATACTGGGGATTGAATTACTGTCAGTGTAGGGAGAAATGACTGATGGATTGACTGACTGATTGAAAGCACCTAAACATGGGAGTCATACAATGGAGGGGAGTAGGGGGAGGAGATGGATATTCATAGTGTTACATTCCAAGTATATATTGTGGCAGGACCTGGTACGGGGCGTGTATGTGTACAAACACTCTGACCTGCGGCCTTGGGATCCCCGGACGGACCTCTTCCAGTATGAACACAACTATGTCATTGCTACCAAGACCAGACACAAGGCACCCATGATCAGGACAGCTTCTATCGTCAGTGTTGATCCCAAGTGTGATGTCAATGTGAGTGTGAGTCCATGTTGTGGTGTGCTTACAGTTTGAGGATCATGTTATTATTTTCCAGTGCTTGGGTCAATTGTTTATCAGATGCTACAGATGTATGATTTTACATTTAAGGGTTTCTGTTTCTAGTTCATGTTGTTTTTCACTGACCTGTTATTTAGTAGATTCTAGAGACAAGGGTATTTTGATTTACATTTATTGCAGTGTTTTAGTCAATTATGTAAGTGATTGCAGAGACAAATGTGTATTTTTAATTATATTAGTCTTCATGTTTTTTGTTTTTTTATTTAAATTATTCTAGAAATATGAATTTGCTTTCTTTCTCTTGCTACCGAAGACCCTCTTTCAGTAAAGATAAGCTCTTGTTTTTTTTTAGATCTAGAAATTAATGAAAGGTGTTCTTTCTTGTTGAAGTAACTTTAAAGCCAGATGTATTGACAGGAATGGGTGAGTAATATAACTAATTAAATTGATGAGTAAATAGTTGTGAGTTTTGGTAGATTCCATTAGCCACTTGTGGATCTTCCTCATGGGAATTAGAATAAAATTCCTTTTATAATTTTTTCACGAGACCATCCATTTAGCCATGCATGACTTGCACGTTTACTTTCTGAGAGCATGCTGAGATGGTCTGCTGAGACATCATAACACTTGTCTTAGGTGTTCAGATATTAGCCTGCAGTTGGTGATGTACAGAACATCTACAAGCATATATTGTGTGGGGTGTGTAGGTTGTGCGTGTGGCGGGGGTGGAGGGAGTGCCAAGGCTGCGAGGAGTGTTTGAGCGTCCCGATGCAGAGGAGACTAGCTCAGGGGACCACGATGACCTGCAAGATGTGACAGACCACACAGTGGGCAACAGCAGTGTGGGCAGTGCGCCATCCCGGCCAAGCAGGCAGACCATCAATGTCACTCCCAGGTGGGCTGGTCTAGGCATTGTTGTTTGGTCTTTTACTTTGTATTTACAAAAGATAAATTCATACATTCTGTAATTTATCATTGATAATACCAACATTTGTTAACATAATGAAGTGTTGCATTTGGTATTCCTGTGTTAAGTGATAACTGTTTGTTATTGTAGCCTGTTGGACACCCTTAACAAGGTGTCTGTGAGCCAGGACCTGCTGGTGGTGGAGGTGAAGAGCATGAAACAGGAGCTGGAGGCCCTCACACTGCGGATCTCCTCCATGGCCACCAGGCAGCAGAAGCAGCACCTGGAGCGGCTGGACAGTGGCCTTTTCTCCATGCAGTCGTTGTCCTCCATCTTGGTGGCTCTGGTCATGTACAGCTTCATCAAGTGGCTAACCGAGCGCTTCTGGTTGTAGCCGGAGGGACGGGGTGGTTGTTTGTGAGTTGTTAAAGGTCATATATATATATATATAAATCACTATAAATATATACATATATACATAATATATATTTATGCATTGGTTGGGATGAATATAGCATTAACAAGATATCAGATTGACAGTATAAAAGTTGCCATTAATGAACTTGTTGTAAATATGCCACTTATTGATTTTTTAGTAGTAGTTCTCCCACGCATTGTTATGAAGGGAAGATAAATGATCTATCGGGATAAGATTCCTAATAAGGTAGGCATTTCATTCCTAATTACAATTACTTCTCATAGAAGTAGTAAGTGACACAGAGGGCCCTTCAGATTCTATTCATTATAGAGTATCAAAAATTTCTGCCTTATGCTGTATCTATAAGTACCATCTTGCAGTCATTGTTGCACACTGTATTCATTGCTACCTCTCAGGCATCAATTTGTACAGTCTGGATGCTGGGAGCCTGTCTGCTCAGCCTGCCTCACCCCAGCCAAGGGACTGCAGCAGGAGTGTAAGGGAAATGTTTACTCTGTACTTCAGGTTCATGCATTTGAGTCTCTTGGTATTGAGAGAGAGACAGGTGAGGCAGCAGGTCTCCCTTGTTGACTGTACCTTGCCTTTAGTTCTACATTCAGTTCTCTCCAGTTCTATCATAGACATTCCCTTTCCTGTAGAAAGTAAGATAATCTCATGTCACCCGAACGTCGGTTGTAGGATGTTCAGCAGAGCACCTCTCATCCTTTTCCTCTCAATTGCTCATAGTAGAATTATTTCCTATACACCCTTGCCATTCACACTCATGCATCTTGCTCACCCTTTGCCTGCCTGCCTGCCTGTCACCATCATCATCACTTCCCTGCAGCTAGTGTGTTCCTCAGACCAAGTAGTGATTCACCAGGTAGGCAGCCTTTTATCACACAGGTAGTAATTCTCTAATAGAGATTGGTTTGTATTCTTTATACCTAAGGTATTAATCTAAGGCCATATAGGAAGGTTTTCAATCCATTGAGGCCGTGTATGGGTCGTAAACTTTTTCAAAATGTTGGAGTTTTGATTTCTTGTTTTTCTTCTATAATATCAAACAATGCAAGTCCTTTTCAATTCTGATGCAAATTGTGGACCAGTAGTGTGAAATTTGCATCAAAGAAGGTAATGCATTGTTGTTGTTTACACTAAGCTAAGAGTTCTATGCATGGAGGAGAGAAAAGGAAGGTGGACACAGGAGTGGAGTAGGCCAGGGTTACATGGACATTGAACCAGTACAGATGAAAGATGTGAACCAAGTGATTCTATCAGGATTGCATAGTATTGGGTTCTTATGGGATTGAGTGTTGGATCATTATATCAGGCTTATCTAGGGACTTGAATTTGCCCTTTACCTGCCTAATTAAGATGGGCAATGTAAGTTTAGACAATGTACTACTGAGTAATAATGTAGAGGAGAGGACTAGAACACCTGAAGTCCTTGTCACCCTCTCAGGTATTAGCATTTTGATAACACTTAAACTTTTATTCACCTTGAAAAATGTTAACTTGTCTGAGATTGTTACCATGGTTTGGAGTGCGTTTGTGTGTGTGTGTGTGTTGACTGACTGTCACTTGAGTGTTGAGTGACTGATGACTGACCAGGTTGAGTTGTTAGTTGTCTAAGTGATCTTCCTTTCTATTGTATAAGTAATTCTCCTTTATATTGTGTGAATGATGCTCCTTTATGTTTTGTAGTGATATGTGTACAGTGAGTGACAGTTTGTGTATGGTGTGTTTTCTCTTCTGACCTGCTGGTTGGTGATGGTCATGTTTTGTTTTTCTTGTGTCTTTGTTGCTTTCATTGCTTTCCTTATCCCTGCTTGGTTTGGGAAGTATGTTAATTAGTTGTATGTGTAATTCACCACAGTCATCTGCTGGTCACCCAGCCAGCCTTTCCCATTACAGAGTGAGCTCAGAGCTCATAGACCGATCATTGGGTAGGACTGAAACCACAACACACTCCACACACCAGGAAAGTGAGGCCACAACCCCTCGAGTTACATCCCATACTTGCTTGCTGCTAGGTGAACACGGGCTACACTTTAGGAGTCTTGGTCATTTGCCTTGCCGCTTCCTGGGACTCGAACCTGGGCTCTCTCAGTTGTGAGCCGAGTGTGCTAACCACTACACTACGTGGTGTGTGTGTGTGTGTGTGTGTGTGTGTGTGTGTGTGTGTGTGTGTGTGTGTGCGTGTGTGTGTGCGTGCATGTGTTTGAAGTTAATGGTGATTGCTTCAGTTTGCCATCTCTTTTTTTGTGCCAAGTTTCTTTGAAACTCAGTTTTGTGTAGTTATCTGATGTTACCCATTAGTGAGTTTTCTACATGATTTATTTTTACTTAATTTTTCTTTAATTTACTTATTTTTCCAGAAGAGTTTGCTAAGTTAATGATTTGATTGATTTAGGGAGCTGCCCTATGTGGCCAAGTGACCTCTTGCATTGTTCTTATGTTCTTGTGTTGTTGTTTGACCTGATGTGTTGTGTGTATGAGTATTTTGTTACTTCTTCATAGTGTTGTTTCATGTCATGTACCAAAACCACAGGATCTGATGTACAAAGAAAAAAAGAAAAAAGAAATTCAAACAATGGAGGGCCCAGGTAAAGACATATACATCTGTGGTTATATATATATATATATATATATATATATATATATATATATATATATATATATATATATATATATATATATATATATATATATATATATATATATATATATATATATATATATATATATACAGACTGAAATTTATACTCAAAATATTGAAAGCATACAAACCTACACATATTCATTAAATAATGTATACACGAGCTGGAACTTGAAGAAGAAGAAAGAAAAAAAATTTTAAAAAGCTTTTCCTATCTTAAGCAGCTCACTTTTTGCACACTTGATAGACAAATTTTGCACACCTCTTGCTGCTTTGTACTGCTGCTTCTTGTTGAAGGCCAGCTCTCTGATGTTATATTTGATACCAGCTATATCTGATGTTAAAAAGGTAAATCATACATATTGCATTGTTATGCTGCCTGGGAAGTTGTATGTATTAGTAGTTCAAGGCTCATTGGTTACTGCTCGGGTCGGGCCAGCTCACAGCCAGCCACGTATCTTCTAGTCTTAACAGCGTATAAATCACTCTTACTGTAAGTTAAGCCCCTACCCAAACAATAAGTATAGATACTTAAGTTAGGCAAGATAAGAATTCAGAATCCTTTTTGCTGCAGCGCTTACACACACACACCAGAACAGTGAAGTGCTTTAGCAAGACCAGAAACATCATTATGTAGATTGAGAAAAAACTTGACACTTCTATACTCCCTCTAGGTACTTACTTTCCTATAACTAGTGTTTGTGTTGCGTTGGTTACCACATATCAAATACATCTATGGAGGTAAGCAGATGGTTGTTAATGTGCATAGCAGATGGAAGTCACCCGAGGCCCTGAAATATGTTAGGTGGCATTGATGGAAGAGAAGACATGTAGGGACAGGGACAGAGGAAAGACGGACTAATGACCAGCCTCTTGGTGCTCCTGAGGGAGAGGCTGAAGGGGCCGAGGGAGGTGTAGCATGTAGGTAGTTGTTGTTGTGTAGGTTGTAAGGGCACCGGTGGGCAGTGAGATGTTTATGTTAGATGCACCCAGAAACACAGCAGATGGTAGGGCAAGAATTCTGAATGAGGATGATGTATAAAGCTCTTATGCTCCCCACAACTGTTTGGATGGTTACAGCGGGGCAGGTTCAGAATTACTGCTCTATTTTAATGTTATATACAGATGTACTACTACATGTAAACACCTGTTGTAATTAGATGAGTAAATTTATAGCCAGTGCTTTTTATATTTAAAAGAAATGTTGAATGAAGTGAAAAATACTTAGAGAGGTATTTTCAGCTCATTGCAATACAGGAAAGTAACTTAAGGCAATGTATTAACACTGTATTATGAAGAGTTATTATTTCCTTGTTGACAGACAGTACAGCCCAGCGTAAGATATTCAGGAACATAGTAAGTATTAGGGTGACAGGGAACTAGTGTGTGAGTGATGCTTGGTTCACTCTTCCCAGTGTGGGTAAAGAACATTCCAGTGTGTGTGGCAGCAGTGTAGACTGAGTGTTCATGCCAATGAGATGCTGCAGAGCTTGTTGTTGCCAGGGCGTGGCTGTGATGTGCCAGCCAGTGTGTGTGTGTGTGTGTGTGTGTGTGTGTGTGTGAGAGTGTGAGTGTGAGTGTGTCATGGTGACACAAGGTATTGCAGGGCTGAGGCACCTCGGGAAGCACTAGTGTCTGGACAAATGTTATTAGATATTGAACCAAGTGCAATATGTGGCTGCCAGTATGTGTTCAGAGAGAGAGAGAGAGGGAGAGAAAGAAAGAAATCCCTGTATGGTGCATTGTAAGCTTCACTATTTATACCTGTCATTGCTACCTTGCAGAAGTACGTATATATGCATATGCATACTACTATTGCTGTATATTTATTACTGATCTGTTATTCTATCCCCAGACACTACTGTAGCATTTATGTGCTATTAGAAGTTCACAACTGCAAACTTTTCATTATTTTACACTTAATGATGAAGATAATTAAAAAAAAAACTACTTTGTTCTTCCTTGTGAAAATTTAAATCTATTTCTGTACAGAATTTGGTAACATATAATACAGATGACTATTTCCCAGTGTCTCATTTCCCTCAGGAGTAACGGTGAGATCCCAGGCAGGGCAGTACTTTTAGAGGTAAACACAAAAGTATGTACCTACCACATAAGAGCATCCATTTACAGGTAATGACCATATTTAAGGAACATTTTCAGGGTGAAGAGTGAACTCTAGGAACACATAAATGACACACTGTAGGGATGATTTTCTTATAACAATGAAAATAGGATTTTGTTGACGTGATACTTTTTTGTGTTAATTTATCGTCAAGTTTTCTGAATTGATATTTTTGTAAATACTACTCATGCTATATTTTGTTTTATTTTGAATTATTGGATTAGGGAAGGTTGTGTGTGTGTGTAGTTCTATATTACAGGGTTCGACTGGGGCTCATAATGGAGATCACGCTCAGAAAATATTTGATGTGAAGAAACACACTGAAAAACTATTCTTCACGGATATATTAGTATGGAAAGGCCTAATAGTAAACGGAAACAATAATGGACAGAAATATGAACAAGTTTGAATATGTGAAAGGAAATATATATATATATATATATATATATATATATATATATATATATATATATATATATATATATATATATATATATATATTAAGGTGAGCGGGGAAGTTTCTGATGTTAGGTAAGCAAACATAACTAAAACTGATATTTCAGTTCAGAAACAAGTAAACAAATGAATGAAAATAAATAGCAAATAGATATAATATCAAATACTTTCTGGTTTGTGTTCACATTGCTCTGCACATGCATTGTAGTCACTTCCCAAGTGACACCATTGCTGGAACCTCGGTAGAAGCAGAATGAAACATTTACATTTTCATAAGAATGACTTCAAGTACAAATATCAGTGAAATTACTGTATTGATGCTTATATGTTGATGGTCTCTGGTAGCGTAATAATGAAAAAAGCGATGTTCTGGTGTGATTACGTCATTACCCAGCCGCAGCCACTCGCAGACCGCAGTCTCACTCCGTCACCACCACCACCACCACCACTACTACTACTACTACTACTACTACCAC
>NC_059282.1:12116055-12166055 GCF_017591435.1 Portunus trituberculatus
GAACGAAGCAAGGTCAGTAGCTCATAATGGCAGCTGGAACAGTATTAATCTAGACACCACGCTCGCTAGATCTCTCCAGTCACCACGTCATCACCAACCCCTCGAGTCTAAGCACCCCAGTGTCCGTCTGTGTCTTGTCGTGGGCGTGACGTTCAGTTACGGCAGGGACAGCAACGGGAAGCTTGATCTCCGTCGGTTTTCGTGCGGCGGGGTGACGTGCCTTTGCTGTGAGGTTATCGGACCACAGCACAGCACGGCTGAGGAGAAGTTAGTGGTTTTTTGTGTAAATGAATAGTGTAGTTATGAGGTGTTGGTGTGTGCGCGTTGACACTGCAGTGGTGATAGGAAATTGTTAGTCAGTAACTTGAAGGTTGTTAGGAATGTTGACTGATAAAGGATAACTGGGTATGTGTAGGATGTGCACTGTCTATTGGAAGGTTAATTGTACGATGTCAATGTAGGATGTATCAGGAACCATCGTGTGTGTTAAATTTACTTGGCATAGTTGTTAATAAGGGCAGATGGTCGTTCATTCACTAGTGTGGTTTGAGTAACATGGGTTCAGAATAGATTTGTGTAATGGCTGTAACAAGTGTAGTGTTTCCGTGGTCATTGTAGTTGTATAGGAAGGAAGAATTACGCTTAACCCCTCCAGTTCTGTGACGCATTTTCACCTTGAGACGTGTACGATTCTATCATTCTATTGGTGGTACAAAGCGTGTATGGATGTCATTGGTGGTACAAAGCGTGTATGGATGTCACAAGGTTAATGGCCAGAGTCTTCATTATCTTAATTCCTCACGTAAGTTTCTCAAGTTGTATAGAATCACCAAATAGTAACAGAAGGAATAAGGAATATGAAAGGCTAGTCGAGACTGAAGGAGTTTTAGGACAGAGAGGGGGGGAGTAAAGTGTTTTGAGTTAGGGCACATTATGGCTGGAAGACGAAGGGAATGTGTGGTGTTGGTTAAAATGTGTAGACGAGTGAAAGGCTGGTTGAGGCGGTAAAGGAGTTTGCTTAGGGCAATCTTGCTTGTTAGCTGTAGGGATAATTAGAGCAAGTAAACAAGGTACTGGTTTGGTCATGATTATTTTTGTCCATTACAGGCGTTGACGATCCAAAGGCCTGACTCCACAGTGGTAATGAGCCTCGTCTACCTTGCACTTAACGGACAACGCTCACTACCAACACCTCTGCCTCCGCCACCGCCGCAAGATTGGGGAAGGACTCACTGCCTTGCATCGCGCACACGGTCTACGCTTAACGACCGCCGCTGCCGCCGTTGAGGGAGACTGGCTGGATGAGTGGCTGGGTGAGAGGGTGATGTGGTGAGGCGGAGGATTGGAGACGAGAACCAACAGATGACGGCAGACACGGAAGATTCCACTAACCAGGTAGATGAATGTGTGGCAAGATTGGTTGTGTGGGTGTGAGGATCGGGTGTGGGGGAAGTTTGAGGGGGTTTGACGTGGTGTGGTTTCCTGAGACTGGCGTGGGAGATGTGAGAATGAGGAGATGGGAGTGTCAGGACGGTGAAGGGCCAGGATGCTACGTAACACGGGAGACGCTGGGAGGAGAACGAGGGAGAAGGGTGTAACTGGAGGGCGAGTGAGAGGCTGACTGAGGCAGTGAAGTGTGTATTGTAGGACAGTGTGGCGTGGTACATTTGGAGGTAATCAGTTGATTTTTGTCCATTACAGGAGTTGGTGATCCGAAGCCGTGACTGCAGCGATCCCGTGCGGCCTGCACTATCAGGGAAGGACTCTGGCTTCGCACTGCGCCTACATTGACCGTTGCCGCCGCCGCTGCTGCTACCGCTACTCAGAGGGGCACTGCCTCGCATTGGGCCTTCACTGCGTCCCGCTAAGACACGTGCCGCCGTCACCGCTACTGGCAATGAGGGACTTCGCCTCGCAGCGGCCTGGCAAACACCTACCATCACCGCCGCCACAGCTGCCCCGCCGCCGCTTCTCGGTTGAGGGTTTCTGCCTCGCATTGAGCCTTCACTGCCGTCCCGCTGTCGCCGATACCGACACTGAGGGACTTCGCCTCGCAGCGGCCTGGCGAACACCTGCTACACCACCACCTCTAACGCCACCGCCCACCACCACCGCAGTCCAGAGAGATTCAGCTTCGCATAGCAGACATCCTCTTACTCAATGCTTGCTACCACTACCACCTCATTATGGTGTCACTGTACTTGAAGCTTGGATATGTTGTCACTACTGATTAATAAATTGTAAAGAAATCTTTTTGTTTCGGTAAATTTCCTCTCCTGGGAATATTTGTGGGTTTTGTTAAATTTCCTTTCTTGGGAATATTTGTGGGTTGTGGGTGGTTTCAGTGAGTAGCCGCCTCAAGCTGGCTTGGATCCCTGTTTGACAAACCAATATTGCCTCCATTGACCACTCCCACATTCGCTCAAAACGATCACACCCCCAGAAATAAAATACGCTAATTGAAGGTTTCTATTTAGTTACCATATAAGCAATACAAGAAGTGGTTAGAAAATGAAAAAAGTGAAGGAAAAAAAAATTACATGACATTGGTAACTTAAATGCGGCAGAAAAAGGTAAAATCCAAAATACCACCACACATACTGGCTGAAAAATCCTCAGGTCTAAAGAATACAGCAGAACTACTACTACTACTACTACTACTGGCCAAATAAACACTAAAATGGCCAAAAAAAAATGGCCAAAAACCCCTAAAACTAGTAGAAACTACTAAAATGGGCCAAAATACTGCTGCACATGCCAAAAAAATCCCCAAAATACTGCTGCACATGCCCAAAAAATCCCTGAAAACGGGCCCTAAAACGACAAAAAATGGCCGAAAAACCCCAAAAACGGGCCCTAAAAACTGTACTAAGTCGAAAATACTCGAAAGAGTCTCCGGAGATGAGGCAGATGCATATTGGAGCTAAAATTAAATGCAAGAGTCTCCCTACACTTTTATTCAACAATTCTTTACATTATTAGTACATTGCCTGTAAAACTCTACAAATATTTTCAACTTAACAAAATGAATGAAAAATAAATAAACAAAATGAATGAAAAATAAATAAACAGTGAAACTATAAAAGATCAAAATAAATGAAAAATAAATAAACAAAATTAATGAAAAATAAATACAGTGAAACTATAAAAGATTACAGCGAGAAAACTCTACACAAATTTTCAACTCTGTATAAAAACAGTGAGCAAAATCTATAGTGAAAAGTCTACACAAATTTTCAACTTAATATTATAAAACAGACAATATTATAATAAAAAAATAAAACATTAAAAAAGTCTACAACAATTATCAACTTAATATAAAAAAAAAAACATTTACAACAATTTACAACTTAACGTCAAAAAATCTGAACAAATTTTCAACTTCACAAAATATTTTTACCCAATTTTTCAAGTTAACAAAAATTCAAAGATGAAAATGTTTGGTTTTGAAGTGACACAGTCATACAAACCAACTCTTTCAATAATAGAGAGAGAGAGAGAGAGAGAGAGAGAGAGAGAGAGAGAGAGAGAGAGAGAGAGAGAGAGAGAGAGAGAGAGAGAGAGAGAGAGAGAGAGAGAGAGAGAGAGAGAGAGAGAGAGAGAGAGAGAGAGAGAGAGAGAGAGAAAATAATAATAATATACAAGAAAACAATACATTTTAAACACACACACACACACAATAACCCCTTCAGTACTGGGACACATTTTTACCTTGAGATTTGTGCACCATTAGACCATTTTATTGATATTAGCAAAGGTCTATGAAGGTCACAGGATTAATGGCCACAGTCTTCACCATTTTCATCCCCACATGAATTTGTGAAGCTGTACAAAATCACCAAATAGTCACCACAAGGAATATGGAGACTCATGTTTTTTAGGGCATTTTAAGACAGTTTGGCATGTTTTGAGGACATTCTAAGAGTTTGGCATGTTTTGAGGCCATTTTAAGACAGTTTGGTATGTTTTGAAGGCATTTTAAGACATTTTGGCATGTTTTTAAGTCATTTTAAGAGGTTGGCATGTTTTGAAGGCATTTTAAGACAGTTTGGCATATTTTAAGAGCATTTTAAGACAGTTTTGGCTACAATAACACCATTTTATTGACATTAGGAAGGGTGTATGGAGGTGACAAGATTAATGGCCACAGTCTTCACCATTTTAACCCCCACATGAGTTTGTGAAGCTGTACTAAATCACCAAATAGTCACCACAAGGAATATGGAAATGTGTCATGGTACTGAATGGGTTAAGACACCATTCATTGAAGCAATCTACAGAGGAAGATACACTCTTGATACACCCCTGACACACTGACACACACTCACCTCACTCACAAACTCCTAAAAACTCTACATTACCTTTAAGAAATAAAAAAAAGTGATTATCTCGCACTCTCACACACACACACACACACACACACACACACACAACAAGAAAAGAGGATGCATGGAAGAGGTGGAGAAGGAAAAGACGGATTAAGCAGTGGGAAAGTTACAAAAGAGCAAGAAATGAATATGTGTTGATTAGAAGAGAAGAAAGAAAGAAACAAGAAAAGGATATAATTGATAAATGTAAAGACCAACCAAGGCTTTTTTACAGACATGTGAACAACAACATCAAAAATAGAGAAAGTATTGAAAGTTTAGAAGTAAATGGAATATGCAGTGAAGATCCCAGGAAATGGCAGAGGCTATGAATGGATGCTTTCGGAAGGTATTCACAAAGGAGACTGCTTTTGACAAACCACTGGTAATGGAACAGAAAGGGATTATGAAGGAGTTTCAAGTAACTGTGGAGGAGATCAAGAACATGATGGGGAGTTTAGAAGTGAGAAAAGCTGTGGGACCTGATGGGGTATCAGGATGGATTTTAAGAGAATGCAGGAGCAACTGGCAGAAAAAGTTTGTGAAGTAATTGATGCCTCATTAAGGGAAGGTGTAGTGCCCCAAGACTGGAAAAGAGCTAACATTGTCCCAATCTATAAATCAGGTAACAAGAGAGACCCATTGAACTATAGACCAGTGTCACTTACAAGTGTGGTAGCTAAGATGTGTGAGAGGGTGGTGAAGAATAGATGGACAGACTTCTTGGAGAAAAATGACATACTTTGTGAGTGTCAATTTGGTTTTAGAAAAGGGCGTTCATGCACGACAAACCTGATATGTTACTATTCGAGGGTGATAGATGTAATACAGGAAAGAGATGGTTGGGCTGATGGAATATATCTGGATTTAAAAAAGGCCTTTGATAAGGTACCACACCGGAGACTGATCTGGAAACTTGAAATGGTAGGAGGAGTGCATGGCAGTTTACTAAAATGGATGGAAGACTTTTGGTAGGAAGAGAAATGAGAACAATAATTAAGGACAGACCATCAGAATGGGGATTGGTGGAGAGTGGAGTTCCACAGGGATCAGTGTTGGCACCAGTAATGTTCGCGGTCTACATAAATGACATGGTGGATGGGGTGTCCAGTTATGTGAGCCTATTTGCAGACGATGCAAAATTGTTAAGAAAAGTGAGATGTGACAAAGATTGCGAACTACTCCAGGAAGACTTGGACAGAATATGGAAATGGAGCTGTACATGGCAAATGGAGTTCAACACGACAAAATGCAAGAAAATAGAGTTTGGCAAGAGTGAAAGAAGAATCAGGAGTATGTACAAGATAGGAAATGAAGACATAAAACCAGTCATGAAGAAAAAGACCTTGGGGTGACAATTACCAATGACCTATCGCCAGAGAGACATATAAACAAAATAATTGAGAAGTATTGAACTTATTGAGGAACATAAGAGTGGCGTTCGTATATTTAGATGAAGAAATGATGAAGAAAATAATTACTGCAATGATAAGACCGAGGCTTGAATATGCAACAATACAGTGGGCTCGAACTTAAAGAAACACATAAGGAAACTAGAGAAAGTACAGAGGGCTGCAACAAAATGGTGCCTGACTTAAGAGATTTGACTTATGAAGACAGACTGAAAAGAATGCAACTTCCGACCCTGGAAAACAGAAGAGAAAGGGGAGACCTGATAGCAATATACAGAGTGATGATTGGCATGGAAAAATGGATAGGGAAGATCTGTGTATGTGGAATGAAAGAATGTCGAGAGGGCATGGGAAAAACTAAAATGGCCACTTATAGGAGAGATGTGAAAAAATATAGCTTCCCTCATAGAAGGGTGGAAGCATGGAATAGTTTAGACGTGGAAGTGGTCAACGCAAGGAATATTCATGATTTTAAGAAAAAGCTGGACATTAATAGATATGGAGACGGGACAACACGAGCATAGCTCTTTTCCCGTATGTTACAATTAGGTAAATACAATTAGGTAAATACACACACACACACACACACACACACACACACACACACACACACACCATTCATAGAAGCAATTTACATAATAAGATACACTCTTCATACACCCTTGACCTTCATTATTTTAACCCCTTCAGTACTGGGACACATTTTTACCTTGAGGATTGTGTATCATTAGACCATTTTATTGACATTAGCAAGGGTATATGGAGGTGACAAGATTAATGGCCACAGTCTTCACTAATTTAACCCCTTCAGTACTGGGACACATTTTTACCTTGAGATTTGTGTACCATTAGACCATTTTATTGACATTAGCAAGGGTATATGAGGTGACAAGATTAATGGCCACAGTCTTCACTAATTTAACCCCTTCAGTACTGGGACACATTTTTACCTTGAGATTTGTGTACCATTAGACCATTTTATTGACATTAGCAAGGGTACATGGAGGGCAGAAGATTAATGGCCACAGTCTTCACTATTTTAACCCCTTCAGAACTAGGAGACATTTTTACCTTGGAGATTTGTGTACCATTAGACCATTTCATTGCCATTAAGAAAGATCTATAAACAGAGAGATTAATGGCCACAGTCTTCACCATTTCAGCCCCTTTAGTACTGGGACACATTTTTACCTTGATATTTGTGTACCATTAGACCATTTTATTGACATTAGGAAGGATCTATGGAGGTCAGAAGATTAATGGCCATAATCTTCACTGTTTTAATCCCCACACAAGTTTGTGGAGGTGTATAAAATCATCAAACAGTCACCACAAGGAATATGGAAATGCATCAAGGCACTCAAGGGCTTAAGTGTGTTTCTTATGGTTCTAGAGGCAGAATGACAAGACTTCTACAATATTAACTGGAGAAACACTCTTGAAAACCCACCAGTCATCTCCGCGGCCTTGGAAAATAGTCATAGTGAGAGAATAAAGCATTTTTAAGTGTGTTTCTTATGGTTCTAGAGGCAGAGTGGCAAGATTTCTACAATATTAACTGGAGAAGCACTCTTGAAAACACCACCAGTCATCTCTATGGCCTTGGAAAACTGTCGTATTGAAAGAATAAAGCTTTTTGAGGAATGTTTTTATAGTTCTAAAGGCAGAATGACAAGATTTCTATAACATTAACTGGAGAAACAGTCTTGAAAATCCCACCAGTCATTTCTGTGGCCTTGGAAAACAGTCATGGTGAGAGAATAAAGCATTCTTAATAGTGTTTTTATGGTTCCAGAGGCAGAGTGGCAAGATTTCTACATTATTAACTGGAAAAACACTCTTGAAAACCCTGCCAGTGATCTTTGTGGCCTTGGAAGGCATGTTGTTGAGACAGCAAAGTGTTTGTGAATACAGGCCTTTGTCTAACACACAAGCAGCAACATTTACTTCCATGCACATTCTTCATTCCCTCTGAGCTCAGTAAGTGAAGGAGTGAGTGAGTGCTGAGTGAATCTTAACAAGCACACTGCATCTTTGTCCTGAGAATCCAACACTTGCTTCACAAACTCATGTGGAGGATTAAAATAGTGAAGACTGTGCCCATTAATATTGTCACCTCCATACACCCTTCCTAATGTCAATAAAAGGGTATTACCATAGCCAAACTGTCTTCAAATGCCCTCAAAAACATGCCAAACTGTCTTAAAAAATGCCCTAAAAAAAACATGAGTCTCCCTATTCCTTGTGGTTACTTTTGGTGATTTTATACAGCTTCACAAACTCATGTGGGGGATTAAAATAATGAAGACTGTGCCCATTAATCTCATGACCTCCATACACCCTTCCTAATGTCAATAAAATGGTATTATCACAGCCAAACTTTCTTCAAATGCCATAAAAACATGCCAAATGTCTTAAAATACCATAAAAACATGCCAAACTTGTCTTAAAATGTCCTTAAAAAAAAAACATACCAAACTGCTAATCTATCCTAACTGTTCTTCATGGCTCCAGGTGTTGTCTTGTACTCTGGGTGTTGCTGATGGCTGTAGGTGTTGTAGAAAGCTTGTGTTGTGTTGTGGCTTGGCTTGGCTTGGCTTGGCTTGGAGGTGCAGTGTTCCCGCAGCAGTGTCTCCTTCACAGCATTCAGGGACTCTTGGCTTGACTTTCCTGTAATGAGAGGTGCACTGTTTACATTGAGTCACCTTCACTATGTTGTAAACTGAACTGAATGCAACTCAGCCAAACCTAACTGAACTCAACCTAACCAAACTTAACTAAACTGAACCAAAATGAACCTAACCCAAAACATCCCAGCATAACTCAACCCAACCCAACCCAAGCTAACCCAAAACAACCCAGCATAACCCAACTCAACCCAACCCATCCGACCATCTGGCTAATAATAGGAACACGACAATAACAATGGCAATAGTAATGGGGAGAGAGAGAGAGAGAGAGAGAGAGAGAGAGAGAGAGAGAGAGAGAGAGAGAGAGAGAGAGAGAGAGAGAGAGAGAGAGAGAGAGAGAGAGAGAGAGAGAGAGAGAGAGAGAGAGAGAGAGAGAGAGAGAGAGAGAGAGCCTGAACAAGTTCCATCTGAGCACCATCTGGATCGCGATGCCTCGTCACCATTGAGCACCGTTCTCGTGCTCCGTGTGGTGACTTTTAGAGGATGACGCAGCCCTGCCAGATGTGGTACTCTTTGCACCTAGTGTTCCATAAGGCACAGGTGCAAAGAGTATCACATCTGGCAGGGCTGCGTCATCCTCTAAGAGTCACCACACGGAGCACGAGAACGGTGCTCAATGGTGGTGACGCTGTAGAGGTGCCGCGATCCCACAGGTGTCAGCATCAACGCACCTTCGCAGGACGCGTCTCCAGGATGTGGAACTTGTTCACGGCCGCGGTGCCTCACGTCCAGGAGATGAACACTCACAGTGTCAAACTGATGGCACATAAGTGGAGACAGACACTGCCAACTCCTCTGACACTCTTTGTGACGTGACACTCAGTGTAGTGCAGTGCGTGAATAGTGCTAGTGAAGTGAAAAGAATAGTGCTCCATTTACATGCTGACCATCTTGTATATTATCTATTTTAAGTCTT
Organism: Portunus trituberculatus; assembly: GCF_017591435.1. Classification (NCBI taxonomy): domain Eukaryota; kingdom Metazoa; phylum Arthropoda; class Malacostraca; order Decapoda; family Portunidae; genus Portunus; species Portunus trituberculatus. The sequence continues at coordinate 12,125,441 of NC_059282.1, forward strand.
GTAAATATTGTAGAGAAATAGATTGTAGTACCCTTAGAATAGGTAGCACACGACAGTGCGCCTTTGGGTACATGTTCCTTTTTATTAAGTTATGTTTAAATAAAAAAAAATAAAAAAAGAGAGAGAGAGAGAGAGAGAGAGAGAGAGAGAGAGAGAGAGAGAGAGAGAGAGAGAGAGAGAGAGAGAGAGAGAGAGAGAGAGAGAGAGAGAGAGAGAGAGAGAGAGTTAACTTTATAAAATGACAATATTTATTCTTATTTTACCTTTTTCTTTTTTTACTCTTCATTCATTCTTTCTTCTTTTTCTTCTTCATCTTCTTCTTCTTATCTTCCTGTACCTCTTCCTCCTCCTCTTTGGCTGTTCTCTCTCCCTCCATATCTTGACACAATCTGAAATAAATGAAGCTGTATTAGTACACTCAAACTTCACCCACATCATTATTATAGTTTATTGACTATCAACATCCCTTACAAACTTACACTTAATTACATACGATTGGTGCATAAGATAATGACAATTAATTCCTCATCTATGCCCATAAAACTTCATATTTCAATAAACAATGCATCACTCTTACCAGTTAACCAAAAGAAAGAAAAGGAACTCAATTATTTACGTCAAAAATCAATAAAGCACTATTTTTCAACTGATAAAACTGGAAAAAAAAAAAAAATAATAAAAAAAAAAAAAAAATCCTATAAGAAACACTAATCTTGAAATAAACAGTAACAATTAACAGCCACACACCAATAATATACTGGTACACCTCGCCTACACCTTCCAATCCATACCATTGTAATGTTAATGAAAAAAAAAAAAAAAAAAAAAAAAAAAATGCCCTGTTTCTCTCAATTCCAAATTAGACTTAAGAAAATATTAAGAATTATGGTATTATTTTATTTATTTATTTATCTTTGATTTATTTACACCATGTTGGGTTTTTCACGGGAATTTATGGGCTAAAGGGGCTACTTTCTGTGGCACCTCCTATCTCAAAGCCCACCCACTAGGAAACCGTCGCCCCGAGTGAAGAAGCCCAACCTACACTCGGCCCGTGGACAGGATTCGAACCTGTGTGCCTGGAGACCCCTCGGACCCCAAAGCACGCATGGTTCAACAGATTCATAAATGGAAAAAATTAGGCAAAAAGAAACAATAGAAAGGTTAAAAGGAGAGAAGGGGATGGTGGAAGACCCAAAAAGTATGGCAGAACTATTGAATAATAAATTCCAGGAGGTCTTTACTAAGGAATCCAAATTTGAAAGGCCACAGGGTAATAGAAAGACAGTCTATATGAAAGAGATTAAAGTAACCAAGCTTGAAATAAAAGAGTTAATGAAGGAACTGGATGAAGAGAAGGCAATGGGACCGGATGAAGTCTCAGGCAGAATACTGAAAGAATGTAGGGAAGAACTAGCAAGTCCTATATACAACAGTAGAATGGAAAAGAGCTGAGGTGGTTCCCATATATAAGAGCGGAAGGAAGGAAGAATCTCTAAATTACAGACCAGTATCATTAACTAGTGTAATTATGTAAGATGTGTGAAAGAGTAATAAAGAAACAATGGATCGAGTTCCTTGAAGACAACAAATTACTATAAAATAGCCAATTTGGCTTTAGAAAAGGTCGGTCGTGTAACTAATTTATTGAGTTTCTACTCTAGAATAGTTGATAAGGTACAAGAGAGAGAGGATGGGTTGATTGTATTTACTTTGATTTAAAAAAGGCATTTGAAAAAGTGCCACATGCAAGGTTACTGTGGAAATTAGAGAAGAAGGGTGGTTTAAAAGCAAACACATTGAGATGGATGGAAAATTATTAGAGGGGGAGAGAAATAAGAACGGTAGTCAAAGATATGAAGTCCAAGTAGAGAGCAGTAGAAAGAGGAGTGCCACAGGGGTCAGTATTGGCGCCAATACAATGTATAACTTTAACCCCTTCCATATCTTGACGCATTTTCATGTTCATTTAGCTTACTAGCTACTTGGCGATTTTACACACATTCAGAACACTTATTGGTGGGGGATTAAAATAGTGAAGACTATGGCCATTAATCTTGTAACCTCCATACACACTTCTTAATGTCAATAAAATGGTAATCACACCCAAAGCTGGTGGTAAACATGCATCTCAGTATTGAAGGGATTAAGATGAAGTTGAATAATTTTTGGGATAACAGAGACAGCATGAACACAGCTCCCCCTCCTGTATGCCGCAACTAGATCAATACAACTAGGTAAATACAAGGTACATACAACTAGGGAAATGCACAAACTAACAACCCCTCACCGCATGAAGGGGACATCAAGATATTTTCAATCTTGGCGTTGGGCATGGCAAATCCAAACTTGGTGCCTCACTGGTACACCAAGTTGAACTCCACGTACCTCCCTCAACGCAGCAGTCGCCAACACCGCTCTGCCTCCGACACAGCATTGTTCTTGTGATTCTTGACTGATGGAGGAGAGTTATGGGTGAGTGAGGTGGCAGAGGTGAGTGGGAGAGAAGGTGAAGGGGTAAGAAGCAGGTTAATCTCCCTTACAATACTGTAGGTTAGGTTAATGGTTATGAGTTATGGGTGAGTGAGGTAGTATGAAGAGGTGGCAGAGGTGAGTGGGAGAGAAGGTGAGGGGGAAACAAGCAAGTTAGTCTCCCTTACAATATTGTAGGTTAGGTTAATGGTTATGAGTTATGGGTGAGTGAGGTGGCAGAGGTGAGTGGGAGAGAAGGTGAGGGGGAAACAAGCAGGTTAGTCTCCCTTACAATATTGTAGGTTAGGTTAATGGTTATGAGTTATGGGTGTGAGACAGCTGTTTTTATGGGGCAAAGTGTTCACAGCTTATGGTTAATTCTATCTCTGTATTACTCAGTAATTATGGTTATGGGTGAGTGAGAGGTCATTTTATGGGGTATGGGTGATTTTTATGGGATGTTGAGAATCTATGGTTAATTCTATCACAGGAATACTCAATAATTATGGGGTTATGGGTAAGAGAGATGATTTTATGGGGCAATGAAGGCCTACAGTTAATCCTATCATAGTAACACTCAATAATTGACAGCATTTATAAGAAAGTGAAGTGATATAGAATTAATAGATATTACAATTTCTACTGGCCTGGTCTTATGAGGGATGGTGTTCAGAGTTTATGGTTAATTCTATCATAGTAATATTTGATAATTGACAGCATTTAGAACAATGATATAAAATGAATAGATATTGCAATTTCTACTGGGCTGGTCTTATGAAGGATGGCATTAAGAATCAACAGTTAATGTTATCATAGTAATACTCTTTTTGTCTATGAAAGAGACACAGACAGACAGACAGAGAGAAAAAAACAAGACAGACAGAGAGAAAAAACAAGACAGACAGAGAGAAATAAAGAGAACAAAACAAGAGAGAGAGAAAAGAAAGAGAAAATAAAAACAAGACAAAGAGAAAGAGAGAAAATGGAAACAAAGACAAGGATAGAAACGAAATAAGATAGACAGAGAGAGAGAAAGAGAATAAAACAAGACAGACAAAGAAAAAAGAGGAAATGAAAAGAAACAGAGGGACACAAACAAATATAGAAAAAGCGACAAAACACACAAAAAAAAGTAAGACAAAAAAAACCCACATTGCTTCTCCCTCTCACCCTCACCACTCCTATCCACACACACCACACACCACACACACCAGTATTTCAACCCCTCCAGCACACACCAAGGCACACAGACCCCAGACACTCACCCAGGGGAAGGTAGGAAGGAATGACAGCTTCAGCACAGTCCCTCACAAACCCAAACGTCTTCTCTGGCTCTGCGTCCTAAAGATCATCAAACAACATTCCGCCAGCTCCTCGTCTCTCCCCTGAAAAGATGAGTTCAAGTTGGTTAAATTAGAGAAGGCGGCGTGACATCACAAAAGTGAAACCAGCGTGCTATTGGTCCGCTACTGTCCCTACCCCCCTTACACACAAAACATAACCAGCCACCCATTGAAAACACATGAGAACGCCCCAGTTACACTCCTTATTTTCCATACTATGTCCATTTTTTTAAGCTGCCCACCATAGATGTGACCTTAAAAGAGTCGCAATACTCGTGGCATACTGTTCCACGAAGATTTAGACGTTAAATCATACATACAAATGAGATAATAGCGTTTTTCCAGCTTTGGTGGATTTGGATGAGAGGAGGGAAGCTGTCTTTGGGGCAAATGTATGGCTGAACAAGGTCATGTACACATGTAAATATACATGTGCATGGAGATGTAAAAAAATACATAGGTATACATGTGCACTTAAATGAAGGATAAGTAAGCTGTATATCAGGTGAAAGTTGGCATGGGGTTGATTTTTCTTGGTACAGCAATTACTTAACACATGTCAAATACTCTCTCACACACACACACACACACACACACACACACACACACACACACACACACACAAAGACTAAGGTTAGTTTGATATTTCTGTTGAAAGATTAACATGATTTCTACCTCATCAATAGCAAAATCACTATAATGAATAAATTTTATCAACTGTGTAGACTTTTAAAAAGTGGCCACATAACATATATTTTCAAAAGACTCTTGTTTCAGTCACACAGGTTTTGAAGGACCCTTGATGGTTGTACTGACAGATTAACATGATGTCTATCTTATCAAACACAAAAACACTCTTACAAACAAAGTTCCTCATAAATGTGGAATTTGAAATATAGAAGCCACATAAGTTGTATTTCTAAGACTTTTGTTTCAGTAACACAGGTAAAAAAAAAAAAAAAAAAAAAAAAAGGTTTTTTGTCCTTAGATTTTTTTAGATCGCCATATCTCTCCTCTTTTGGCTCCCCCCCCCTTCCTAAATGCCTCGATTCCCCACAGTCCCCCAAACTTGCTGGGACAGGTGGAACCGTGGGAGGGTGGGATGGAGGAAAAGGGGGAGGTCCTATTCTGTACTTTTAAGGCGGTGTCACACTAGCACTTTTTCGGTCGTTTTTCATAAAATGGACAATATTTTGGGTACGGCGCCGGCCTGTCAGTGGTGTCACACACAAACGGTGTTTGGTCGTCACACAGACCAACAATGTACACAAACATGGAGGCCACGCTGCGGCAAAGATACGCTGCTCTGAACGTAATACTGTGTAGTACGAAACTTAGACGAGCTAAACAAGCCAAAAAGCGAGCATGGATGCGTTCATAGTTAGTGGCAGAACCAATGCACGTACGAGTAGAAGCAGCAGGTTGAGGAGACGCGGCAAGTCTTGTGGTCTTGGTCTTGGTATGGTCAACAAAGGCGGAAAATTTGCAGACGGAAACGATCCCTATCGTCTGACAAATTCATGCGATAAATTCATGCGGAACGTTGAAAACTAGACGGAAATCGCATTAATCGACGGAAAAAGTGCGAGTGTGACACTGCCTTTCGCCAGACCTGTCACCTATCATTCAGCTCATCCACACCATTCAAACGTTCATCCTCCAAGCTTGGCTCACTCAAGTCTACCTGGAAATTCTCCCATCCTACATCCCTCCACGGCTCCACATCCACTTTGTCCCCTTAATGTTTGCACTCTTACCTTCTCTTCCATACAGCTTACACTCCACCACCAGCATGTTATGGTCCCAGACAATGTCAAGCGTTCCACCTTCATCAATCCACATTCGGTCCACAACCTCACGCATTCTCCAATTCACTAGTATTTAGTCCATCGTTGACTACTGGTGGGCAAGTTCCGGTACCAGTACCAGTAATACCAGTACTAGCCTTAACGGTACTGTACCGGTAAACTTTTCCGTACCGGTAAATAGCCGAAACGTACTGAGCAAATTGTATACAGCGTGGAGGTGGCTCAAGGCGAGCAGTGATGGGTAAGACGGTAACATTGAGTCATTCTCACTCTCGGTACCACTCCACACTGGTACCGACTGGCTGCCCTGGCGCGTCGGCGCGGTCTCGGTAGCTCGGCGAGACGCGTCTGTACTGGTACTACTGAATGTGCCGGCATCATTTCCGGTACTACTTGACGCTTGTACCGTTTAGCGTCTGTGCCGGGACTCTGCTGCTTCGTACCGCTAAGAATGAATAATGTGTCGGCACCACTCGGCGGATCGGTGGCCGGGACGGCCACACACACACACACACAGTCTCAGCCTTATCCGAAGGTCGCTCTATGAGGTCTGAGCTTGATCCGTAATGGGGAAGGCTGGCTGGGTGACTACCGGGCGACCAAAGTGAATTACACACACACACACACGCGCGCTAAGTACCATGAAAGAAAATGACACACACACACACAGCCACTTTCCCTCCAACACCCTCCAGCTAAGAGCTGGGTGTCATTGGTTCCAGCTGGTGGGCTCCCTCATAACGAAAGATAAGGCAACACACACACACAGACACACACACAGCCACTTTCCCTCCAACACCCTCCAGCTGGGAGCTGGGTGTCAGTGGTTCCAGCTGGTGGGCTCCCTCATAACGAAAGATAAGGCAACACACACACACACACACACACACACACACACACACACACACACACACCCACACACACACACACCACCCACCACACCCTCGGGCCTGGAGCCAGGTATCGGCCTGGGTCCAGCCGGGGGTGGGGGGTCGGCCCTCCCTTGATGACGTCACATATATTCGTTACGCAAATCATTTTGAAAATGAGGATTCCCAAAAAGGCAGCTGGACACGAATGTTATAAAAATTCTGACTCGTTATCAATCGAAACTAACTTCTAAAATACAAAAACATTGCCGAGAAAAGGAATAATAAAAATAGCTCAAAAATATACTAAATAAAGTATTAGAACTTCGACTTGCTTAAACACAATTTCAAAGCCCACCAATTTCATTCAACTGAATCGATAACGTTTTTCAAAAATTATGACTATCATTTCGATATATCAAAACCTGGCAACTCGCCCTATTAGAAAAATAATATTTAAAAATGACGTTGTTTACAATATTAACAGGACTACATATCATTCTTAAAGTCCACATCTTTAACTTCTCAGGAGCCTTGCACACTTTTCTCATGATAAACCATCTTTTGAAAACACAAACACTTCGCTACAACCTCAAATAAAAAATCACAGATAGCGGAGGTAAAAATTTTAGCGTATTTTGGCCCTCCCATTCAAGTCATAAACACCCTCTACATCACCGTACTTCACTCAACTCAAGCATGGAAGACACGTAAAACACTGCGAACTATCATTAGAAACCCTTAAAAGGCACTTGTGACTCGAAATAAATGAACTGAGACAAATATAAATAATAGTGGAAGTCGAGCATCTGGGACCGGCATTTTGGGCGGGAGCTGGTGATGACGTCACAGCCTGGGGCTCGTGACGTCATGGGTAGGCCCGCTTCTTCTCACTGAGCCTCCATAGCACACAAATCAGGTAATTGCGGATATATCTCAACAACTGACATGAAAGATTAGGCCTATGGGTCCACTTTGTGACCTGTCTGGCCTGTAATGAGTGAGAGATGAGGCAGATAATGGCTGAGAGAGAGGCGGCGGGTCAGGGATCGGTTTGTTTACGTTTTCAAGATTTGAATTATTTGGTTTTTATAAGTATGTGCAGGTGTTAGTTAACTGATATGCTGTCCTGGAGGTTACCAACGTTAGGTTATGACATGGCACCACCGTGAAATGATGAGTTACACCAATATATTACTTATGTTAGCCAAAGACTACTCGGCGGCGGCTGTCCGTGTCACTAGCAGGCACCCACACTCCACTGTCCACTTTGTGTCCTCAACCATGTTTAAATAGTTAACCTCTGATTACTGAGAGGCTACTCACACAATATTCTCTTCGCTACTATAAATATCACTATTATCGGTATCTTCATCTCCACCACTCACTGTCCCTCACGGTCAGCGCCTTGTCCTGTGCAGCGCGGCTCACGGACAGGTGGGCAAGTTCCGGTACCAGTACCGGTAATACAGGTACCAGCCTTAACGGTAGTGTACCAGTAAAATTTTTCGTACCGGTAAGTAGCCGAAACGGTACTGAGCAAATTGTATACAGCGTGGAGGTGGCTCAAGGCGAGCGGTGATGGGTAAGACGGTAACATTGAGTCATTCTCACTCTTGGTACCACTCCACACTGGTACCGACTGGCTGCCCTGGCGCGTCGGCGCGGTCTCGGTAGCTCGGCGAGACGCGTCTGTACTGGTACGACTGAATGTGCCGGCATCATTTCCGGTACCGCTTGACGCTTGTACCGTCTAGCGTCTGTGCCGGGACTCTGCTGCTTCCTACCGCTAAGAATGAATAATGTGTCGGCACCACTCGGCGGATCGGTGGCCGGGACGGGTGGCGGTCTGGCGGACTGGCGTCTGGCGGTGCAGTAACACTGCAGTTGGCCGGCATTTTACCATTGCATTTCTACTTCTACTACTACTACTATTACTGCTACTTCTATTACTACTACTACTGCTGCTGCTGCTGCTGCTGCTGCTGCTGCTGCTACTACTACTACTACTACTACTACTACTACTACTACTACTACTACTACTACTACTACTACTACTACTACTGCTATTACTACTACTACTACTACTACTACTACTACTACTACTACTACTACTACTACTACTACTACTACTACTACTACTACTACTACTACACATAGGATTAAGTGTACGAATATTACAGACAAGCCCAAATTATCTCATCCCGCTTAGGAATCGAACGCGGGGCCTCTCAGTTGTGTGAGGAAGGTGTCAAGTCAACTGTCAGCATCCCTATAGATTTGGTCATTCGTCCTTGACGGCTGAGGCCGTTAGTGGTAGTTAGTGCCGTTATTTTTCATCAACCGTGGCATAGTGCTGCATCATTTTATGTCTGTCTGTCTCTGATATATATATATATATATATATATATATATATATATATATATATATATATATATATATATATATATATATATATATAATGCATTACCAAATTTTCATCATATTGATTATCTTCTGGTGTATGTAGTATGTATGTATGTATGTATGCATGTACTCATGATAATAAAAACAAAATAATTGTGATCAATGGTCAATACTCATTGATAACTGACTCAGTGATATCACTCTTTTTCAGTTTCTGGCCGCAGTAAGGTGTCAGTACCATTAATGTCTCGGTAGTCTCGGTATGCTCCTACTGGTACTGGTACTGACTGTGCCGCGCTCGAACCCAAGAAGGCTGGATTTGAGTTCCGGTAAGCGGCGAGGCAAATGGGCAAGCCTCTTAATGTGTAGCCCCTGTTCATCTAGCAGTAAATAGGTACGGGATGTAACTCGAGGGGTTGTGGTCTCACTTTCCCGGTGTGTGGAGTGTGTTGTGGTTTCAGTCCTAGCCGAAGATCAGTGTATGAGCTCTGAGCTCGCTCCGTAATGGGGAAGACTGGCTGGGTGACCAGCAGACGACCAAGGTGAATTACACACACACACACGTCTTTGGATATGTAAGTACACTGACTCACTGAACAAAAATTAACAAAGGTACTCTGTTAGTTTGGGGACCAATTGTCTTGAGTCTCAATTGGTTTGGGGTCCAGTTGTCCTGGATCTCTCTCTTTCTCTCTCTCTCTCAATATACACTTTAGATATGTAAGTACATGTAAGTACACTGACTCACTGAGGGAGAATAAACAAAGCTACTCAATAAGTTTGGGGACCAATTGTCTTGAGTCTCAACTGGTTTGGGGACCAGTTGTCTTGGATGTCAACTGTCTTGGGTCTCAACTGACTTGGTGAGCAACTGTCTAGGGTCACAATTGACTTGTGGACCAGATGACCTGAGTACCAATTGCTTGGGGACCAATTGACTGTAAACTGTGTGTGTGTGTGTGTGTGTGTGAATCAAAATAAAAGTGACAATATTCACTATTCAGTATTTTATTTTTACACCTGAAGACAATTCAATAACAATAATAATAATAATAATAATAATAAGATAAATTTGATGCAAAGCAAGCTCTGTCACTCAAGGATGTTTTGAGGATGGTCATCTTGTGTTTAATTTCACAACTTGATATAGTATCAACAACTTTAGATCAAGAAGAATATACTATGGAAATTCATAAAAAATACAATTCTAGTTTAACTAGCATTTTGTTTATTTATTACATGTGTTAGTTTGTGATTCATTCATGTTAATTTACTTCTCTACCTCACTCTTCCTTTCTCTAATGGTGATCCTGTAAGGCTTTGGAGAATTGAGAGAAAATTCTTTAGGGTCGTTTTCTGTTGAAAGTGGCTCTCCCTCTGGTGCTATGAATGTAAAGTTTTGAAGCAATGCTGCTAGGAACACTACGATTTCCACTCGTGCCAGTGACTCTCCCAGACACACACGACGTCCTGAAAGCATCCGGTTTCAGCATGAGTGATAGTGTGCAATGTTTGTTTAAATTAACATATGTTCATTTTGACAAGTGTGTAGGAATTCCTACTCGTTAAAATTTTTAAACATTTAATGTTGCACATGTATGAAGAAAAGACTGGTAAAGCAAGTTCATCAACAGATAGATTATTTTGTCAATTTTATTGCTTTATTCTTGTGTTTTATTTAATGTTTTTGATGAGTTTTAGGAAGCATTATGTAACCATCTCTCTTTCTCTCTGTGCTTATAATGCCAGGTGAGCTCCCTGACATAATGCTGTGACAAAAAAACAATGAGTTGGATCTTTTTTCATTATGGCATTATGCTGGGTACCAGCAGCTAGCAGGACCTCGCTACCTCCCAACACACACCACAGTACTGCCTGTTGCCCCTGTGGCTGTTGTGGTGAGAGAAAGTGCTGTGCCATTATTCTCTCATTAGCACCATCTTTTGTCTGTGTTTCCCTCTATTTCTGGGCTGTTCTATGGTGAATGTAAGTCAAAGGAAGCCATGAATGCCTATAACTAGAGCTCAGATCATAGAGCTTCACAAAGCTGGACTCCAGACAGGAGAAATAGGGGCAAATGTTAGTGTGAGTGAGTGATCTGTGAGGAACTAGTTGAAGGGTTTCAAGGACAGCAATGGTGTCAACTTGTCAAGTTATTGTCTGCTAAACCTAGGCCTGGTCCCTCAAAGAAGACATCTGTATGTACTTTGACTGTGCTCAAAAGACAGCTAGAGAGCACACCTTTTTGAGCACAGTTAAAGTACGTACAGATGTCTTCTTTGAGGACCAGGCCTAGGTTTGGCAGACAGTAACTTGACACCATCATTGTCCTTGGAACCCTTTAACCAGTTCCTCACAGATCACTCACTTACACCAACATTTGCCATTATATCTCCTGTCTGGAGTCCAGCTTTGTCAAGCCCTATGATCTGAGCTATAGTCCCAGGCATTAACAATTTCCATTTACCAAGGTACAGGCAAGAAACAGGGAAACACATACAAAAGATGGCACTAATGGGAGAACAAAGGCACAACACTTCCTCTCACCATGACTGCTGTGGGGGCAAGAGGCAATACTATGGTGTGTGTGTGTTGGGAAGCAGTGAAGTCCTGCTAACTACTGGTACCCGGCATAATGCCATGATGAAAAAAGACCCCACTCTCTGATAGGCCATTCTTTTTTTGTAACAGCATTATGCTGGAGCGCTGACCTGGCATAATGTCATGATATATGGTAGCAAGTCTGCTTTAGTAAGTATGTCATCTATATGTATTTACATTAATGTTAGCTGAGTTTGCCTTTTTTTAAACATTATTAACACCATCTACAATTTTCTATAAGGAAAATTCAATCTACCATCCTATAATACTGTTCCCATACAGTTATATTTGTAATTCACATGCATAAGCTCATCTTACCGACAGCAAAAGGCATCAGACCCTCTCTAGGGACAAACTTTCCTTCAGCATCCAGGAAATGCTCAGGATAGAACTGGTCAGGCTTCTCCCATAACTCAGGGTCTTTGTGGGAACATTCTAGGTGGGGTAGCAGTACAGCACCCTGGAAAGTAAATGTAAATACTTAATACTCGTTATTATCATAGTGTAGTATGGAAGGATCTCACATCACTGGAAGGCACTCCACTCTTATAAGCAAGAAGGCCTGCGCTAGACTTAGTGTCTACTTGCCTGAGCTCTACAATCCTTCTGCAACTATCCTGACACCACCCATCCACGCCCCTTTTCAGCCCAGGGAGCACCTGCTGCTTACACCTTTGTCATCTTGGCCATATGACCAGGTGGCCATCAACTACTTAACTCAGCAGTTATTTGATTTTCAATGAAAAATTTTATAGTAATATTCACATTTTCCATTTTCTCCCAGGCTGTGCTACTGCTCATCATCTCATCTCTTTCTGCTGGTCCATCTTCGTGCAGTACGGCATCCCGTGTGAATTGGCAAGTGATGGTGGCCGTCAGTTTGTGAGCCAGGAGTTGCAAGACTTTCCTGCCCCACTGGGGCATCTCTCACTGCCTTAATTGTCTCCACATACTACTTATCACATTTCAATGGCTAGGCCGAATCTGCATTGAAAACAGCCAAAGACATTATCGTCCAGTGCACTGGCCGCATTGCTTCAGTGGGGTGGATACAGATGCGGTGATTTGGGCTGTCCTTCAATACTGAAACACGTCACTCTCCCACATTAATGAATCACCTGTGCAGCTGCTGAATCACCTGTACAGTTGCTGTTTGGCCACACTGGCCACTGAGTAGGCTTTTTTTTTCATATATTTTTGTTGCCCTTAGCCAGTCCACCTCTCTTACATAGAAAAAAATAATAATGATAAATCAAAAATAAATATATAAAGCTGAAAACCTGTAGTTTCCAAATTTGAAGAGAAAACACAAAATATCAAGCCAAATTCTTGTATGAGGCTTTGAAGTTGAAAATAATGAAAAAAAATTTATAATAAAATCCTAACTTTATTTTCCCATTTTTACATTAAATGAAAAGTTGTTGATTCTGACCTTGATGTGTGTGAGAAATATGGTCAACATTGTATTAGGTTAGGATATAGTTGGTAATTCTAAGCAATTCGGTACTCAGTAAAAATTAAATATATAAAACTTGATATTGAATGAAATGACCGTAATAAAAATTTGATGTTTGTATTTATAGGTCAGTGACTTTTTGGAGCAGTTTAATATATACAAGTTCATATCCAATGTAGGTTTAGTTGGGGGGATAACTATGCACCATTTGCCTTTTTTCTCTGGATATCTATTTTACTGGAATTACATTACAATCATTTAAATTTTTCCATTGCTGTTGTTTCATCGCTTACAGAGTTTTGCACATGTACAACACTAAGGTGAACTCTGGGTTGCATTTGTGAAATGACTAACATCTTCAACAATAAATACACAATATTCTGGATAGTCTCATTAACCTCTTTAGCCATTAGTATTATCTTGGTAAGAATCTGTTATGATATTCTCAGAAATCATTGAATTGATCAATTAATGTTTGTTTAATTTTGCTTGAACCAATGTTTCATTTTTATGGAACTCGGGGTTTTGGTAGGTTTGACTGAGTCTATTACTAGGTAATAAATATACCCCCGTAAGCCCAAGTTGGTCAGTTCACAGGTTGCACTTTGACCGAGCACTTGTATATATTATGTATATATTATATATATATATATATATATATATATATATATATATATATATATATATATATATATATATATATATGCACGGGTATTGCTTGGGAGATGCTGTTATTACACACCATTGTACTGCTGCTGTCTACTTTAAAAATCCCTGAAAGGCTCCAATTGTTTCTTTTCTTACCAAGAATACAACAGAATCATATCATGCTAACTGCGTAACTTCTAGAGACATAGGAAAGAGTACACTAATAAGTTACTTCTGAATTAAATGCCTGTAGTGGTGGAATCATCCCGCACGCACGCACACACACACACACACACACGCGCATATGCTAATATAAAACAGGTTTTGTTTTAGACATTACCTTAGGAATAATGTAGCCTTCTAACTGGGTGTCCTGCGAGGCCATGTGTGGGACACCAAGAGGCACCAGCGAGGAGATCCGATTGACTTCATTGAGAACTGCCTCAAAGTACGGCAACCTGAAAAGACAGTTTGTGAAGCCATATAATGATTTTTTTACTATTATGGTTCTCGTTCATTTTATCAATCCTTCATATGATGTCTTCTTGTTTGATTTTGTGCATTGTCTACATCCTTATCATTTTTCAAAGTCAGCTTTATGTTTGTAATTGAATTATTTTAAGAGATATCTTTAAAATGCACCTTTTAATATGAAAGTTAGTCAATAAGGAGCAAATAACATGGAACAACTATAAGTGGTATGAAATATTATGGACCATCGCTCCTAAACTGATATCATATACAGTAAGCCCCCACACTTGGCGAATTAATTAGTCTGGCGAAACTACCACCAAATGCAAATTTCGCCAAGCACATGTTCTTTACACCATATAAATTGCCTAAAAAATGCCTCTATCAGTCTTTGGTCATTGCCAAAGTCCCTCGTTTGATCCCTAAAATACCATCTTTCAAGCTGAAATAAAATCTTTTGCCTTCACATATTAGAACACATGTACAAAACAGACCAATAAACAATAAATAACACTAATAAGACAATATAAAGGCTGTAACTCCTGTTTTTTCACCCGTTTCCCTCGCCCACTTTCGTCCTTGCTGCCACCACCATTCTCCTTACCCCCACCGGTAGTACCTGTTGCGCTGATAGAGGCCATGTTGGTGGTAAATCGCCAGAATTCCTTCCAACGCTAGCAGAACAGATGGTAGCACTAACAAAATGGCTAAAAGGGACTCTCACACTGTGTTCTGATAGGTTTAGAGAGAGCTCTGACGTCACCGGAGAGCCACGTGGTTCGCCTTGCGGCCGCCATGGGACCATGAAATTTGAATTAAAATTGCTAAGTGTGCACTCGGTGGTCCGTGGCCACCCTACCGCCAAAAGTAAATTTCGCCAAGCTGAGATTCGCAATGTGTGGGGTCTTATGGTACATCATATTCTCTCTCTCTCTCTCTCTCTCTCTCTTTCACAAACACACACGCATCTACATGATTTTTTTCCCCCATGTTGAATACTCACTTAGCTCTATCCTGGTATTGTGGTTTAGTTCCACGAGGTAGCACGTTGTCAATCTCCCGCTGGACCCGTCGCTGAATCTCTGGGTATTTGGCCAAGTATAGAATCGCCCACCTCAATGTAGAGGAGGTGGTCTCAAGCCCAGCCACAAAAAGATCAAGCACAACTACGAGAAGTTCTTTCACTGTAGATAGAAGCCAACAAAAGATGAAAGAAAGAGAGAGAGAGAGAGAGAGAGAGAGAGAGAGAGAGAGAGAGAGAGAGAGAGAGAGAGAGAGAGAGAGAGAGAGAGAGAGAGAGAGAGAGAATATGTGATGGTTTAACATGACACATGACTATCAGGTAGGGCAAAATTGTCTACTCACCGCTGAGTATAGAGTCTTCATTTTCCTCTTCTTTCATAGCTGATAAATATTGGTCAATGAGATCCCCTTCTTTATTTGGCTCATGTTTGTCTTCATGCAGCTTCACATATTCCTAAAAAAAAAAAAAAAAAAAAAAAAAAATATATATATATATATATATATATATATATATATATATATATATATATATATATATATATATATATATATATATATATATATATATATATATATATATATATATACACACACACACACACACACACACACACACACACACACACACATATATATATATATATATATATATATATATATATATATATATATATATATATATATATATATATATATATATATATATATACATACATATATGACATGAACGAAATAATTATAGAAAGCCTAAATTGTTTTACTTACCTAAATGCTATCAAAATGATAACAAAATGAATAAAAAAGAAAAGGTTATTTACTTGCGAGACTGGACGTTGATGGCATGACGGAATGGAAGAGAGGAGGATGGGGAGGAAGACAGACAAGATCCGAGAAGACAGTCATGAGAGAGGACTTTGGATGTGCGCAGCTTGCCAGAGCTACACAACAGCTGTGTAGCGTCACAAGTCAGTGCCGCTATGTGGGGTCCCGTTATAGCAGAGAGGATAACGCCGAGGAAGCTACAGTAGAGCGCGCCGGTAATATCACCATGCCCAGGAAATACAGAAAATCGTGGTGGCACGGAGATTATGTTATGTAATATTTTTCGTATGTTCCTGTTTCTATTTTCTTTTGTGCTTATGTTTTGTTTTGTTGTTGAGTGATAGCCGGGTTGGCTATCACATAAACGGCTCGCTGGCAGGCGAGCCGTTTAACCATGTTCGTCCCCTGGGTCGATATATTGACAAATTTTTTGGTCGTCTCCCGAATTGTTCGTCCTTAGAGACGTTCGTCAAGCGAGGTTTTACTGTATATATGTATATGTATATATATATATATATATATATATATATATATATATATATATATATATATATATATATATATATATATATATATATATATAATACTGCTAGAAGCAAAATTATAAGCTATTCTAAGTAAATGTTTTATACACATATACATTTTGAGGCTTCGCTTTTTCATGGGGTGTAATTCAAGGATGGTAGAGTGACAGATACACTCCTAGGCTGGGTGGAACCATGTGCACTTTTAGGGCTGAGGGGTCTCCAAGTACATAGGTTTGAAGACTGGCCACGGTCCAAGTGTAAGAAGAGCTTCCTTACTTGGGTTATCAGTTCCCTAACAGGTGGACTTTCAGATAAGAGATATCCAAAAATTACAGTTAGGTATTTCTTGAATTATGTGTGTTCAGATTATGCAACTTTGAAATAAAACGAGGTAAGAAATTTTGTCATTTTTTTCAAATTACGCAGATTGTTTAGAATAACACAATGTCAAGAAAATGAAGTTGTGTGGGTTGTTCAGTGTGGTGATGTGGCCACCAGGTATGATCGTGTGTTCCCCCAGCCAACACTCTTTCCCTTTGCGCAGTGCCCAAAACCCTTGGCTTTAAATGGGCTCCCTAAACTAATTATGATTATTTTGTAATCATTATTTACATCTATATGGGATAATAAAAATGTTTCAAATACTTCACAGCCAGAGTTGACGCCTCTCTCCACTCTCCTCTCTCAGTGCCTTACCAAACATATCGTATATATCCCGGCCACAACCCATATCCTTCAACTTAAGATGGGTTCATACGTCTAAATATGCGGGTGGCAATGCTATACCCGCTTGAGGTATCAAGTAGATATTGCTGCTTAGCACACATCAATACATCAGGAGCAAGAAAGTTGGGACACCCTCTGTAGGCCCACTAAGGATGGATTGTGGTGAATTAACCAGTGACTGTACCCAGATGGCTATCACCTTCACCTCTCATTTTTGCTCTGTATATTCAGGTCAAGCCCGCAATGCCCCCTATTCTCACCAAACCTTCAATGGGCAGTATCACCCTACATCTGGAGCTAGTCCAAAATAGGCTCAAAGCACTTGACCCAAATTCTAGCATGGGACCTGATGGCATACATACCAATTTACTTAAACTTATCCTGCTATTGCCCTTCCAGTTTTCCTATTATTTGAAAAGACTCTTGCCGAGGGAAAACTACCAATGGAATAGAAGAAATCCACTATTATACCCATATTCAAGAAAGGCTCCCGCTATGCCCCATTAAATTACAGACCTACCAGTCTCACATCTGTCTGCTGCAAAACACTGGAACAAATTATCTCTGAATCTCTCTACAATTTTGTAGACTCCAATGGGATTCTTTCAAACAACCAGTATGGATTCCGACAAGGCAGAACAGTAGATGACCAGCTACTACTTGTTTACACTGAGGTCATCTCCTGGCTGGACACAGGATACATGATTGACTTAAGTAAAGCCTTCGATGTAGTCAACCACTCTCTTCTTACAGACAAACTGAGGCTATTGGGAGTACATGGTCCTCCACTGTCATGGATCACAGATTTTCTAATGGGTCGCACCAAGCACATCTCAGTTTCCGGGTCCACTAGCTTTTCAAAAAATGTCCTCAGTGGAGTACCCCAGAGATCAGTCTTTTGTCCCCTTTTATTCCTAGTTTATATCAACTTCTTGCCAACCTATATCCACTCAAAATGCAAATTCTTTGCAGACATGAATATCTATCTAAAGCTACGGACAGACTCCAGTTCCTCTTTGGCTGGAGACACGGAAATCTGTCAAAGGGACATTGACACAGTATAGTAAAGAGTCGCTGACTCATGGGGTCTGCACTTCAACCTTGATAAGTGTGCTGTGCTGCATTGCTGAAGAGGATCAACAGACTACATCAACACTGGCCCACTACCCCTCTAAACTATGGACACCATTGCCCTCTCTATTGTATCTACCCATAGAGATCTGGGTATTACAGTTGACTCTACCCTGAAATTCCACTGTCACATCTCAAAGACTGTAAAGAAAGCAGCAGGTCTGGCAAATAACTTGATGAAATCAACTTTCTGTCACGACAAGGGTTTTCTTATCACCCTGTTCAATTCTCACATCAGACCTTCACTAGAGTTCAGCTCTATTGTATGGAACACAGGATACCTGGGTGACCTAAAGTTTCTGGAATCGCCACAGCAGAGGTGGACTAAACAACTTGCAGGAATGACTGATCTTAAATATGCAGACCCTTTACAAGCTCTGAACCTCTATTCCGTCCAAGGCAGACTAATCAGGGCAGACCTTATTAAAAGTTGGAAAATATTCCACAATCAATCCTCCATCTCACCTTAAGATCTCTTTACTCTCTCTACAACAACACACACCAGGGGTCACAGATTCAAGATAGCCAAGCCCCATACTTCACTTCAGATGTACTGACCTCTGGAACTCCTTGTCTGATGACGCCCTTAGTTGTGACTCAATTAGGAATGTATCTCATTTAAATCAAGAAATCTCTGTATATCCTTTAGCTCGTAAATTCCTGCAAAAAGCCTATATTGCATAAAAACATACAGCATCTTTCTGTAAGTGTGTGTCATTTCATCATAGAGTACATCAAAATGCATTGACTATCAGTCTTGGCATAAAACTTGCAAACAGCTGACCAGCCTCCCCTACCTGCCTGGTCAGACAAGGTGTCATGTAGGCTATTATTTTATGTCATTATGTAATTACAGCTATGCTATCAATGTGTAATGTTTATCAATAAATTATGTGTATGTTAATACTATTCATCTCATTACAGGACATGTAATATCCCACCATTAATCCACCTCACTAATAGTAAGTACAACTCATCATTTGTCCAAAATTTTTGTGTAAAATTCAACTTGTGATTGCACACTTGCCCCACAGTCACTTCAGGTCAGTCTCTTGCTAGCTTCTGCATATGCTAAGCATTATCCACAGAAGCTTCATGAAACTTTGTGCTATATTATTGCTATTCTTTGTTATTTTTACTGAAAACTCTGTAGCCATGGGTTTAAAAAAAAAGATCTGTGATTCAATCAAAACTAAAAGAAAGTAATGAGAATGACAACTGAATAGAAAAAAAGAACTCATTGTAAAGTTTTAAAGTGGAACTCATGTCTCTGATCTGGCAACTCAATATGGTAGGGCAAAATCAACTATATTGTCCATACTGAAAAATAAAACCACAATAAAAAGGACAAAATATGGCAAAAAGTGACCCTTCTTACTGTGCACAAGAACATGTGGAAAAATTTGCATTAGCTTGGATTAACGAATGCAACCAGCTTGAAACAGCATATCTGAAATAATACTTATGAAAAAGAAAAGTGATTGTATGACGACCATACACACTCATTCCCTCCCTCCCACCCTCACTCAACTCATTCCCCCACTGCTGTCACTGGAGGACAAGGATGAAGATTTACAACTGAATGAAAGGCCAGAATGGGTGAAATACTAAAACTTACAGGTATCCTTCAGAACACTACATCCACATTAAAAAGCATTAACATAGTGGTTGGTATAGGTTAGTTAGCAAGGTTTTGGTTCAAATTGCATTTTTCCCCATAAAAAGTTAATCTTGATCAGTAATTTTGTTCCCAAGTGTGTGTGTGTGTGTGTGTATGTAATTCACTGTTTGATCTGCTGCAGTCTCTGACGAGACAGCCAGACATTACTCTACGGAACGAGCTCAGAGCTCATTACTTCCGATCTTGGGATAGGTCTGAGACCCGGTACACACCACACACCGGGACAACAAGGTCACAACTCCTCGATTTACATCCCGTACCTACTCACTGTTAGGTGAACAGGGGCTACACGTGAAAGGAGACACACCCAAATATCTCCACCCGGCCAGGGAATCGAACCCCGGTCATCTGGCTTGTGAAGCCAGCGCTCTAACCACTGAGCTACCGGGCCGTGTGTGTGTGTGTGTGTGTGTGTGTGTGTGTGTGTGTGTGTGTGTGTGTGTGTGTGTGTGTGTGTGTGTGTGTGTGTGTGTGTGTGTGACGGTAAAACCTTTACAAAAAATTGTAATAGGAGCATGGAAATTAATAAATGTGTATAAGCATCAAACACTAGGTTTTACTACACATTCTCTTTTCAGGAAAGTAAAAAGCTATGATTTTATTCATGTCAATGAAATTCTTTTTTTTATATTGACCATGAGAATATTGCAAACTCACTTTAGCAATGCTGAATAGTTCCCCAGAAAGGTCCTGCAGGTCTTTCAAGCCCAGTTTTTCCTTCAACCACTTTGGGGACCAGTTCTCCAGCCATGGGAAAAAATTGAACAGGGTCACAGGGCCTTGGAATGTATCATTGATTGACCATACCATGCTAACTAAATCATGAGCTCGTTGGTCGTCCATTCTGAAGCGAGTACCTGTAAGAAAAGAAAGTAAATTCCTTTGAAAAGAGGAAAAATATAATAGACAAAACATCCAGATTAAGAAATTGCATTAAAAGTAAAGAGTATATAAATAGTGTCTTAGATCTGCTGAAATTAAATGAGGACTTGTCTGATTGTTCAAACTTCAAAAAGGACTATTAAAAAAAAAAAAATTACATGAATAGTACATGTGGCAAGGAACCATTTGCACTGAATCTAACACAGCTGAGATGATCATCACAGGTATGCCCATAACTTACCTGCAACCATTTTCCATATTACATTAAACACTGCCACTCCAAGGGACATTGGCACAGTTTCATCCTTGTCTGTGTGCTTCTTAAAGTCTTCCACCAGATGTACTGCCTCTTCTTGAATATCAAGCTCTACCTTACTCTTCCCCATTCCCAGATTCCTCAGGTGACGAAGAACGAAGCGACGGTGAATCTGCCACTTGACGCCATTGCCAAAGATGACACCTAAAGTGTAACAGAAAGAGGAAGGGAATGTTGTAAACAAGAGAAATAATTAACGGATAAGTAATTGTCATATGATCAAAACATCGTCATTTGTTGCAAAAGATATAAAAAAAGAAAAGAGTACAGTGAACAACCAGACCTCATACAATTTGGACTTCAACCAAAAAATTCAATAAATTATACACCCGGAGGTCAACCCAAAACTGGATCTTGAACAGCAGACGCTGGCTGACCGAGGTCAAGAAGCATGTTATGTGCCTCTGTTTGTTAATGTCAGGCATAGTCATGGCTAGATCTATCATAAGTAAAACAAAGATGCTATCAAAGCAACCAATATTGCCAAAAATCTTTATTTAGTAAGTAAACAAAGACTCCATCACTGAAGTCAAAACTAGCTGTTTCCACAAGGTCTGTTGTGGCCTGTATGTGTATGAACAGGTTCCATGAGGCATTACTGCTCCACAACAAGCCTCTCCTTCGCTTGAGAGAGTCGATCAGCTGGAGTGTAAGAAGATGCCTGCCCACAGGAGACTAGCTATTCTATTAATCGCAGAAGAGCTTGTGGACAACCCTGTGCTAGATGCTGTAGATGTTATTCATAGAAGAAATCAAGTTTTAGGTAGCCAAGAGGAGAAAGGAGAACAGCGGATGAAGGGGGTACGTAATCAACTCCATGTGTAACTCTCACTACCATCTATGTGCGCTAAAGATAAATATTGATTTTAGTTCAAATTTTATTTAACATCTTGGAATGGGGAAAACAGTTTTGGATCTCAACCAAATTAGTTCTGGAACAGCTTTCTGGAATGTGTTGTTCCAGGACTGATGGCTCACTGTATACATTAAGCTCATTGTCAATTTGCTTACAGGGAGGCGGTGGAATAGTGGATAAGGCGGTGAACGTGGGATCAGACAGATGTCCACGCGTAGGTTCGAATCCCACCACGTACAGCCTTAAAACACTTTGCCATTTGTCGAGTGGTTTAAAGTTACCTACATATCACCATGATACCCAGGTTCTAGGTGATTACACTCAAGATGAGCTTGGGCGGTGATATGGGCCCTAGTATGGGTACCACTATAAATAAAATTGCCTGCGCCACTAATGGGCGGAAGCTGAACAGCGCTTCCCATACACTCTTCAAGTGTGCCTACAGGTGCTATAGGCCTTACCGTAAAAAAAAAAAAAAAAAAAAAAAAAAAAATTCAGTATGTGGTCCTTTTGCCACCCATAGGTCATTTTACATACAGTACAGTCTGCTCATCTGCTCTGATTTCTATGTCTAAATACAGGATCAAGATTGGTCTCCAATATGCTCACACATATTCAGATTGGACGAAAAAATATCTGGTATAAAGAGATGACCCTTCCATTTTTTGTTAAAGATACATTTCCTATGTTTGATTGTCAAACAATTGGTATAATTGTTTAATTTACAAGAAGGCACAACTTCTCAAAGACTATATAAAAAACTATCACTGGACTCATTCGTAAATCTATCCTTGGCTTAAGATCTAGAAAATGTATATTTCTATGTAAATTAATAAATATATAAATTAACTAACAAACAAAATGCTTCTCAGCTCTTGCGCAAAAATAAGACAAACTATAAATACATACTGAGTTTTTGAAGGGCCTGAATGGTTTGATCAGTTGAAATTTGAATGATGAAAGTAAGAGACCAAAAAATTGTTACATTGGAAAACCCTACCATTAAAAAAAAAAAAAAAAAAAAAAAAATGCTAGTCTTACCATGAAAACCTCCTTGGGCATATGTAAAAAATGTGGAAAAATCTGGTCTATCTGTGAACTCTTGTTTGCTGAGAGCGCGTTTGATTAACTGTTGGTTGCAGAGAAAGATCAGAAGACGGTTACCAACACGCCACCTGGATGGAAATATACAATGTAGATTTAATGCTGGATTTGATACAGATTGATTAGAAAAAAAAAAATAAATAAAAAAAAAAAGGACAGGTGTAGAAGGTGCAGCAACAAGGGAGGCAGTGGCGTAGTGGATAAGGTGGTGAGCATAGGATCGGGCAGACATCTATGCATAGGTTCAAATCCCACCACACACCACTTTGAAGCTACGCCATTTGTCGAGTGGTTTAAAGTTACTTACATGTCACCATGATACCCAGGTTCTAGGTGATTACACTGAAGATGTGCTTGAGTAGTGACATGGGCCCTAATATGGGTACCACTGAAAATAGAATTGCCTGTGCCACTGATGGGCGGAAGCTTAACAATGCTTCCCACATATACTCTCCAAGTATGCCTACAGGCTCTATAAGCAATAACAGAAAAAAAAAAAAAAAAAAAAAAGAAATATGACACAATCTTTTTAAATTGATAAATTTGGTATTTCATGTTTTTGCATTACATAGTGGTTTCTCTCCTAAACAGCCACTGTGCATGTATAACCAGTTACATACATTCTACCATGGTTTGGATGAGGCCACAATAATGAAAATGAGCCTTTTACACTACAGAGGTACTCTTGATAATTAGTTATATTTCAATATTGCTATAAAACTTTTTCACTCCCTACAATTCCCTCCATTCTGCTTGCATGCTCAAACTATCCCATGATTTGGAATTGATGCTAAACTGTTGATCCCTCTACTTTACGGAGTACTTCTGCCCACTGTTCTTCATCATCGGATTTAATTTACTATTCTTACTGTTCAACCAATGAGCACAGGGTACCTGGCCTTGTAGTACGAACACATCCACTGCGGTGACACACACAAACATAACATGAAGTTGGCCATATGAGCCACATTTCATTTTCAAGCAAAGCAAAGTCATTGTATGATATTGTATGAAACACACACACACACACACACACACACACACACACACACACACACACACACACACACATTATATATATATATATATATATATATATATATATATATATATATATATATATATATATATATATATATATATATATATATGTTGAGGGCTTGCTCATCTCCCTGGCAGGAGGAAGACACGTAGTTCCTGTTGAAGAATACGATGTCTTTGGGTGTCTCAGCTACTACACCCAGCTGTGGCACCACAAGGCTATAATAGGAAAAATGGAACTAAACAATTCCAAAAATTAATAGGGAGTTGCACTACTCCTGCTGTTCGTTGTGATGAACACTGTCTTGTTGATCTTGATACCACTAGCATGCATCTAACCTTGCTTCCAGCTCTTAACTCAGGGGTTCTCAACAAGAGGTACACATGGCAATGTTAACATGGAAACTCTTGGAGTTATGTAATTTTAGAGAAACCTTCGTAAATCTTTATAATACAGCCACATCATATACAAGCATGGAACTTTCGTATAATATACAAGCATTGGTGACCTTGCCATAAGCAGAGAATTGCATGGCACATGTGTAACATGTCTAGAGTGTGGCAGAAATTCAAGATTTTCTAAGTCCAGCAGTGTACTTTTTTTAAGTGTTTCATTAAGTTAGTTTAGGTTAATGTCCTTGCAGGGGATCTGGTGAACGCAGACAAGGTCAGGTTATTTTAGAAGTAGTTGGAATATTAAGTGGTGGGTAGTAGGAGGAGGACGGGGAAACGCAGACATATTATAAATAATTACTAAAAGCTCTAAGACTACGAACAATTGCCACACAACCTTGTAAACCCACAAGACAGTAGTCACCCCTTATTCATTTTAAACTCAATAAATAAATTAAGTCAATAACCATGCATCTTTTCTTATCCTTCCTCATGCTACATTGTGGCTATATATGTCAGACTTCAAGGAATACAAAGATTAAAAAGTTTGAGGACCTCCTGTCCTAATTTACCCAAATAAAATTTCTAGCCAATAAGACACGACAAAATAATAGAAGTTACAAGTTTTTCTGGACAGATGCCGAAACAATATGTGTAATTTGAAGCTATTTAGTACCTAGAGTCCGTTCATCCAAAGAATCCAGGCCGAAACTGCTAGTTCGGTTGGCAGCCCTGCCCACCCCCGCCGCCACTAAACATTCCCGACTTCAATTTTCTTCAAATACATTTATTTTTCTTCACCTAACTCAATAGATATACAAGTTTATAGGTTGAAGAAAAATAAATGTACTTGAAGAAAATTTAAGTGTCGGGAAAGTTTAGTGGCAGCGGGGGTGGGCAGGGTTGCCAACCGAACTAGCAGTTTCCGCCTGGATTCTTTGGATAACCGGACTATAATCAGTCTTCAATCGTGCCCACCAGCTAAAGTTCTGACCCCAGGACGTCGAAAAATCCTTATTTTACATCTGTTAATTTGCGGGATGGATCTGGAGTGCGCTGCTATTCCTGAACAGTGAATAGTGTAACTCTAAGTTTGATGTTCTATGTTCTCAAGAGAACTGGCTTCCTCACTCGGGACACCAAAATAATTTTGATGTAGGAGCTTTTTTTTTTTTTTTTTATATCTTATCACCCAAACGTCTCCCGACTAACACATATCACAGAAATCATCGCTAAAAATTATCATAAATAACTGATAGCTTAAATATGGTTCATGTGGATGGGAAAATGGTGACGGCCACGGTAAGTTATAATCGCCGAGGTCCACTACCAGCACCTGGCAGTTTCTTTGGAATTGGCCAATGGTTCCAAGGGTCTAAGCTCTTCATAACTAAACGAAGCTAAGTGAAACTGGTAGAGTGGTATTAATCCGTCTTAACTAGTTTCCTGGATTGTAGCGATGGCGGCTGGCGGACGACTTCACTAGTTCACAATGGCAGCAGCAAATGCGGCGCAGCGGCAGGCCCAGCTGGCTTCCTTGCCACGCCAATAACAAAGCTATACGTTTTCCGACCGTCTCTATCTATTTGAATAATTTAGTTTATACAAAATAAACTTAAATCAATATTTCATATAACTTTACAAGTGATGTTCAACTAAACAGACAAACTAATAATGCACTTATGCAATATTCGTGTTTACTGGAAAGCGTGCATTTTAGTGTTTCATTGTTTCTTTGTCAACAACCTATTTGCTTTGAGTACATGAAAACCATACTTTATCGTCAATAGTAAACGTTTCATTATTTGGGCGCAAAAGCATGCAACTCGGTAGCACTTCATGAAAGAAGACACGGAGTGACAATATTCATAGGTTTGTGAATTTCTCGGTGGCCGAGAGTATAATATCTCGAGATGCGTACTGCTTCCCACAACTAGCCTGAGACATGAAAATGTCTGGCCAGCGTTAATGTCTATAAATCCCCATCCCTTTTGCTTGGCCCAGAGAGAGAGAGAGAGAGAGAGAGAGAGTGCTACGCAACTTAAGATTCACTTATTTCTATCTCATTAACACTCATCACAATTTTACAGTATGTTTTCGTGATGAAAGACTTTTCCAGGCATAAGTTCGAAAACTCAGTTTAAGTCCTTAACTTGTAATAAGCGTTTCACAATAATGTGCTCTCGTGATTCGTCCCTGCGGTCTGTTTCACTGATTGATCTGCTGCAGTCTCTGACGAGACAGCCAGACGTTACCCTACGGAACGAGCTCAGAGCTCATTATTTCCGATCTTCGGATAGGCCTGAGACCAGGCACACACACACACCGGGACAACAAGGTCACAACTCCTCGATTTACATCCCGTACCTACTCACTGCTAGGTGAACAGGGGCTACACGTGAAAGGAGACACACCCAAATATCTCCACCCGGCCGGGGAATCGAACCCCGGTCCTCTGGCTTGTGAAGCCACTGACCTACCGGGCGTGTTATGTCTGTGAGTCTGTGACTCTGTTGTCTCTAGCCAACTCCTTTCATACGTCCACCACTCGACAACTTCAAAGCAGTATGTGGTAGGACTCGAACCTACGCGTGGACGTTTGCCCGACCTCACGCTCACCACTTTATCCAGTCCACTACGTCACCAGCAAATCATACGGTTAGCTATCAAAGCAGATAAGGAAGCAAACCCGCGCTGAATAACGTTTGCCTTTCCGTCGTTTCCGGGGGCCGATAGACATTAGGCAGTCATCTGAGAGCGACTACAAGAGGATGATGAGGGCGTACATTCCACAGATTTTTTCTCACGGACAATACAGTGTCTTTATAGCAAGAAAACTTGGTCATTCACGTAGTATACTACTACAAGAATGACTAAATTTTCACAAAAGAAACAAACGCTTATATTTTGTACACAAAATCTATACTTTTGTCATTTCATTACTAATCTAATCTAATGCCAATAATTTATACCATATCACCCCATCAACGTCTTTACACAAAAATACGAATTGTTCACAAAAATAGATAAACAATAGGCGTGAAAACGCGAAAAGTTTCGTGTTGATTTTTATGGTGCTATGATAATTACTAACTAAAGCAATTATCAAATACTTTTCTTAAGATATTCACCTAAGTTGTAAATACAATATAAGGAACTGCCTCACTATTGACCTATTGAACTATTAGTAGCATCCAGCAGGTAGGCTGCTATAACATTACAGTATGATTATTAAAATACCGAAGATTCCTTTATGTTGTACAAAAAGGTGAATATCAGAAGAGTATTCCATTATCATTTAGATCAATTATTGCCATAACACAATTTCTATAGGTTTTCAATGTAAAATCACACGATCACCTTTCCTTAACGATAATGTAAAGAAGTATGCAGTAATGAGACAGACGGAGTTCAACAACTACCATAACATTATTCAAATCCTTACGAAATAAGGTCACCGTAGCGAGGCCTCAGTGCCTTCACCTGGTCTCCAAACCGCACCGACGTTGAAGGAAACTTTCCCACAATAGGTAGGCCCCACATCCCTGTGTGAAAAAAACATTGAGCTTTCTATTAATTTTATTATTCTCATTGTCATTTATCATTATAGTTATCATTGTTATAATAATAACAACAACAACAATAATAATAATAATAACAATAATAATAATACTAATAATAGCAATAATAATAATAATAACAATAATAATAATAATAATAATAATGATAATAATAATAATGGTGACAATAATAATAAAAATGAAAATGATAACAATAATAATAATAATAATAATAATAATAATAATAATAATAATAATAATAATAATAATAATAATAATAATAATAATAATAATAATAATAATAATAATGATAATAATAAAATTAATAATGATGATACTACTACTACTACTACTACTACTACTACTAATAATAATAATAATAATAATAACAATAATAATTTTTATTATTATTATAAACATTACTTTTCTTTTTGTTCCACATTAAAATCTCTCTCTCTCTCTCTCTCTCTCTCTCTCTCTCTCTCTCTCTCTCTCTCTCTCTCTCTTTATCTATCTATCTATCTGTTAAAAATTTAACATCACTTACCTGAAAGAGGAAAGGTCACTGCAAGTGTACTCACCTGGAGGTAGTCCCGGTGGCTTCCTAAAAGTGAAGTAAAGATAAACTAGGGACAGGATAACTATCACCGCCTCCACTAACATCCTGGCGCAGTGTGACTTGTACGAATACTGACTACTGACTAACAGAACGTGCCCACCTCTCTGGTACTCCACCCACTACAAATTCTTTATCTGTCTACATTCCCTAGTCATCATGAATCATCCTTGGCTGATATATACATACACACACACACACACACACACACACACACACACACACACACACACACACACATATATATATATATATATATATATATATATATATATATATATATATATATATATATATATATATATATATATATATATATATATATATATATATATATATATATATATATATATATATATATATATATATATATATATATATATATATATATATATATATATATATATATATATATATATATATATATATATATATATATATATATATATATATATATATATATATATATATATATATATATATATATGCATGTGTTGTTAAAGACTATGGCAACTTAAACATTATTCTTTTTTTAAAGGAGTTTTTGTATTTTTCGCACAAGGGTGCGTTTGTTTGGTTGTAGATTCTGGAGGAGTGCACCAAAATCTATATTGCTCTCGAGACATCTTTCGGTTCTGTCTGGACTAACTTCAGGAGAAGAGTGTACTCATATATATATATATATATATATATATATATATATATATATATATATATATATGTATGTATATATATATATATATATATATATATTATATATATATATATATATATATATATAACAATTTTCCATGACATTAGCGTGTCCTCTTGTCTGCCTATTTCGTCAGTGATAGCAGGTCTTACCGATTTGTCTTTTTTATACAGTTTATCATCTTATACATCGTGATTAGATCTCCTCCCTTCTTTGTATCTTTCAAAGCTGGCTGTTCCATTTCCTTCAATCTCCCTGGCACCATTTTTGTTACTATCCTTCGGATTCTGTCTAGTTTGCTGATATTTTATATGTGTGCTGACCATATCACTGCTGCATACTCAAACCTTACTCTTATCAAAGTGATCATGGTCTTTTTCATTATCCATACAACTAAACACCATCCTGATACTTGTATTACTGTCTTGTATCTCTTTGTGTGTGTGTGTGTGTGTGTGTAATTCACTGTTTGATCTGCTGCAGTCTCTGACGAGACAGCCAGACGTTACCCTACGGAACGAACTCAGAGCTCATTATTTCCGATCTTCGGATAGGCCTGAGACCAGGCACACACCACACACCGGGACAACAAGGTCACAACTCCTCGATTTACATCCCGTACCTACTCACTGCTAGGTGAACAGGGGCTACACGTCAAAGGAGACACACCCAAATATCTCCACCCGGCCGGGGAATCGAACCCCAGTCCTCTGGCTCGTGAAGCCAGCGCTCTAACCACTGAGCTACCGAGCCGTGTGTGTGTGTGTGTGTGTCAAGATAAGAAAAAAAGCAGATTACTGCTGTGTTTAAGTAGTGTTATCAGAACAATGTAGCGTGTTGTTTTTGTGACAGTTCACTTCTACTGACATGTAGTTGATGATAAGGTCGATGGAATCACATGGTGAAGGTTTCTTTAGCTTATAATAAGTAGAGATGATGACTACAGGGTGCGTTAGCCACCCAATGTAACTTAATGCTGATCTTCACCATGCCGACTCTCGGCTCAACTTAATTTGCCTGAGTGGAGAGATGTCCACCAAACCCATACAATACATTTGTATTTGACTGCCTGTCCTATCCACTCTTACTCTAATGATACCATCCTACAGTTTTCTACGTCTTTTCGTAGACGTTCAACCCCTCAGGAAGTAAACAATTCACCCAGGAAAGCCACAAAGGATGACTTCTGATCTCTCAAAAAAAAAAAAAAAAAATTTTTGTGCCTGTTGCCGCGGAGACCTGCTTGCGTCGGGGTTGGGCTGGGCATCGCTGCACTATAGGCTACTACCACCACCACGCCGCCAGCCAGCCAGGCTTTTGATCAAGGTGAAGCGTGTCAATCACCATCGTCCCTGGTGAGCAGCAGGGCGGCAGGGCGGCAGATAGGGGTGATGCAGTGTGTTTTGTTGTAGATGGTGGTGAAGGTGATTTTTACCTAGTCTTTTTTCATCATTATTTCATTTTATTTATTTTTTTGTTTATTTATTGATATCCTAAAAATCAATTGCCATTCTTATCATTTAGGTTTAACAACTAAGAGTAACTTAACAAAAATTCCATGGAGCCCTAATGACACACTCCTAAATAGTTGCGAGACTATACTGACACACAGATGCAAAATGAGACGCATATACTGTATAAACGCTACAAGGACATCTCATTGTGTGGTGAGGACAACAGGATGATAACTATACTTTGAGTGAAGGAAATTTGACTACTTTTCTGTCCAGTCCTCTTTAATCATATCTGCTGCCTTCTCTGCGATCATGATCACCGGGGCGTTGGTGTTGCCTGAAACGATTGTGGGCATGATGGAGGCGTCCACAACCCGCAACCCCGCCACACCCCGTAACCTGCAAACAACGTTACCAAAGAAATAATTTTGGCGGTCGTGATAACAATCCGTAAGATATACCTCATTGGCCGACTTTCCCCTCTTACATTAAAAAAATAATATAGTGTCATTAATTTATCATATTATGGTGAAAGGTGTTACTTGCCTCA
Source organism: Portunus trituberculatus (assembly GCF_017591435.1). Lineage (NCBI taxonomy): Eukaryota > Metazoa > Arthropoda > Malacostraca > Decapoda > Portunidae > Portunus > Portunus trituberculatus. Next base: position 12,156,892 of record NC_059282.1, read on the forward strand.
GTCTGTGGTCAACGACGCCACTGGGGTCGGAGGAGGGAGCCATCTTGCAGGTACCGACGGGATGATAAGTGGTCTGGGCCATGTGCCTGGTGTAGCAGCCCCAGTATGCATCCGAACCGTACCTATATCCCTCACAACCAGGGAGTACCTGAGGTAATCCGTACAACGAATCAATTTCAAGACCAATCAAAAAGTCCTCATGCTATATTTACCTTGGGGGTGACTGCTCACCACCATATATATATATATATATATATATATATATATATATATATATATATATATATATATATATATATATATATATATATATATATATATATATATATATATATATATATATATATATATATATATATATATATATATATATATATATATATATATATATATATACACACACACACACACACACACACACACACACACACACACACACATTACCTGATCGTGGAAGGTGGCGTCGTAGTGAGTTCTAAGGGCAGATGTGTTGGCGATGGCCAGCGCAAACTTAATACCTGAAGGAAAGGTTGTTTTATAGACACAGATCGCAATGCAAAGAAAGTCGATTACCTGGCTTTTGTATCATGTGGGTAATTTCTCCGTCATATTTATTTAGTTTGCTACTGACCTCTTATGAATGTCCTCACGTCATCCGGATGGCTAAGGAAATTAGGATCAATAAGGGGAGGATCTCGAGGATCCCTTGATCTGAGGCGAATTGAACCTCGACTCTTGGGGCGGGTCAACATGGGCCCAATGTTGAAGGTCTCCCGCCCAAGCAGAGATTTGTAGTACCTCGTGAAAAACTGGAAAGTGCCATGAAAAGGAAGAAAAAGCTATAGAAAATAGCATATGTAAACAACAACACAACACACACACACACACACACACACACACACACACACACACACACACACACACACACACACCACGTAGTGTAGCGGCTAGGACATTTGGCTCATAACCGAGGTATGGGTTCATGTCCCAGGTGCGGCGAGGCAAATGGGCGAGCCTCTTAATGTATAGCCCCTGTTCACCTAGCAGCAAGTAGGTACGGGATGTAACTCGAGGGGTTGCGGCCTTGCTTTCCCGGTATGTGGAATACGTTGTGGTCTCAGTCCTACCCGAAGATCGGTCTATGAGCTCTGAGGGCGCTCTATAAAGGGGAAGGCTGGCTAGGTGACAAGCAGACGACTGTGAATAACACACACACACACACACACACACACACACACAGAGAGAGAGAGAGAGAGAGAGAGAGAGAGAGAGAGAGAGAGAGAGAGAGAGAGATTATATACGATTCCTACTCAGGCAGAATTTACTGTATACATGCATACGCGTGAAGTCGACGGTAAGTTTCGATACTTGTCAAAACCAGGTCTTCAGGTCTTGAACTTACCATCCCAAGCAGGGTTTGAGAGACCCTGGTCAAAACAGAGCTAAATTCGGGGCGATAATGTGTCAATCTTGGGATGGTAAGTTCAAGACCTGAAGATCGCGAAACTTGGGTAAAGCAAAACTTGTGTTATCCCAAATGTAGTAATGCAAATGTGTTTATTTTAAGTTTTTATTTATTCATTTATTTATTTTATTATTAGATTTTACTAATCCTAATTTCTGGTTCCCTAGACCCGATTAATTTTTCTCATAATTTCTTCAGTCTCCATGACGTATATTATCCATAGTGAAAGATACATCGGAACGAGTCATGTTTGTTGTAGCGCACCCTATGTACTTTACTTCATATGAACCTCCTTACCCACAAGTCAGGGCCAAGACGGAAACTATAAATTCAAGACCATTCTTTTTATTGCCCATATCCTATAAATAAAAAAAAAAAAAATCCTCCCTTGTAAGCTAATGCTAGTCTTCCCCACAACAAAACTGGTATCTCAGGCACCAACCCCGAGTCGCCAAATCTTCCAACAAAGAAACCAGTCATAGCCACACAGCCTCTCATGCTATTCCTGTAGTGTAAACAACAACATAGTGTGCACGACGAGCTGTAGTTCTCCATCATGCTCGCAGTACTATATACTTACATTCATCTCTACCAATTTTCAATAGTTAGGCTGAAAAACTATTATCGTCATCATTATAATTACCGATGAATTTGTTTTTGTTGTTATTATCCTTATCATCACTACTACCAGTATTACGCACGCAGAAATAAACACTTACGTCTCTCCTGAAGCCTATAAGATCAGTGATGAAGAGACCATAGTCCATCGCCGGCCCGCCAGAGATGAACAGGTACTGAAGGTCTGGCCAGTCAGGGTCGCCCTCCTCCGAGCGACTCCACGCATTACCTTCCAGAGAGAATGGACTTGTAAGGGGACCTGGAAAATGGAACACATCATGTCGTCATTACTCAATTTTTCTAATGAGAAAAATACAAATTACCAAGAGTATTTCAGTGTATTTGTCATTCTGCCTATTGGTTCATCAGAATAATCAGTTGGGAATAAAACATTTTACCATCAAGTGTAAATGTTTGAATACCTATGTTGAAAATTGACAAAATTGCAAAACCACTAAATAAGTAAATAAATGAATAACCCGTCCACATACATCTTCCTATAGGCTGTACCTTTTTCCTCTAAAACTATACACTTTCTGTAAAGCAATGTTCAATGAGCAGTTGTTTTCTGCGTGGTACGACTTAACTTTCCTATTGTAAACATAGTCCTTGAGGAAGAGTGGGTTGGCCAATGTGGTGATCCTGCTGCCGGACCCTTTCCGCACTGTCCACGTCATGCCGAAAATGGAGGGATGGTCATGCAGATTTTGCCCCACTCCTGCCACATCGGCCATGACCGGGATCTGGGAAGCGAAAGAAAGCGACTCGCTTCACACAAGCGGTTTTTACTAGCGCAGGTTTTCTTTCTCACCTAAACTCTGCACAGGTGAGCTTGGGTGAGGCCAAGTGGAAAGGAGCGCACTAGAAACCGCCTCACTCAGCCAGCTGCGCGCTGGCAGTTCCATGAATCTTGACTTCTAGCCACCGTGCATAGCAGGCAGAAACAAACCTATATCAAGACCATGGATGTGACGCATGAATCTTAAATGGCAAAACTATTTCAAGCGTTTTTCGACAAAAAAAAAAAAAAAAAAAAAAAATTGATATATTCGTAATCAACACGTCTTAAAGACTTGAATGTTAGTTAAAAATTTTTACAAGCACCCGGGACTCATTCTGGGCTGTATCTTTTATATACAAAAGATTGAATGTCTTTTTTTTTATGTATGGAGAAGGGCCAGCCAAGGGTAAAAAAAAAAAAAAAAAAAAAAAATATATATATATATATATATATATATATATATATATATATATATATATATATATATATATATATATATATATATATATATATATATATATATATATATATATATATATATATAAATATCTATCTATCTATCTATATATATATATATATATATATATATATATATATATATATATATATATATATATATATATATATATATATATATATATATATATATATATATATATATATATATATATATATATATATATATATATATATATATATATATATATATATATATATATATATATATATATATATATATATATATATATATATATATATATATATATATATATATATATATATATATATATATATATATATATATATATATATATATATATATATATATATATATATATATATATATATATATATATATATATATATATATATATATATATATATATATATATATATATATATATATATATATATATATATATATATATATATATATATATATATATATATATATATATATATATATATATATATATATATATATATATATATATATATATATATATATATATATATATATATATATATATATATATATATATATATATATATATATATATATATATATATATATATATATATATATATATATATATATATATATATATATATATATATATATATATATATATATATATATATATATATATATATATATATATATATATATATATATATATATATATATATATATATATATATATATATATATATATATATATATATATATATATATATATATATATATATATATATATATATATATATATATATATATATATATATATATATATATATATATATATATATATATATATATATATATATATATATATATATATATATATATATATATATATATATATATATATATATATATATATATATATATATATATATATATATATATATATATATATATATATATATATATATATATATATATATATATATATATATATATATATATATATATATATATATATATATATATATATATATATATATATATATATATATATATATATATATATATATATATATATATATATATATATATATATATATATATATATATATATATATATATATATATATATATATATATATATATATATATATATATATATATATATATATATATATATATATATATATATATATATATATATATATATATATATATATATATATATATATATATATATATATATATATATATATATATATATATATATATATATATATATATATATATATATATATATATATATATATATATATATATATATATATATATATATATATATATATATATATATATATATATATATATATATATATATATATATATATATATATATATATATATATATATATATATATATATATATATATATATATATATATATATATATATATATATATATATATATATATATATATATATATATATATATATATATATATATATATATATATATATATATATATATATATATATATATATATATATATATATATATATATATATATATATATATATATATATATATATATATATATATATATATATATATATATATATATATATATATATATATATATATATATATATATATATATATATATATATATATATATATATATATATATATATATATATATATATATATATATATATATATATATATATATATATATATATATATATATATATATATATATATATATATATATATATATATATATATATATATATATATATATATATATATATATATATATATATATATATATATATATATATATATATATATATATATATATATATATATATATATATATATATATATATATATATATATATATATATATATATATATATATATATATATATATAACTTACATGAATGGTGGTTCTCTAGAAGATAGATAAAGGGTTAGCCGGAATATGTTACAAAGTAATTCAATCTAGCTTGGTTTCCGGGAAAATCCAACAATTATGTAATTTCCTAAAATTTTGCTATGAAATTTATCGACTGGATGTAAGAAGGTCAGGGTAATCAGAAACTCTTCAGCCCAATGGAGGAACCATCCATGAAGTGTGTGCTGGAAGACTGCTAGTACACATATTTAGACGGGACAATGACATACAGATACATACAATAAACAATTTCTCTTAAAAAAATTACCCTTGGATATAATGCTTGTGACACCATAGGGGACTTTTAAGACTACAAAGAAGCTCATTGAAAACAAACAAAGTGTAACTTGTACAATTGAATATAATGAACTGAGTGAGAGTAAACATCCCAGTGATATCATTGGCACCTGTCCAGCATTCCAAGTGTCTAGCTAACTTGGCAGTGATGACAAAACAAAGGTGCAGCGTCCTAAGAACGTGAATGTAAACATTATTTTACCCCGTGCTGGTGGAGATGGTGAGCCGGTCCAACCCCTGACACCATTAGCAATTTTGGTGTACCAACAGCCCCAGCAGACAATATTACTTCCTTGTAAGCCTTCACTGTCCTGACCTGTTCCAAGCAGGGAAATATGAAATAAGTTTAGTTCTTTAATATCATACAAAATCAGAGAGAGAGAGAGAGAGAGAGAGAGAGAGAGAGAGAGAGAGAGAGAGAGAGAGAGAGAGAGAGAGAGATGGGGTATAAGTTTCATTTGCAAGGAGCAACACGACAAAGAAATAAAGGTTTGGTACTCACCTTACCGCGATGCTCAAAGCGGACTCCTTTAGCACGCCCGCTCCTGCTGAAGAGGATCTGATGTAACAAAAAACCGTATAAAGTGAGTTAATGATCTTGATTTGAGAGTATGTCACTAATTCAACGAAAGGGTTGTAAAGCGAAGTACGTACTTTCCGTACTCCAGTGCTTTCGATTACCGTGATTTTCACTTCACAATTAACAATATCATTGTTCTAGATATCAAAGGCGAAAGTAAATTTTAAGTAACAATTTCCTTACTTGCGTGACGAAGGCGTTGGACAAAACGTGTAGGTTTCCTCGTCTACTTGCCGGAGTGAGATAAGCCTCTGCTACCGAGTCACGGCGTCCGTTTCGATGAGTCATGTCAGCGACACTGAAGCCTGAAACAAAAATTTTACCACGAGATTATAAAAAAAAACGACAATACTCGGCATTGATATCAATACAAACATACAGAGAGCGCAAATAAAGCAGTACAGACAGAGCAGCAGCATTGTTGTAAACACAAATACGAACGAATGAACACATGGTGTACGGTAGTAAAGCAAATTACACTCACAACAAATTAAACCAGGCACAAACAAGACAGATATGAAGTGAAAACCACTTTCGTCTCGAGAGGTGACCCGCGTTACCTGTCCCTTCATCACAAAGCAGTATACTTACCAATCTGTTCTGGACCATTTGGGTCGATCACTTTGTATCCAAGCTCCTTCCCTGCCTGGAGGAAACCCTCTAACAATGGTGTCCACCACCTCTTGTCCTCCACGCCCAGGGGTCCACCACGTCCATGGAACTCTGCTGCTGGTGGAAATATTCATATATATATATATATATATATATATATATATATATATATATATATATATATATATATATATATATATATATATATATATATATATATATATATATATATATATATATATATATATATATATATATATATATATATATATACTCCTACTTCTGTACCCCCTTGTCTTTCCAATTTTGTATGTATGCACCTTGCCTAAGTCTTTCAAATCGTACCTGTCTCGACGTTTCGTTTGCCCCTGTAGTCCTCAGCCTTCTTGAAGTACTTCAACACCTCTTGGTAACTCCATCCGGGGTTGCCTTGCGCCTCCCAAGAGTCATAGTCCCGCCGATTGCCACGCACGTACATCATCCAGTTTATCGCTGACGAGCCACCTACAGCACGTCCCAAAGGGTAAGGACATGACTGGAATGGTGAAGCCGTATCGTTAGCAACATAAAAAATGGCAGCATCGGCAGCACCAGTAACAGTAGTAGTAGTAGTAGTAGTAGTAGTAGTAGTAGTAGTAGTAGTAGTAGTAGTAGTAGTAGTAGTAGTAGTAGTAGTAGTAGTAGTAGTAGTAGTAGTAGTAGTAGTAGTAACAGTAGCAGTAACAGCAGCTGCAGTAGTACTAATAGTAGTAGTAGTAGTAGTAGTAGTGGTAGTAGTAGTAGTGGTGATAGTGGTAGTGGTAGTGGTAGTAGTGGTGATAGTGGTAGTAGTAGCAGTAGGAGTAACAGTACTCGTAATAGTATCAGCAACAGCAGCAGCAACAGCAGCAGCAGCAGCAGCAGCAGCAGCAGCAGCACAGCAGCAGCAGCAGCAGCAGCAGCAATACGGTGGTAGCAATGTAAAGAAAACCACATAATTTAAAGTTTAGATATAAAAGTTAGATCTCTTCCTGGCAACGAGAAGGTCAGAACAATTGCCCCAGAGGTAGGGGAGAAGGATATCTTAAGGTACTATATAACATCAGTGATACAGCAATCCCCACTGTCAGATCTCTCCCTACGAAAAGGAAAAGAAAAAAAAAGATATGTTGTGTTTTAACATTTCTCAAAATAAATTATGAATTAAAATTATATTTTCAATATGTTTCTAAGTAAGAAATCCGGCCTCACTCTGTTGGTGTAAGCAAGGAGACTGTGGTGCTGGGGGATGGTAAAGTAGTTCCAATCAGCCTCACTTTGCATCAAAAATAGGTTGTAAGCCGGAACCTGTGCCTCAAGAGGTGATGAAGCTCCCGCCTCCAACACGAGGACTCGCCAACCCTTCACCTCCGCCAGTCTTGATCCCACCACGCTGCCACCAGATCCAGCACCCACTGCATCAACAGACATACATGCTCAACAATACGATTCTTTCTCACATGTTTTCTCTCTCACACACACACACACACACACACACACACACACACACACACACACACACACACACACACACACACACACACACACACACACACACACACACACACACACACACACACACACACACACACACACACACACACACACACACACACACACACACACACACACACACACACACACACACACACACACACACACACACACACTCACACACACACACACATTATCTCGTAAACTGAAACCCAAAATCACTCCAAATTGAAAATATTGTAGATCGAAATACGTATTAACGAAATGCAATAAAATCCATTAATTACGGTGAAGAGAATACAAGTGTACTGACCAATGATAAAATCGTAAGCAGAAGAAACTGTAGCTGGGTCATCAAAGTTATTCTTCCCAACACCCTGAAGAAGCGCCGTCAGCAGGAGCCTCAGCAGGGCCTGTGGCAGGAGCCGCACGAGCCGAGGGTTCATATCGTCTCCTTAAAAAAACACCACATTCACTCTCACCCACACCACACTATCAACACATTTTATAACTATAAATGAATAAATAGATAAATATATATATATATATATATATATATATATATATATATATATATATATATATATATATATATATATATATATATATATATATATATATATATATATATATATATATATATATATATATATATATATATATATATATATATATATATATATATATATATATATATATATATATATATATATATATATATATGGTGGTGGTGTTGTACTCATTGAGAGTACAGAATGGTCGCAGGTCAATGCATTATTTGAGTCTCGGTAAACGGACCAGGTGGTTTTATGAGATTACTCAACAAGGCTGGAAAGTAGTCATGAGATGACAAGCCAGGAGTGGTGGGACA
>NC_059282.1:12173555-12206055 GCF_017591435.1 Portunus trituberculatus
CTGTCGAGGTTTCACCTTAAAAAAAGAAAAAAATAGCGAAGAAATCTATTTATGGCACTCGAACACCAGTGATAAAGAAGAAAGAGATCAACATGCTATTGTTACGCAGTGTTACGATCAGTATTAGGTGTTATACGCACATAGTCTAACACGATGCCTGAATGAGCCACCAGCCGTCTATGCTAAACTTCTGTTATCATGCTCGAGCTGTATACATTGTGCAAGGATGCAATGTATCGGTAGACAGGTCTCTTGTAATCCTTGACATTGTTCGTGGAGAGAGAGAGAGAGAGAGAGAGAGAGAGAATGGAGCTACCTTCATCCCGGTTCCTGTTGTTATTCTATACTATCTTGGACGCAGAGCAACTAAGATATTGCATTACTGTGTTGTAACAGGTCATATGTATAAAAACTGGTATGAAGCTGAAAAGGAAGTTTGAGAGAGAGAGAGAGAGAGAGAGAGAGAGAGAGAGAGAGAGAGAGAGAGGTTTAGACATTTGATACTGCGTGAAAGATACTCGCGATCCTCAGGACAAAGATACCTCGGTTTATTTCTCACTCGGTATTGAGAAGACTTTATTGATCACCTTAAAGTCTCCTCACTCAGACGTCTTCCTTAAGCTTAGCGAAAAAAAAAAAAAAAAAACATGTCCTCCCTTAACATGAAGAAGAAGAAGAAGGAGAAGGAGAAGAAGAAGAAGAAGAAGATGAAGAAGATGAATAATAATAATAATAATAATAATAATAATAATAAGAAGAATAAGAATAAGAAGATGATGAAGAAGATGATGAAGAAGAAGATGAAGAAGAAGAAGAAGAAGAAGAAGAAGAAGAAGAAGAAGAAGAAGAAGAAGAAGAAGAAGAAGAAGAAGAAGAAGAAGAAGAAGAAGAGGAGGAGGAGGAGGAGGAGGAGGAGGAGGAGGAATAAAAATAAGAATAAGAATAAGAAGAAGAAGAAAGAAAAGAAAAAAAAGAAGACAAGGAACAAGAAGAAGCATTGCAATCCATACCTACATTTATTCACATAATTTTACATATACATGACATTTAACATTACATACATCGGTGCAACATAGCATTTTTTCGTATCTTTTTCCACATTTTGCATTACATAGGTTCATAATCACAACATATTTTTCCACCTTTGACATATTTTACAATACATACATCATCATTGCATTATATATATTATAAACTATTTAACATATATTTACATAACATATACATTTTATACATACTTTTACATATATCACATTACATAGCTACATCGCTGTAATACATTTCGTCCACATTTGACACATTTTCTACAATACTACATCATCGCAATATAAGCATTTTACTTATAATTTTACATATATCACTTTACATAGCATTTAATTTTCCGCCGGTGCAACGTAAACATTCTACATATAATTTTACATATTTCACATTACAAAGATACATCACTTTAATATATTTCCTCCTCCTTTCTCAAACTGTCATATAACTAAATTTGTACATATTTTCACATAGCATTTCATTTTCCGTCAGCACAACAGATACATTTTGCATATAATTTTACATATTTTACATTACAATGGTACATCACTTTAATATTATTTCCTCCTCTTTTCTTAAGCTGTCATATATCTAAATTTCAAATTCCATTTATTTTTCAAGCGTACATAGTTAGAGGTATACAGTTTACGTACTTACCAAACAAAACTAAATATTATGCAATAAAGTAAATAAAAAAAAAAAAAGATGAATAAAATAATAACTTGCTGCATAGCTACTTTGCTACCTACCGTGGTAACACTGAGTGACTGGCTGACATTTGACTGAGAGACTGCGACGTCGCCACTATAATTCCAATGTATACTGTGGTGTGCGCCAGGGTTGGAGTAATTACAGTTCAAAATCTTAATTACAATTACAATTACAATTACATTATTAAAACTTTAAATTGCAATTATTTATTTATTGACACTGTTGTTTCTTGTATTATGTGATTATGACTAATAGTTTTGTTTGTACTAGCTACTGATTGATTAATGCCCCTTGAACAAAAAGCGCTCTTCTCGGATGAATGTTTAATTTCAACTAGGCACCACTGCCATCTGCTGTTGACAACTTGCTACTAGAGAAATGAAACAGACAGATGAGAAGGAAATACTGTATACCGATTTGCGATTACTCAAGATAGTAAATCCTGCCCACTGGTTGGCGCTTGATTCCTTGTTGCACATAGCTATTCTTATAGTGTTTATGAAAGATAAATGATAAATTCATAAATATATGTTGAGAAACGCATGAAAGGGAAAAAAAGATAGCTTTCATATTTTTGTAATTTTATTGCAGCATAAGCAAAGATTCTCACATTTTGTACTTCCACTTATGACATCATCCATGCCTTTTTTTTCAGTATCAATATATATTTCACAATTCCTGAAGACTGTGCCGTAGAATCTGCTGATTACTTGTACACGGCGATCTCTGATTGGCGGGAAGTGAGGCTATAGATGAAGAAATATTATTGCAAGAAAAAAACAAAAGAATATCAAAATTAGTCAAAGTCAACCTACATAAAGACTCCAAATTGTTTCATGATATAAGCTCAACTCTACAACACATTCCAGCTGTAGCGCAGAGTACAGTGTCATTGTGTTTATACCCATGTGTTGTTTACTAACCGAGCCGCCGATTTCGTGGCTCTAAATTTTCCTCCGTCAGGCAGTACACCACCAACAGGGCCCAAACTCGTGCTGGAGGAGGAGTGAGGAGCCCCGTGAGTGTGAGTACTGGCTGGGTGTTGGGGAGGCACTGGGGGCTGCACGGTGACAGGTGTGGCTAAGGTGTCGTCAGCTGTCAGGGCGGTGATAAGGCATGGCTGAGATTCAATGAAGGGAAGACGTGACGGGTGGTGTGTAGGGTTGTGATGGTAGTGGTTCAGAAGTTCCATATGATAGTAACGGTGTGGTGAGGGAGTGATGTACCAGTGAAGTGATATTTACCTGATTAATGTTAATGAAAGGCCTTAAGTGTAAAGGTAAGTAGATGTCTTAAAATTGTAAGGTGATTTTTTTTATTTTTAGATAATATGGAAATAACCTTAACCTCTTCTTCTGAGGTTAATACTGGTAGAACTAGGATTGCAGAAGATATGCATTGTAAATCAACTTACGGAAACTTGTGAAAGCAATAAATAAGAAATGGTATTTGGCCATAGCTGCTGTTATGGTTACTATTTGCTTCTTGGTTTCATTAGACAATTCCTTAAAAAGTTTTGTGAAATTAAGTCAAGTTTTTGTTTGTTTGGTAAATAGAGATACAAACCTAAATCAATCCTAACACTGAGTATGAGAGATGGAGACGCATGGAGGACACTAAGCTTAGCCAGAGACGGACAGGGAAGATGTCTGATGTCCTTGTGGAAGTCACCAGGTAAATCCAGAATGGTATGTGAGCCAAAGAGTCCACATATGAACTGAATAGGGTTGAAACTGGATGTGCCTTGTAAGTAATGGAAGAGAATGGGGAGTGAGAGACAACGGTATAGCAATGTGGTGTGTCAAGGAGTACTGAGGCTTTGGTAGTGGTGAATGAGCAGGGGAGAGGAGTGACGGAGTAAGAGAATAACAACAAGGAGGGACAGAATAAGGAGTAGTGGGAGTTTTGGATGTAATGGTAGATGTAATGGTAGTGTACAGATGTGCATAGTCTGAACAGGTAATTCCCATTGTACAATTCACCGTTATTCAATATTCAAGTTTTTAGTCTTTCCTCTTAATTGCCTTGTGCTTGCTAAATGATTGGTTATGCTTTGTTTTTATGATCGCCAAAGTTTGCACTCACTCACTCCTTGTGCAAGTATAGCTGCGTTTGTTTGGATATGTTACAATGTATCCATGTATATACTGTATCATTAGTTCATTTTCTTTTTGTATTATTATTATTATTGTTATTATTATTATTATTAGTAGTAGTAGTACTAAAGAAGTTATACCTATGCAAGGAAGAGTGTATAGACAAAAAAGTGTTTTATAGAAATGTCTACTACCTAGTCATGCACTCCTTTCCTGTCTCTGTTAGAGTATTGAAGATTTCTAGTAATACCATTTTGTTTTGGTTAGCTGCCAGCAGCCTTGAGTTTCTTGCCTTATTACTTTTATTTCTGTGTTACGATAGCATTTTTCTTATTCTGCCAGGGTCTGTGAGGCACCAAATAATCCCTTGATAACCAGATGTAATTTTATTTGATGTGAATTTGCTGAATAACCGATAAATATTCACTTCATTTTTTCTCTGGAATAACCATGATGTGTATACCTAATAACAATGCTGTGTTATCTTTAGGGCTGCAGGATCCCTGTACAGGGAAGAAAGACAGTACATCTAATGAGTTCATACTAAAAAGTTTAAATGAACAACTTTACATTAGTTGATTTGAGTGTGTTCAGTGTTACCTTAATGTTTTTTTGTAAACAGAATCATATTATAGTATAGTTTTGTATTGTGTGTATCTTCTTCTTCCTCAGCTTATATCCCATCTTCATATGGGGTCGCTGTTCCTCGCTAGTCTCTTCCAGATATTCTTTTCAGCCACCTGATTTTCTAGCAGTCCTTTTTCACTCATATCTTCTCTCAGCTTGTCCTTCCATCTCAGCTTCGGTCTACCTCTTCTTCTTCTTCCCTCCACCTCCATAGTCATTGCTCTTCTTCCTACATAGTTTTCATCTCTTCTCATTACATGCCCATACCAATTTAACCTTCTTTCTTGCATCTTTGAACTTATCTCTGCAACTTTCACTGTGCCTCTTATCAACTCGTTCTGGATCTTATCTTTTCTTGTCACACCGCACATCCATCTTAACATTCTCATTTCTGCTACATCAACCTTCTTTTCATGTACCTTCTTCATAGCCCAAGTTTCACTTCCATACATCATTGCAGGCCTTACTGCTGCTTTGTAAACTTTACCTTTCAGTCTTGCACTTAATTTTCTGTCACATAGAACCCTGACATTTTTCGCCAGGAATTCCATCCACACTGAATCCGATGGTTTATTTCTACATCTAGTTCACCGTCCATAGTTACATGCGATCCAAGATATCGGAAGGCAGTAACTCTCTTAATGGCTTCCCATCTATACTCATATCATCTCCACCATCTACCGCATTAAAGGGTAGGTACTCGGTCTTGCTTCTACTAATCTTCAAACCTCTATCCTCTAGTGCACCTTTCCATCTCGAAAGTTCCCCGCAGATCAGCTTTTGTCTCACTTACCAGAACGATATCATCAGCAAATACCATTGTCCATGGTGCTTCTCTTCTCACGTCTTCGCTTAAGACATCCATAATTAGATAAAAAAGATAAGGGCTAAGAGCCGATCCCTGATGTAGTCCAACTCTGATGGTAAATCCTTCCGTAGCCCCAACGCAGCTAGCAACATGCGATGTCACATCCCTGTACATATCTTGCACCAGCCTCACATATTTTTCACTAACACCTTTCTCCCTCATACATCTCCAAACCTCTGACCTTGGGACACGATCATATGCTTTCTCAAGGTCTATGAAAGCAATATGTAGTTCCCGCTGGTTCTCTCTGTATTTTTCCATGGTCTGTTTCAGGGCAAATATTGCATCCGACGTCTGTCTACCTTCGATAAAGCCAAACTGATTTTCACTCACTTCTGTTTCAACTGCAATCCTTCTTCCTATAATCCTTTCATATAATTTCATTGTATGTGACAGGAGCTTGATTCCTCTGTAGTTTGAGCACTCCTGGATGTCTCCTTTTTCTTTGTAAATGGGGATGATGACACTCTTCCTCCATTGGGATGGGATCTTCTGCTCATAGATCTTTTTCGTTTTGTATTGTGTGTATATCATTAGTATTTTATCACAATAATGAAGAAGAAAATAGAATTATTTAAAAGTATGTCAAAACTTATTAGAAAAAGTAGTTTCATCTGCCATATAGTTAGCACTTATTCAGGACATTTACCAAATAAAATAAGGTAAAAGGTTGGTAGATATTTAGAAGTGCTTTGCCGGATGGTGGGCACTATGTTTTGATCAAGATGCTGGCATCCTGACCTGACTAGACCTTACCTACACAAGGCTTTGTGTTTGATTAACTTTAATTAGGTTAGGATGTTAGCTGCTAGATGGTTGCCATCACAACAATAAGATCACCAGAGCCTACCTTTAAATTTTTTTTTTTTCATCTATGTATTACTTTTTCCTATTATTTGTTTTTTCTGCTGAAAAAATATCCATATTTCATGATATTCTGCAACCTTGATTAATTTTACCTGATGTGTAAGTATTAACTTTAGAAGAAGAGGCTCAGGTTATCTCCATATTTCCATTTTATGTTTTCCTTCAGCACTTCTTCATTGTAGCTAATTGGAACATTATAGTTATGATATCATCTAATTAGTGTTTGAGAAGAGAATTACTGAGATTGCTTCCAAAGCAGTAATGTTACCTAACAAGCTTCCAGGATCCTGATGACAAGCTTTGAAACTCTTTAGTTATTATAAAGTAACATATCATTAACCTCTGCAGGTTTCACAAGGATGGGAGGGACAGCCTTTTGGGCCATAGTGGCCCTATGTGCCCTAATCCTCCTCTTTGGCGAGGTTAGTGGTCAGGCCAAGTCAAAGCCAATCACGACCCACCTCACTGCCAAATGGCCCGACTCACCCTTGCTGCTGGAGGCCTCAGAGTACATGGCGGAGGAGAGCTTGGCCACATTCTGGGGTTTTGTGGAGACCATAGCGGAGATGGATGTTAATGCCTACAGGGAAAGTAAGTCCTTGTAATAGTTATGGATGAAGGAAAAGATGGAAGATAGACAAGACTTTTGGTTGTGACGTCAGATTATTCTCATTTTGATAGAATAAATAGCAAGTAATATGCCATCATACCTTGTGACTTAGATATGTCAGCATGATACAACAGCACACAATAATCATCACTTCCATCCATCCCTTCAGAGACAGACAAGGAGAAGTTTGAGGACACGCTGATGACCGCCTCACGCTTCCTGCTTCCTTCACAGCTGCGCATCCTCAAGTTTGCCCTGTCAGTGCGTGCATACTCCCCAAAAATTGAAATGTTCCGCCAGATTGTCATAGACCGTAGCCTCCCGAGCCCTGTGGAGTGCGGCGCTGTGGTGGATGTGGGTGGCCAGCTGGTCTGTGATGTGGATAAGGTGAAGAAGTTAGTGGAGGAGGGAGGAGGAGACAAGCCAGTGGTGTATGAAGTGGATCACCATTTTCCTGGAGGAGAGAATGCCAAGGTGTGTATTGTACAAGGAAGGTAGTACATGTATGCATAGTTTTTTTTTTTCTTTTTCATATAAGAGGGGAATTCTGGCCAAAGGCAACAAAAATCAAACGAAAAGACCCACTTAAATGCCAGTCCATGATCAGCTCCAAGGACGTTAGCCAAAAGATTGGGATAAGTGTCTTGAAACCTTCTTCATAAATGAGTTTAGGTCATAGGAAGAAGGAAATACAGAAGCATGTTGAAGGGAAAGTATATTTATTTATTTATCATTTTGCTTAGGATATTTATATATGTTAGTCAGATATTCCCAAGACATAAGAAAAATAGGAAATTCACCTTTATTTATGCCATTATATCTCTTAATTCCTTTAAAATAAACCCAACATTTCATTAAGTAGTAACAGATGGAAGTGAGTCTCATAATGGTAACATTTGGTGCACGTTTAGCATGAGTGATGACTTTTGTGGACAGGTTGTGGCAGTGCTGTATGCAGAGTTAGGGTCGCCTGAGTTCCCAGCCTTCCACCAAATGCTGAAGGAGCTGGCCAGTGCTGGGAAAGTAGACTACATCCTCCGCCATAGAGTCCAGGTAAGCATTGTGTGTGCCGATGTGTGTCGTATTGTAGTGCTGTATTTGTATTGTGTGTCTAATAATTTTGCATCATATCCTTAATATCCCTTTTTTCTATTTATCTATTTATACTTTTTTTGTTCTTAGCTTGTAGTGTTTTTCTTTCCTTTCTGTTCCAAATAAGCCATGTGTGGTGCTCATGTGTGTCATAATGTTGTGTATCTATCTTTTTTTTTTATACCACGTGGGGTTTTTATGGAAATTTATGGGCTAAAGGGGATACTTTTTGGGGTACCTCCTATCTCAAAGCCCACCCACTAGGAAATTGTTGCCTTGAGTGAGGAAACCCAACCAACACTCAGACAGGATTTGAACCTGTGCGCTTGGAGATCCCTTGGACCCCAAAGCACACATGCTTCCACTGTTCTGTTTCTCATTATTTTGTATAGCATCTTTAATATCCCTTTTACCATTCGTCTTTGTCAAATTTTGCTTTTCTCTTACTTTGTAGTGTTTTTCATCTGTCTTGTCTCTTTGATGTTTATGAAGGTTAAACATTAATTTAAGTATCATATTTATCAATCTTATTATAGCATATATTTTTTTGTATTTACTGCAGTTTAGTATTTTTTTCACAAATTGAATTATTGTATGTTTTAGTAATGTAGTTATCATTACCACATGTATCTGAAACCTCAATGTCAGTTATGGATAAGAGATTTGAGTTTCATATACAGTAAGAACCAAACTATTGTATTAAAGCAAAATCAAACTAACATAATCAAATCAAGCAAACCTACAGATTAACTCAACTGAGCAAAAATGTAACCAAAATAAAGAACACAAAACTTAACCAGACCAAACCTAAGTTACTCAACACAAAATCACCTTAACCCCTTCAGTACTGGGATGCATTTTTACCTTGAGTTTTGTGTATGATTAGACAATTTTACTTACATCAGGAAGGGTCTGTGGAGATCACTAAATAGTAAGCCGAATGAATAAGAAAACATGCCCTGGTACTGAAGGGATTAAAGAGTCTATTTTATATGTCGCCAGAATCACTCCCCTCGTCGGGTGCGTCTGAGTGGCTATGGAGTGGAGCTGGCCATCAAGAGCACCGAGTACAAGGCACAGGATGACACCAAGGTGCAGGAGGAGGATAGGGAGGTCGTGGAGGATGAGGAGGGCGAGGTGGAGGTCGAGGGATTTCTCTTCAATAAACTAGAGTAAGTTGTTGGTGGATTATTAGTTGTAAAAGAGAGAGATGTGTACTGGTAACTACTACTACTGCTACTGCTAATGCTGCTGCTACTACTACTACTACTACTACTACTACTGCTACTACTACTACTACTACTACTACTACTACTACTACTACTACTACTACTACTACTACTACTACTACTACTACTACTACTACTACTACTACTACTACTACAAGAAAATAAGTAGAGCTGCAGGGAGCCATCTACCTTACATATGGCAATCCCTTGATGAAATGTATGAGGGTGTTCGCCATAGAGTGAACTGTTGGTGTTTGTCAGGTGTTTTAGTGTAAGATGGGTCATTGTTCACATAGTTCTCTGGAGACACTCATTCTAAAACCATAGTCCTGTCATGATAATCCTTCTTGAGCATTATCATGACCAGGTACTAATATGTTAAGTGACTGAAATTTGAAGCTAATTACACTAGCCTTATATTCTGTGTCTTTATATGCAAAAATCACCTGTCTGCCTCTGCCTCAAGTCTCCCTGTGGCTGTTGGATTTGAAAGTTGTTGCCCTCATGTATGTATGCATAGTATGTATGTATTTTGTTTACTTGTTTATTTGTAATGTAGACATCCACAATGAAAGTGAGCTTAGACAGGACTGAGGCTTTGGGCAGGAGTATGATGGTGAGGGGCCAGTGGTAACAGGCATAAGCAGATGCAAATTTGGGCATTAGAAAAGGGTGTAGTAAGTCAGTTTGGTCAAAGTCGGAGTGGATGTTTCTCATGGTATCACTGTATTCCATTCATCTACTGCTTTATTTTAGAACTTTTTTTTCTAATCTACATTAGTATACTATGCTTGATTCATTTATTTTTTGTCCTATCCAGATTGGTAGCCATAGTGATGTTTGTAACACTACTACTAATACTATATATTTTTTTTAATGTAGGGCATATTGGTTAAGGGCAATAAAAGAGCAAAAAAGAAAAAAAAGGAAAAAGACCTACTGAGATACAAGTTCCAAAAGAAAGATCAAGAGTGCTGCTGCTTCTACTACTACTATTTCCATTACTTTGCAGGTCCCTCCATCCTGAGAAGAAGGAAGACCTGAACCAACTGCGCAAACACTTGATAGAGTCACAGCATGAGATGGCACCCATGAAAGTGTGGCAGCTGCAGCACCTCAGTCTCCAGGCAGCACAGCGCATCATGTCTGCCCCGCCTGACCAGCAGCTGTCCATTCTTGTCCAGACGGCCCAGAACTTCCCTGCGCTGGCTCGCTCTCTGGTTCGCATCAAGGTGGATGACAAAATGAAGCGAGAGATTCTAAAGAACCAGAACACCCTCAGCCAGCAGATGGATGTGAACCCGTCAGACGCTGCCCTGTTCATCAATGGTCTCCTGCTGGACATGGAGTACACCACCATCTTCACCCTCCTTGACCACATACGCTCTGAGGACCGAGTCATTGGGGGACTTCACAAGCTGGGTAGGAGTCCTTTATTGTTTTATGTTTCCTTACTCCTCTGTATGTCTCTAAATTTGGAGGTCTTGTTATACAGGGCCACATTCTGAAATGCATTGCTCACTCACTACTACAATTTTTCAGAGGTCATGTTTTGCCAGATTCTCAGTAGTGTTTTCCTATCAACAATATAGTAGCTTTCCACTTTTGCTCCCTCCTCTTTTTAATTGTTCAGGGGTTTCAACACTCCTTTGCCTTTTTGAACTCCCATGATGGTTGTTTTGTTTTCCTCAATGCACTTGTGCTGGAGAGCATCAAAATGTAATGCATGATGTGTTCTTCTTGTTTGCTCTCTTAATTTAATTCAGAAACTTATTGTGTTTAGAGTAGTATGTACATACTGTAGTATGAAGTAAGTGATGGGTGTATGAGGGCATGTTGTTACCCTCAGTGTAAGTTAGGCGTTCAGAATAGTAGTGACGTAAGTGCCAAAAAAAAAAAACGGAGAAAAAAAACGGTTAAAGTTTTGCAACATTCAGAACACAGTAACTTTTACTAAGATGAGGTAGAAACCTCTAGTTTTTTGCAAAATGAAGCTCTATAACAGGTGGAGATATGTTTGTGTAAAATTCACTGTGCGGCCAGTTTAATGTGATGCCGATACAGTCGATTACTGCCTTCATTACTAGTGGAATTTCACCCTTATTGACATAATACTTCTGATGGCACAGATGGGAGCCAAACGCAATAGGAAGAAGATAGTGCTATACCACACCTTGCTGAGACACGCCAGGGTGAAAATGCAGGCCTGCCATTGCCTGCCCGAGTATACGTCATTATTGAGTGAGCGCGAGAGGTTTTTCTTTTTAAGTCGATGGCTGCACGACTGTGCGTACCCCTCCAAAGAATAGGACTTTTAACAATGTTGTGGGCCGAATTTTGACTTGGATGTTGCAGATTCAGAAAGCTGAAGGCGAGATGAAGAAAATGCTATACAAACCTCAAAATCAGCCGGGGTGGCACTTATGTCACTACTATTCTGAACGCCTCAAATGCAGCATTGAATTTCTTATTTTTGTCTTACTTACTTTATTTTTCAATTGTAAATAAAAAGACAGAGGAACACATGTAACTACAAAACACTTGAGTTGAGACCATCTCCTTCTATGGTCCATTGTACAGTAGTAGTAGAATTAGTAACAGTAGTAGTAGTAGTACTAGTAATAGTAGTAGTAGTAGTAGTAATAGCAGTAGTAGTAATAGTAGTAGTAGTAGTAGTAGTAGTAGTAGTAGCAGCAGCAGCATATAACAATAATGTTGATAGTTGGCAAGCTTCCTCTTGCATCCTTGTTATGATCTTGACTGCCATCATACAATAGATGCTAGACAGACTGGTCATTCCTCTCTCTCACAGGGTTGGAGGGAGAGGCTCTTACAACACTACTTGCCCTGGATGCCAGCGATGGACCCCAGGAGTATGGCATTGACATCCGTGACTCCGCCATCATGTGGATGAACAACATAGAGACAGACAAGGCATACCGCAAGTGGCCCTCCTCCACTGGGGAGCTGCTGCGCCCCACCTACCCTGGCATGCTGCGCAGTATTCGAAAAAACTTCCACAACCTGGTAAATGACAAGGACTTTTGATGTGGATCTTGAAACATGTTAAGGGTTTTGTTTCTCTTTTCTGTTTGTGTTTAATGATGCTTTCTACTCCTCTAGTCCATAGATATGAAAAAATTAATCATAGATCGTTATTTTGTTGAAGTCCTGACCTCAACAGTTGCATTAACAATGAAAAAAAGGAGTTTTGCTGAGATCCTTTCCAGTTCAAATCCTGCTTTCGTTAGCTCTATTAGCAAAGATAAAAGGGATCGTAGCTGAGATCTCCTTCTCTTAGAATCCTAACCACATCAACTCTATTGACATGAAGAGATATAGCTGAGGTGATGATGACAGGGGATATGATAACAAGAATTCTTCCTTGTTATCCCAGGTCATCGTGGCAGACCCAAGCAAAGCATCCACTGCAGAGCTCATCCGCCTGGTGGAGAGCTTCATGAACCACAATGCACCATTCAGGATTGGGTTGGTGATTGCTGTGGATTCTGATGAGTCCTTGAGAGGATTTGATGACGCTGGGCTGGCCATGCTCTGTGCCTTCAACTTCATCTCAGAAAACTTTGCCGGGAGGGAGGATGCGAATCTCAAAGCTCTTCAGTTCATGATTGATGTAAGTGTGCCGTGGGATTGCTGGTGACTTTTACTAGTTTTGATAAGGAATACCAGCCTTGTTTATTCTAAGGTTTCATTGGTGTGTGGCCTGTTTGATGAATCAGTGGGTAGGGTTTATTTTAACCTTATAACTGCTGTGTAGTGTAAATGTTGTTATTGTGGGTTGTAGTACGGTGGTCCATAAGACTGTCCCCTTTCCACCGGAGACTGACAAGGCTAAGAGTGTGAATGATATGTGTGTGAGTGTGGAATGCTGGTCTAGTATGAATAGGTTGTTGATGAGAGTATGTTTTTCCATCTTTTGTTGAATAATTTTTCTTATCTAGAGTACTTTACACTATTGTTTTCTACTTTTTATTTCAATTTTCTAATGAGTCTTCACCAGATTTTACATATAACCTTTAGAGGTCATAATGGTTTTCCTCTGTCTCTCATTAGATTTATGGAAGTTCACAAGGAGACATCACAGTTGCTGATATCACCAACTTCTTTGCCAACAAATACCCAAGCACTGACCTGGACGATGTGTTTGGTGAGGACTCGGACTATGATGTTGGCAGGATGTTGGCTCAAGAGTTTGTGGAGAAGGCCGGCATCACAACTTTTCCTCAGGTACTGGGAGGCTCTTCTAAATGCTCTCCAGTCTTGTTTTTGTATTATTTTATTACCTTCCTTCATATTTGTCATCATGTTTGCAATGTGTTGAGAGTGTCATTCTCTTGAGTGTTTTTTCTTTGTTTTACCTCATCCTCAGTGTCTTTAAAAGTGCCATTCTACTTGTGGTCTTTGCTCTCTTCCTTGTTAGTGTCTCCAAAGGTGTTAGTATTTGCAATTCAATCATCTTTGTAATTTTTTATTTTTTTTCATGCATTAAGTGTTTCATTGTTATCTACTTCCTTAACTTACTTTATTTTAAGTGTTTTTATCATGTTGGCTTATCTTTATAATCATAAATCTGCATTGTTTCAGTTTTTTTAATGCATTATCTCACATCAGGGAAGAAATGAAGTAATAGTAATATACATTGAGAAAAGGTAATCAACCTAAGCAGTACATATTTTGTTCTCTGCTTTCCCTTGTGTTGCTGATCTTTGTTTTGATAACAGTGAAGCACCACATGCATCTTTTACCACCTTCCCTTCTGTCCTCACTCCTGCAGGTGCTGATGAATGGTGTGCCACTGCCTGAGAAGCACCTCAATGCTGATGAGTTTGAGGAGGTGGTGCTGATGGAGGTGATGAGGACAACTCAGATGTTGCAGAAGGCGGTGTACCGAGGGGAGCTTGGGGACAAACATGATGTCACTGACTGGCTCATGGCAATGCCTAACATCATGCCTAGGTGAGAGGATTTGACAACACAGAGTAAAGATTAGAGTGACTTAAACCTTTGAGATTCACTTCCATGCATGCATCTCTACAGATCTCTATCTATTGCTATTTTCTACACCTATTTTCATGCTAACTGTATGCTTCCCCTTCTCCTAAGTCCTTGCTGCACAAGACTTTTTATTTTCTTTCATCACAATTCTATCTACTTCTCTAATGCAAGAGTTCACCAGTACTCTCAATCTTTCCTTCCTTTCTCTGTTAAGCTTGGGAATTTCCTGCCTGCTTTTGTATTTCCTCCTTCCCATCTTAAACTCTTTTTGGAACTGGCATTATGGGAGCCTCTTTTTTTTTTTTTTTTCCAAAAGTTTGCTTCCATTGGCAAATGCCTCTCTTACATGAAAAAAGAAAAAGAAAGACCAATCATACAGCTTGAACTGTTCTTGAATAGCACTAAAAGATGGATCTGACTAAGAGATGTTGAAATTTAAGAAAGTAATTGATTACTAAATCATGATCCTTCCTTCCTTCTCTCTTTCCTTTACCAGAGAACATTGTTTTTTAACAATGAGTAATGTTTATCTCTTTTCTGTCATTCATCAGACTCAACGACAGAATTCTGAGCACCAAGAGTTCATCATACGTGGACATGACTGGAGAGTCTAATTTGAGACTCTCAGCTATAACTTTGGAAGACTTCTCTGCCCTCAAGGCTACAGAAATGACCTCCATCATGACCAATTCCTTCCACTACCTCTCCACTAAGACAGAGCCAGCCATCCGGCCCCTCACTGTTTGGATAGTAGCTGACTTTGACACTGAGGAGGGAAGGGGGCTGCTCGTCGAGGCCATCAAGTACCTGGTTAGATGTGTTTTCTGTTATATTTTACCTTTGTCTTGGCACTATGATCCAGTTTTTGAACCTCATTAAATTAGTGAGTCAGTCACTCACTCATTCAGAGAAAGAGTGTGCATTTTTTCTTAAGGCTATCAAATACCTCTTTAATTGTGTTTTCTGTTTTTTTTTTTTTTTTTTGCTTCTTATGTCTCTATACTCTATGATCCTGTTGTGTTTTTCATTTTCATATCTTGGCACTTTTCATTGTCTTTTACCTCGTCTTGGGACTCTATGATCATGTTGTGACACCTTTATTCAGTAATTCAGTCAGTCGTTCAATATCACTTGCGTTCTGAGTAAGAAATAAATTGATACTTGCCTTCTGCCAGTCTGACACTTTTCCCTCCTCAGCGGGAAAGCAACAGTGTTCGTGCATATGCTGTACACAATCTTGACACCACCAAGAGCACCCCAGGAATATTCAGCCGTGCCGTGGAAGTTGCCCAGAACACCCTTGCTCCTGCTGTGGCCAGACAGTTCTTGGCTAAGGTGCTGGTGAAGGAGAACGCCAAGAAAATACTGAATGGTTCTAAGAAATGGTCTGACTTTGGAATAACTGTGAGTTGTATTTATATTTTGTCCATTTTTGTGTGGAATATTATTATGGAGAAAAATTATTTGTATGTCTTCATATTTGGTGATTCTTTTTCTGTAATAGAATTTAAGTTTGTTTTTTATGAATGAAATACTGTGTTACTTTCTGCCTGTGGTATTTCTACTGATACTTTTTATTTGACATCTAGATATTAATGGAAGGAAATATGTTTGATTATAGTAAATGTATCTCTTAATGGGAAGATTTGAGTATATATATCAGTTTCTGTAATGCTCTTTTGTCTTTGTAATCTTTATGTAATATTCCTTTTAAGGGATTGGACATGGATGCTTTCCTGTCCAGACTCTCAGCACTAAAAGAGGATGTGTTCAAGAAGCACTCGGCATATGCTCGTAAGGTGAGTCACAGGCAGCAGCAGGGATAGTGATTTGTAATGAATTGAATGTGTGAATTCTTTTTGCTACAATAATAAGTAAATATTTGTGCATTGTGAACTATTTCTGTCAGTGATCTTACATCTTCTATGGGAAAATATGGTATGTCTGGAACATGAACAAACAAAATATTTTCTGTTCATACATTCATACATCATGGCAGGACAAACTAGTAACTTCACAGATAAGGGAGATGCCGTGTCACTCATGAATTATAATGAAGAAGAAAGGCTAAAAACTTTGACATTGTTTTACCAGTTTGGTGTTTCAGGATTTGCTGTAGCATACTTATTTAAAGAATGTACCCGGTAAGTGTGCCAACGTGGTGTACTAACATGTATGATGGTTCAGGTGCTGTCACTGTCCTCTGGGGCCCGGGCAGTGCTGGCTAATGGTAGGATGCTGGGGACACTGCGGCCCTCTGAGAAGTTTGTGCAGGAGGACTTTGGACTTCTGGAGAAATACTTCCAGTCGTCTCTTGGGGAGAAGATAACAGAAGTGCTTGAGGGAGAAGGTAAAATGGTCTCATACATTTTTATCCTTTGTATTAGAAGGCCTTGTATTTTCTGGTTTAGGTTCATTGTATGGGAAAAATGTGATGTGTGGCTATTGGTAAATTGATTGATTGAGGTGAGAGAGAGAGAGAGAGAGAGAGAGAGAGAGAGAGAGAGAGAGAGAGAGAGAGAGAGAGAGAAGAAGAGTTCTTGAAAACCCTGACAATTCAATTGAATATTGATCTGATAGAAGTCTTCAAAATCACATATATTTATGGAATTTTTTTTATTCATCATAAGTACAAAAGTTCTAAACAGTTATGATGAAATAAGCCATATAGTATTTTCTAATTTCTTTAATATATTGCAAAAAAAAAAATAAATAAATAAAGACATTGAAGAAAAGCAAATAAGTATATCTCCCACATTTTCCCTGATAGAACCTAAACAAATAAATCCAATTTTCAGACTCACTTCCAAAGGGAAACATAAATGACATGATCATGAAGGTGGCCGCCATCCTGCAGACCAAGCCACAATCTAAGGGCCGCACCAACATAAACCTGCGTGCTGAACAGTACTCTGTGGTCAAGATACCCGCTAGAGACCCTAAGATGCCAGCGTTTGACATTGTGGCTGTGTGTGATCCAGTCTCCAGTGCAGCACAGAAACTAGGTCCCATACTGCTGGTGCTGCAGGAGGTGGTCAATGCAAATATCAGGGTGGTTCTTAATGCCCGGGAGAAACATTCGGAAATGCCACTCAAAAGGTGAGGTTTTAATGTGTGTTTGTGTTTGTGTGTATGTATTTACCTAGTTCTGTTACCTAGTAGTATATTGTAAGGTTCGAGCTGTCCTCATAGTGACCTGTCTCCATATCTAATTTTATCCAACTTTTTCCTAAATTTATGCACACTTTCTGCTGTTACAATCTCTTCACTCAAGCCATTCCAGAAGTCCACCATCTTATGTAGAAAACAGCTTTTTGATGTTCCTCTAACATTGACTTTCCAAGGTCTTCTTTGAGTGTCCTTATTTGTCTATCTCCATCCTCAGTCAGTGATACCAGGTTTTGTCTATATGTCTTTTCCATACGTTCACTATCTTATACATTGTTATTAGATCTGTTTCACTGTTTGATCTGCTGCAGTCTCTGACGAGACAGCCAGACGTTACCCTACGGAACAAACTCAGAGCTCATTATTTCCGATCTTTGGATAGGCCTGAGACCAGGCACACACCACACACCGGGACAACAAGGTCACAACTCCTCGATTTACATCCCGTACTTACTCACTGTTAGGTGAACAGGGGCTACACGTGAAAGGAGACACACCCAAATATCTCCACCCGGCCGGAGAATCGAACTCCAGTCCTCTGGCTTGTGAAGTCAGCGCGTGCGTGTGCGTGTGCGTGTGTGTGTGTGTGTGTGTGTGTGTGTGTGTGTGTGTGTGTGTGTGTGTGTGTGTGTGTGTAAGTAAGATAAGGGTATTAAGGTTGGTGGGCTTATTGGTATTGTGAACCACAGATGTGTTTTGAAGAAAAATAGGAATTTAAAATTAAATTATAACTTTGAATGTTGAGAAGGTTTTAGATTTTTGGCTACAACTCCATAGCCTCTTGTAGTATTATCGTTTCATTACTTTTTCTAAGATTTTTCATTATAGACTCATTATAATTCAACACTTACTTAACTTTGTCTTTTTTATATCAGCACTTTGCCCATTACACTCATCACTCCTTATCCTTCCACAGTTTCTACCGGTTTGTCCTGGAACCAGAGCCCTTGTTCACTGATGGAGGGGAGCTGGCACCAGGACCTCATGCTAGGTTCACCAGCATCCCCGAGTCACCAATCCTGACCCAAAACTACCATCCACCGGAGAACTGGCTGGTGGAGGTAGTAGAGTCCCTTCATGACTTGGACAACATCAAGCTGGAGTCTGTAGAGTCTGGCGTCCACAGGTGAGGGAATAGAGAAGTGATAAAACCATGAAAGGGAGTGGTTATGGGTTATAGGAAAAGGAATGTGTATAGCTTGCAGAGCTGTCAAAAACTGTGGTTATAGTTTGTAAAAGTAGTTGTTATAGGACATCAAGTTGTGAAAAAGTTGTTTTTCCTTGTAAAATTGTGAAGAGGAGCAATTATGACATGTAATGCTTCAAATAGGGTGTTTATAGCTCAAAAGGAGTGGTTGTAACTTGCAAAGTTGTATGAATTTGTGAAGCATGCTATTACTCAGAATCTAACTAACTCACTCTTTCCATTTATCACATTTTCCAGTGAGTTTGAGTTGGAAAACCTGCTGCTTGAGGGCCACTGTTTTGAGCAGTCTTCAGGAAACCCTCCGAGAGGCCTCCAGTTTACTCTTGGCAACAATAATCAACCAGTGATGGTGTGCTTTGGCATTGTGAAGTGCTGATAATATACCTTGGTGTTCTTTTAAGCTTTATTCTATAAAATGGACAAAATATTTTCACTAATCATAAGATCTGTAAAATACCTTGTAGGAATTTAAGTTGAGATCTTTTATCTTTTCTGCAGTCTCGGGGATTTGGAATTATTCTAAAGCTGATGTTAATGGATATGCAATTTAATGTTCCTTTCCTGTTTCTGCTCTCAGGTGGACACAATAGTGATGGCCAACCTAGGCTACTTCCAGCTGAAGGCCAACCCTGGTGCATGGCTACTCAAGCTGCGCCACGGACGCTCAGCTGACATTTACTCCATTGCCAGGTGAGTGCTGCTGTGTGATGTGTTCATGTTTATAGCACTGGAGTTTGGTCAAGTCACCAGATCATAATGTCATACTGAATGATGTCTGTCTCTTTGCCTCCCACAGCCATGAGGGCACAGACACCCCTGCAGGTTCAGAAGATGTGCAGGTAGTGATGGGCAGCTTCAAGTCACATGTTGTCAAACTCCGGGTAGCCAAGAAGCCAGGCAAGCAGCACATGCAGCTTCTCTCTGATGAAAGTGATGAAGGTGGTGGACTCTGGAACTCCATCACTAGGTAGGAAAGACATGGAGGAGAGTATGTGGTTGTTGTGTCACTGAATAGCATTAGTGTTAATAGTGGTAGCAATATAGTAGTAGCAATAGTAATGAGATGCCCTATGTTTACTGCCACATTATGCTCCTTTCCTTGTCTGCTCTTGATCCTGATTTTACTTGATGCCTCCATTATCCAATCTGTGGTGTCTTGCATCAGAGTATAAGTGTGCTGATTGGTGGTGAATTATGATCTTATAGGAATGCCCTACCAGTATTAGTGAATGAGCTTACACCTAAGTATTTGTATCTCCCTAGTGTGTGTGTGTGTGTGTGTGTGTGTGTGTGTGTGTGTGTGTGTTTTACAACAATTCAGAGGTTACTGCAATAGAAGCTAGACATATCTGTATCATAATGGTGCATTTCAGGGTTACCTTCTCCCATAGTGAGTAGTTTCCCCATGACTGAAGCTTTATTTTTTAGATTTTTGTTGCATGCAGATTTGTTTTTAGTGACCTGTGTTGCTATGATTAGGTGTTGAATAACATTAATTTCCTTTTCTACTTATGCCAGAGGGCTTGTGCTTCTGTTTTGTGTGTAGTAGTGTTGAAGCATTTTTTGCATCCTGGTGACAAGGGATTAGGTTAATCTGGGTTTTCATTTTCTGTTTCCATTACAAGCATGCCTGTTATCGGGCCCATAGTTGAGGAGCAGCGGGTTCTGGTGAGGCAGGTTTTTGATCTGGTTAGGATCCTCTGGACCAGGTACAGCATTCCTTCTCCAGCAATCTGTTCTCAATATATATTAGTATTCTTTTATACTTAGAGATTTACCAATTGTGTGAGTTGTTTATGGTCATACTGTAGTGTATTTGGTGTGTTAAGTAGTCTCTTCCTCAGAATTAATGTTTTGAATATGTATGTATGAAATGCACGTATAAAACATATGTATTTGAGAAACAGATTGCAGTAGCTTTATATTGACAATTTGGCTTCAGTGTTCTTTATTTTGTTTGTATGTATTTATACTACTAAGGATTTTACAAAAGTTGATGTGACCTATTTGATTGATACCATTTTAGTTTTACCCTATTAAGTTGTATACAAGTATTTCTATTAATACTTTTCATTTCATTGTTTGAAAAAAGTAAACTAAGAAAAGCCTGTCACTATGAGAACACTTTGTAACACTAGACACACGATGAACACTCCTTGTCCTTTCCTCTCATGCCTTCAGTTTTGCCTTCTCTCATAACATGCACTCTTACTCCCTCCATGCAGCACCTTCACATCAGGCAGTTCCTCAGACGACCAGGACGAGACTATCAACATCTTCTCTGTAGCCTCGGGTCATCTGTACGAGAGGTTCCTGCGTATCATGATGGTGTCAGTTCTGCGTCACACCAAGGCTCCCGTCAAGTTCTGGTTCCTTAAGAATTTCCTTTCGCCAAACTTTAAGGTATACACTCTCTTTATCAGGACTTTTAACTAGAGATGAGATATGAAGTTTCCAGTTTGAATTATAAACAAAAGACATAATGATGATGTTCAGTGTAGAAGAAGGAAGCAATTGAGTGTCACTGAAGAAGAGGAGATAGTTGTCTGATAGGTTGTGTTGAGTTGACAGATAGAGGAATTAAGTTTTTGGGGCAATAAACAAAATCAAGTTTACTTTATCCCAATCAGAAATTTTAGAGAGATCATAAGTCAGGTATTCTGTGGCTTTCCTGCATGCTTTTTTTAATTTTCTGATGGATTGGTTGATAAATGCCGGATCATCAGCATAGGAGTGGATAAGACAAGAAGATTGGCTTTAGAAGATCATTGATGAACGATAGGAAGAGGGTGGGTAACAGGACAGAACCCTGAGGAACACTGCTGTTAATAGATTTAGAAGGATAGTGACTGTCTACCACAGCAGCAATAGAATGATCAGAAAGAAAACTTGAGATGAAGGTATATAGAAGGATAGAAGCCTTAGGAGGGTTGTTTGGAAGTCAAAGCTTTGTGCCAGATCCTATCAGAAGCTTTTGATGTGTATAAAGTAACAGCAAGTTCTTGGTGTGTATATAGCAACAGCAAAAGTTTCATCAAAATTTCTAAAAGAGAAAGACCAAGACTCAGTAACGAGTGCCAGAAGATCACCAGTAGAATGGCCTTGACAGAAGCCATACTGGCAATTAGATAGAAGATTGTGAAGTTATAGATGTTTAAGATCTTCCTATTGAGAATAGATAAAAAAATGAACATTGGCTGGAAATTAAGCAATAAGATGGTAGTTTGAGGAATTAGAATGGTCAGCCTTTTTAGAAACAGATGGAATGTAGGCAAACTTCCAATAAGAAAGGTAGATGTTGATAAACACAACCTTCTAGACAACTGTCCCCACTTCTTCATTGACACTCAGCTGTTTCCATCTTCTACACTGAATATCCTTGGTCTGTCCTTTACTCATAATCTAAACTGGAAACTTCACATCTCATCTCTTGCTAAAACAGCCTCAATGAAGTTAAGCATTCTGAGGCATCTCCACCAGTTTTTCTCACCCCTCCAACCGCTAACTCTGTACAAGGGCCTTATCCGTGCTTTTATGGAGTAGTCTTCACATGTTTAAGGGGGTTCCACTTGCACAGCTTTATTAGATAGGTTGGAATCAAAAGATTTTCATCTCATCAATTCCCTTCCTCTGACTGACTGCCTTCAGCCTCTTTCTCATCACTGGAATGTTACATCTCTTTCTATCTTTTATAACTTTTTCATGCTAACTGCTCTTTTGATCTTGCTAACTGCATGCTTCCCCTCCTCCTGCAGTTTCTGTTCAACTTGCTAATACAAGAGTTAATCAGTACTCCCAGTCATTCATAACTTTCTCTGCTAAATTCTGGAAGCCTCTGCCTGCTTCTGTATTTCCATCTTCCTACGATTTGACTTCTTTTAAGAGGGAGGTTTTAAGACATTTGTCCCAGATTAACTCTAACCTTAAGGGAACTGGCAATCAAGTGTTTTTTTTTTTTTTTTTCCCTCTCCCCACCCTTGGCTAGCATCCCCTCTTGCATAAAAAAAAAAAAAAAAGACGAAAGAATTTGACTTGGCAAGGTGCAAGTAAAGGGGCATTTAAGTTCTTCCCTGTTAGGAAAAAAAGATACATGTAGTGGTGGAAGGATTAACATTTGTTTTTTGTATTTGTCCCCATCAGGAAAAAAAGAGAAAACTATAGTGGTGAAAGGATTAACTTGTATATCTGTCCTCATGAAAATATAAATAAGATTATGTAGGGATGAAAAGATAAACATTTGTATCTTTGCCCACCAGGATGCTCTGCCACTGCTGGCCAATGAGTATGGTTTTGAGTATGAGCTGGTACAGTACAAGTGGCCACGTTGGCTCCACCAGCAGTCCGAGAAGCAGCGCATCATCTGGGGCTACAAGATCCTGTTTCTGGATGTCCTCTTCCCACTTGATATTAAGAAAATAATTTTTGTTGATGCTGATCAGGTACCCAATATTGATTTACGAGTATAGCTGTGTGTTTCTATTAGTGGTTTAGGATTAGTTCTACTCCTTTAATATTCTCTTTTTATATTACATGAAGGTAGTTTATGTATGTGTTTCTTAAGATGTGAAAGCTATATAAGTATCATAAAATTATGTAGACTCTACAAGTATTTGTTAATGTTTACAGCATGATATGATGTTTTATTCATGTTTACTTGATAAGATAACAGAACAATCCTATGAGTATTAATTCACAAGATCTAGACATAACAGTTCAAGTTTTTTCAACATCCTTCTTGAGTAACCAGACAGGATCTGACGGCAATGCGTAATGCCCTCAGGTTGTGCGAGCAGATATCAAGGACCTGAATAATGAGGACTTGGATGGGGCGCCCTATGGCTTTGTCCCATTCTGTGACTCAAGGAAGGAGATTGAAGGGTTCAGGTGAGTGAGTTCAGTCATGGGAAAATGTGGGTGTTGTTATGTATGAGAATGGAATAAAAATAAATGCATGGATTAGGACACATAATACATTTTTGCCCTGACTATCCATGCGTGAATAGAGTTGTATATTGTACATGTTCATGTAATTTTTATCAGATTACTTTTGCTGCTGTCTGTCATGTGTCAGCTTGTCTCTCTTTTTTCTCATATGACAGGTTCTGGAAGCAGGGCTACTGGCATAATCACCTGGCAGGCCGCAAATACCACATCTCGGCACTCTTTGTGGTTGACCTGAAGAGATTCAGGCAGATTGCTGCTGGAGACCGTCTGCGTGGCCAGTATCAAGGCCTCTCCCAGGACCCCAACTCCCTCTCCAATCTTGACCAGGTAGTTGCAGTGAAGGACATGTGCCTCATCAAAAAGATATGTTAAGAGTCCTCAACTCCTTCAGTATGATGACGATCACATAGTTGTCATGGCGTACCAGTGATGTATACAATGACACCTATGTTAGCATCACACTTAATTCTTTCATTTGCTGGTGAAGGATTCCATTTTCTATCTTGGGTGTAGCTAAACACTGTGTTTTGTCCTTGAGTTTCTATTGCTCCTCCCACCATCCCTGCCCCCACCAATCACATAAATGAGCTACACCATGCTTCACCCTCTATCCAGAATGAGGAAGTCTCATTGGCTAGCCTATGTCACAGTTTTCCCGCCCATGGTCTCTCTCTTATCCTTTTTATCCCCATACACAGTTCCTCCTTGCTGGTTCTTTCCTTCTCTCTCTCTCTCTCTCTCTCTCTCTCTCTCTCTCTCTCTCTCTCTCTCTCTCTCTCTCTCTCTCTCTCTCTCTCTCTCTCTCTCTCTCTCTCTCTCTCTCTCTCTCTCTCTCTCTCTCTCTCTCTCTCTCTCTCTCTCTCTCTCTCTGTGTGTGTGTGTGTGTGTGTGTGTGTGTTTTACTAGTTGTATTGTACAGTGTTGGAGCAGGGCTCATAGTGTCCTGTCTCCATATCTCCATTTATCTAGTTTTTCTTTAAAGTTATGCACACTATGTGCTGTAACAATTTCATTATCCAATGTATTTCATTTTTCCACTGTTCTGTGTGGAAAACTGTATTTTCCAATATCCTTCACACAATGCCTCATCCTGATCTTGTCATGTCCTCTTATCCTTCTATCTTTTGTCAACAGCACCAGGTCTTCTTTGTCTATGTGTGTGTGTATTTACCTAGTTGTAGTTTTACAGGGCCTGGGCTTTTTGCTCATGTGGCCCCGTCTACATATCTACACTTATCCAATTTTTTTTAAATTATGAACACTCATTGCTGACACCACTTCCTCACTCAAACTGTTCCAAGTCTCAACACATCTTTGCAGGAAACTATATTTTTTAACATCTCCCAGACATCTTACCTTCCTCAGTTTCTTACTATGCGATCTTGTGCTTCTAATGTCATATTCTTCTCTCAGGATTAGTTTCTCATTATCCACTTGGTCCATTCCTTTAATCAATTTATAAACTTGTATCAGATCCCCTCTCTCCCTTCTCTGTTCCAGGGTTGGTAATCCATAGCTTTTAGCCTCTCCTCATATGTCATATGTGTGTGTGTGTGTGTGTGTGTGTGTGTGTGTGTGTGTGTGTGTGTGTGTGTGTGTCACAATTACACTTAATAAATATAACTCCTGACTCATTTTCATGGCAACTAAATAGTTGACAGAGAGAGAGAGAGAGAGAGAGAGAGAGAGAGAGAGAGAGAGAGAGAGAGAGAGAGAGAGAGAGAGAGAGAGAGAGAGAGAGAGAGAGAGAGAGAGAGAGAGAAATTGTATTTATATACTGGAAATTAGATGAGTTAGTGTTGACAGCCGTACGTCATACATAAGCAACATGGGTTTTTTTAAGACCAGTTAGAAGTGGATAATGCCTAAGTTTTCTTTATTTTTAATTATTTTATTAAACATGCAAGGTTATCAAGTAACCTTTTGTTGACTTCTTGTTTATTGTAGTTTATTGTCAGTTTAATTGTACAGCTTTCCTGGCATGGCTGCCTCACATGAGGGAATTTCCCTGATAGAGATGAGGCACAAAAAATGTAGGTAGGCAGACTATAAAGCTTGATGTGTTACTTGCAGGTGATGACAGCTGATCCTTGTAAATTTGAAACCTGCTTCTCTGAATTAAGATAAATGTAGGGGACACATGTAACATTTTTTTCATTTATTTATTTATTTATTTTCATTAGTGCAGGTGTAACAGGCTTCATAATACACTCAATGCAAATCACACACAAAGAGTCATTAAACAGACTTTTAGACAAGACTAATCTTGAGAAGTAGATGATTGACTGTTCCAGTTAAAACAAGGAATGCATTACACACAGTCCATTCATATAGAAACCACACACACACACACACACACACACACACACACACATCAGCATCATGGTATCACCTGGTGGACTTTCTCCCTGCAGGATCTGCCCAATAACATGATCCATCAGGTGCGCATCAAGTCCCTCCCCCAGGACTGGCTGTGGTGTGAGTCCTGGTGTGATGATGAGTCCAAGAAGACTGCCAAGATCATTGACTTGGTGAGTACCTCTGTGCCATCATTCATGTTACTTTTTTATCTTTGTTTGAAAAGAAGAAACTAATTATGTACTCAAGAGATTTTTTATCTTTGTTCCTATTTTCATGTTATTTTTTTTTCTTATATAGTAAGTGTTTTATACCACATATATGAAATCTTGAAAAGTTTCTTTTTCTTTTACTAAAGCCATATGATTTAGTTATGAATGATTCAGGCAAATAAATTTCCGTATAATTGTGATTGAGCGGCGCAGGAATGTGAAAGTTAGCTGTCGGATGTCAGGTAGACAACTTTCCCTTAACTGTAATACTTTTTCCACACAAAACACACATGACCATTCACATTTCACCCTGTGCCTGCTGCAGCTCACACCACCTAACTGATGTTGCTCTAGTGCTGGATTATGGTGTCAGGACTGAGGACAGCAATGGCAGTGGTGGTAGTGGTGGTGGTGGTAGGAGGTGGGAGAATAATAATGATGTTGGTTGTGATGATGATGCTCTTTTTTC
This sequence comes from Portunus trituberculatus, assembly GCF_017591435.1. NCBI lineage: Eukaryota > Metazoa > Arthropoda > Malacostraca > Decapoda > Portunidae > Portunus > Portunus trituberculatus. The sequence continues at coordinate 12,200,068 of NC_059282.1, forward strand.
TTGTTCTCTCAGTGCAATAACCCCATGACCAAGGAGGCCAAGCTTGTGGCAGCCCAGAGGATCATCTCAGAGTGGACCGAGTATGATGCAGATATAAAGAATGTGATGCAGGGCTTCAAGGAGAGTAAAGCTTCACCCGCACCTGGTGAGTTCACAATGACTAGGCTACCAAGGAACAGGTGGTCAGTGACATGGATGTGATATAATTCTCTCTCTCTCTCTCTCTCTCTCTCTCTCTCTCTCTCTCTCTCTCTCTCTCTCTCTCTCTCTCTCTCTCTCTCTCTCTCTCTCTCTCTCTCTCTCTCTCTCTCTCTCTCTCTCTCTCTCTCTCTCTCTGTTAGTATGACCCTGACGTTTTAGACCAAGGAAAATTTCTGCATCCTGAGTCTTAGTTTTTTTTTTTTTTTTTTTTTTTTTACTCTATTTTTCTTCTTTTTGTGTTGCTTGTGACTTGATGGATTGCCTGCCAGTGAGGAATGTGGCATTAGAGATGTGCTGGAATGAGGCAGTTAAAATACATAGACTTTTTTCCATTCTGTAACTAGTGGTTCAGTTCTCATAGTTGTTGTCTATATTTGAGGAATGGAGGATAATCCATTATTATCTTTCATATTATAACTTGATATTTTTATGTCTTTTACATCTTAGATTATTTTCTAATGCAATTTTGTTTCCACTTCCATTGAAGTAATAATTAGATACAAGAGAAAAACAATGGGAAAGATGTCAAGAAACAAACAAAAATATATATGTAGGGATGTATGATAAATATTAAAGATGTAAAAAGTAAACATAGGTAGAGTGTTGGAAGATTTAAGTTGATGGTACTGAAGGATACATTAACACATGATTTATACGTACATGACAACATTCTTGTATATAACCTGTTTTTTTTTTTGTGTTGTTTTACAGATTCATCTAGTCAGAGAAGTCACATAGAGCTATGATATCTGGAGATGGCTGTTAGGTAAGGCTGAGGTTTTGTAAGTGGTGGAGTTGTAAATTATTTATGAGCATGTTTTCTGTTCATCAGGCTGTTGAGTTTATGAAAAGATCAGAGTTGAATTACTTTTGATGTTTTTACAGAGAAGAAAAGTGATGCCATTCTTTTATATGAATATAGAAGACCATTAGCTATATTTGGTATGTATGGATGACTGTAAACAAAGACATGGTGTTTTTAGAATGGTGAAAATCTTGGATGTACTGGTACACCTGCAGTTTGTTGAGATATTGTTTGTTAATTTCATAACACAAAGCCACATGATAGGATTTTTTTTTAATAAAACACAAAAATGGCATTTTCATGTTTATGATTTATTTACCCAAGAGTGGGTCTGGCAAATCATCAAATTATGGCCGTAAGTTATTAGAAAATAAGTACTATGTATAAATTATTCTGATGGTTATTTACTTGTATACAAATTTAACCTCTTACATGAAGTGAATATTAGTGTGTAAGGATTGCTGGTAATGAATGCAAATTACTTTGATATATTTTCATACATTCCTGTGTGACAAAAACATTCATTATCATGGCTATAAAAACATTCATTATCATGGCTGAGAGAGAGAGAGAGAGAGAGAGAGAGAGAGAGAGAGAGAGAGAGAGAGAGAGAGAGAGAGAGAGAGAGAGTGTCCTGCACATGCCTATGAAAGGATGAAAAAAATGCATAATCTTATAACTCTATATAGAAACTTTATTTGTACAGTATAATACAACAAATGGATTGATTAATTATACATTCAAAAGACATAGTTTTGACTAATCAGGAAGTGAGTGGGTGTGAAGTCCCTGCTGATAAATAACACACAGTAAGAGCAGTGAGAGGGAGAGGGAATGAGAGGAATGGGGCAAGGAGAGGTGAGGAGACAGCAGTGATGATTAAGGAAAATTTGGTTTGAATTTGAGAGATTGAGGGTAAGGTGTGGTGAGGTCAGTTACAGGTGTGGACATCATGCCACACTGCACAGGTCTCGCAGGTGACGTAACAGCACCAGTGATATTTGCAGTGACAGCGGTGGTGTGTGCGATGGGTGTGGGAGGTGAAGCCCCGACCGCAGCACATCACTCCACACCCATCCACACCCTCTGAACTGGCATTGCAACGTCTGTTAGGGTGGAAAGGCAAGAAAGGCCTTTGAGTTAGCATCTCACAGTCTTATTAGGTTTGATTTTGGCATCCAAGTTGTATCCTGTTATGGAAAATATGAAAGATAACATAAAGAACAAAAAAGTGCTTAATAAATGGCATTGCTTCATCTTAAGGGTAAAAAATAAGATGACAATTGAGAAATGCTCAATATTCATCTTCTAATTTATTTATCTGTGTATTTGGCACTTGCTGCTAAGAGATGATTGTGGTGAGGTTCCATAGGGCAGCAGCTGATCTCACAAGAAGACAGCTGGGAAACACATTCTGCCAGTTATGATCTTATTAAGTCTAGATATGGGGATATATGGAGTGGTGGTCCACATTGAGAGGTTCTGCTGAGACACCTCATCTTCACAGAATCAGTTTAATGTTTACACGAGTTGTTGCCTCACCTTTGCAAGCCACATCCAGGCCACTATGTGTACGTTTTCAGGGTTTCCCCATTGTCACACATACTAGGAATTCATGTCAAATGCAACATTACAGAGACACAAACTTGGAACTAAATACTTATCATTGGATATGTGGGAGGAAGAAAAAAAAAAAAAAAAAAGGCAAAAAATGATGTGAAGGGCATGAAAAAAAAAAAGGTGGACAGAACTGGTGCTGCATTATGTGCTGGGTTAAAAAAACAGAGGAGGAAAATGAAGGAGGCAGTTACAGTTTTATTACATTTCTTTTGGTCCTTTTTTTCCTTCATACTGGCATTAATGGTAACTTCGAGATGATCAAAGAGCAAAAAATAATAGTAAGTACATATTGCTGTTTAGTGATTTATCTCCTTTGCATGTTGCCGTGAAGCCTTTGGTTATCCTGGTCACTATGAATTTCTTGGATCACATTCTCAGACACTTCCACTTCTTATATCATCCACCTTTAATGGGTTTTACTGGATGATGATGGAATTTTTAATGGTATTTGCATGATTCTAATGATACTGTAATTGGTTTTCAATTCAATTCAAATTACATTGTTGGTAAATTTTAATTTTTTTGGCATGTGTTGCTGGGTTTGCATGTTCCCACTGAGCCTCTTATGTTATTCATCTTGCATTTTTTAGGTCGGTCTAGAAAATTACTTTTCTCCCTTGGTCATTTGTAAGTGTGTATTGAATCTAGCAGAGATTTAAAGAGTGGTTGCATGTTTGTAGTGATAATTTTACAACGTTTCTGCAATACCAATGGGAAAATGCGCATTTAACCTGGTCTAGTTATCTTTATGAGCTTTGTAAGTAGTCCTGATGAGTCTTAAAGCACACACCCAGTTTACCTAAAAGAAGTAAAACCAAAGCCAATGCTGAAACGCAATAACTAGATGAACACCACTGAGTTTTACTGCCATGGCAATTTTACAGCTTCCAAGATGTTCATTAGAGCTATTATAGTTCAAAAGTCCGACAGTCTTTTCACTTCCTGATGTAAGATTTCAGACAATTAAATTAATTCATCATAGCTTAATCATTATTCTGAGGATAAAATCATTAGCTTATATCAGAGAACTGCTATCATTATTTAACTTTTGTTTTTATTCACGTGCCTACTAATTTAACTTCCCCTTCCAGTTCCTCTCGCAGGAAACGAGGAAAACGAGATTGTGGCCATAAAGGTGTAACAGGCGGAAAATTGGGACGTTTATATATGGAATGATTGAATTAGTATCATGATGCCAGGAAAATGAGACTGTGAAGCTCATTTTATGATCAAGGAATAAAAAAAATATACATATATTGCACATTGGGGCGGGAGTGTATCTGGATGGGGATGTGGATGCTCGCTAAACAGAGAATCACCAGACATACTGTCTAGTATCTACTAGCGATTTTTTACGGTAGGGTGAATACTTATGGTACAGTATAACGTGTGAGTGAGTGAGGTAAAATCAAGCATAGTACGCCCTCACACACTGTAAAATGAGCTGTCATTCAGCTCACCAGGGAGTACTCGGCCACGTAGGCAGAGGGACCGACTCTGACCGAGCCGGGTATGGAAAGGAAGGGCATAGGAATAGGAAGAACCACACGAGCGCCGCTCCTTCGCTATTTTCAAGACGCTGTAGTTGACTCGTTGAGTTTTTAAGGTCACTTTTTTATGGCTGTAATGACAGATTGGCAAAATTTCTATATTTTTAAAAAAGGAAGCAATTGAAAACCCGAATAATTTTGTGACCTTGAAAAAAATATTCCTGAGACAAGAAAGGCTCCGTTAGGGTTGTCTGGGGAGAAAACTTCACTTAGGTCACTACTATTGCTGGCACTGAATTTTTGCTTTCATATGTTGAGGCTAAATGCAGACGAAAAGATGATGGAGATTGTAAATAAAGCTAATATGTTATTTAGAAACTTGAGCTGGCCAGAGAGAGAGAGAGAGAGAGAGAGCGTGTGGATGGTCATGCAGACAGGCAAGAAAAAAAAATTTTGCTGAAAATTATAATGGAGTCCACACCTTGAGATGACTCCATTCTCGACATTAGAGCAGGAGGGGGAATTTTCAGATGATTGGATAGTAATTACCTGGCTGGGCATGATGAATAGAACACGCTATGAGAGAGAGAGAGAGAGAGAGAGAGAGATAAAAACACCTGGGACATCAAACCTTGACAAGATAAAGTCGATGCACAAAGCCTGTTTAATGTGTGTGTGTGTGTGTGTGTGTGTGTGTGCGATAATCGAGAAAAAAAATACACACCAACGTTAAAGAAAATATTGATATGTATGGGAATATTAGTAAGAAAATTTAGTTGTGGTTTCGGGTTTACCGTCTCTCCATTAGCGTGGTCACAGTGCAATCATTACAGTGTAATTATTCCACTGAGTGCGGCGAAGGGAAGCGTATAAGAGCATTGAGTTTTATTTTCCCAAGAAGTGGTTAATTTTGGCTTTTGGATGACAGTGATGCTAGTGTAGGCATGAAGTGGGCGGGCGGGTGGATAGGTGTGTGTGTGTGTGATGGTGATGACCAGGTATGGTGATGCTAATGATTACGAAGTTGCTCTTGGATTTTGAAGAGAATGTTAAAGATATATAGTTATCTTCTGGTGTTACGGAGAGAGAGAGAGAGAGAGAGAGAGAGAGAGAGAGAGAGAGAGAGAGAGAGAGAGAGAGATGTGAAAGATAACAACAATAGTTTCACCAAATTCTCTGATAGAGGATGACCAGGTCAGCAGCAGAATGGCCTTGACGAAAACCATACTAGCGATCAGATGGAAGAAGATAGTGAAGTGACAGATGTTTAAGAATCTTCTTGTTGAGGATAGATTAAAGAAAAATAGATAGGCAAGAAATTAAAGCTATAAGACGGTATTTTGAGGGATTAAAACGGTTGCCATTTGTAGGAACACGTTGAATGTAGGCAAACTTTCAGCAAGAAGGAAAAGTAGATGTTTACAGACAGACTTGAAAGAGTTCGACTGGCAAGGTGCAAGCACGGGGGCACAGTTTCGGAGAACAATAGAAGGGACTCCAATCAGCAGTCAGAGGGTTTAGGCCAGCGAGGACATGGAAAAGATCACCTATATACCAATTCGTGTTTGATGTACAGATATTTATCGTATATTCTAGCATAGTTGATTGAAACCATTGTATTAGTAAATAAATGTGCTCCTGCTTCATTTAACACTGCTGTCAAACATTAATTAAGCTCTCGACCATCATTCGTACTGTGAAAGCTATGTCAGAGTGTGGTGACGCGTCTTTTGTATCGAGTCCCCGAATAGGTGGTGCTTATCTGTCGTAAATAGCAGAAGTGGGGAAAGGTCCGAGGCAAGTGTGGGGAACTATGACCAGCCTCCTTGTATGGCGATAGTGTTGCTGACGGAACCTGACGCTGTGAAGATT
>NC_059282.1:12211055-12271055 GCF_017591435.1 Portunus trituberculatus
CCGCCAGCAACACTATCGCCATACAAGGAGGCTGGTCATGGTTCCCTCACACTCGCCTCGGACCTTTCCCCACTTCTGCTATTTACGACAGATAAGCACCACCTATTCGGGGACTCGATACAAAAGACGCGTCACCACACTCTGACATAGCTTTCACAGTACGGATGATGGTCGAGAGCTTAATTAATGTTTGACAACAGTGCTAAATGAGGCGGGAATACTATTTTCATGCCATCTGCTCTTCTAATCTTGCTAACTGCATGCCTCTTCTCCTCCTGAGGCTTCGCTGTACAATACTTTCTTCAATGTCTCACCCATATTCTGTTCTTATTCTCCATTATTTATTTTTTTCTGGCAAACTCTGGAACTCCCTGCCGCCTTCTGTATTTTCACCTTCCTATGACTTGAACTCTTCTAAGCGGAAAGTTTCAAGCAACTTATCCTCTGATTTCGATTAATGCTTTTGACTATATATATATATATATATATATATATATATATATATATATATATATATATATATATATATTTTTTTTTTTTTACGTCAAGGCCGATAGCGCCTGTAGGCACACTTGAAGAGTGTATGGAAAGCGCTGTTCAGCTTCCGCCCATTAGTGGCGCAGCAATTTTATTTATAGTGGTATCCATATTAGGGCCCATATCACCGCCCAAGCTCATATCTTGGGTGTAACCACCTACAACCTGGGTATCATGGTGACATGTAGGTAACTTTAAACCACTCGACAAATGGCAAAGTGTTTAAGGCTGTACGTGGTGGGATTCAAACCTACGTGTGGACGTCTGCCCAATCCCACGCTCACCACTTTATCCACTACTCCTATGTCGACCAGCACTTCATTTTTGGTCTTTTATGTATATATATATATATATATATATATATATATATATATATATATATATATATATATATATATATATATATATATATATATATATATATATATATATATATATATATATTGTTGCCCTTGGCAGGTGCACCTCCTATATAGGTGAGACCATATTGTTTTCTTTTTCTGATATATTTTCGTTGGCCTTGGCCAATACTCTTAAAAATGCTTCATATTTAGAATTACGTAAAGGTTAAAGAAGAAATGTGGATGCGATAAACGAAGCTACTTACCAGATACCTGATAGATTATGCAGCATATGATACCACACCTTTAGACACCTGCACATTGTGGCAAAGCGTTACTCACCTTCCTCTGGTGCCAACAGAGCCAACACGAGGTTCCGGATGGCAGTAGTCCGGCGATTTCTTTACGTAGATCAGATCATCGCGGGAGAAGCGGGACACGGCGGGGCTGGCGGGCAGGAGGCGGAGTCTCGGTCCCGCAGACACGGCGCGCACCTCCACGCCTGATAAGTATCGTCGGTACAGCCGCTCCCCCGCCTGTGGGAGGAAAGGAAACCAGTTCTCGTAATCTTTATTGCAATGAAAACACGCCTGATTGTTTCATTCGAGATGTTTGTCTCTTTCTTTTTTGTGTTTCGCGTGTTTAGTTTTTTTTTTATTATCTTTTTGTTGTTTTAATGTGACTGTTAATGTTTAGAAAAAGTGTTTTAAATGTTCTTTTCCAGGTTCGGTGATTTTTATACGCGTCTTAATGTTTTTTTTTTTTTTTGTTAATGTCCTTACTTTAGATTAGCCAAGTTTAGTTACTTTTTTTTCCTTCATGGCAAAGAGGTGATACTTTCGCTTTCAGTGTTGTAATTTTAAGTTCATATGATATTCACTTAATTTCTTTTACTTTCGCTCGAGGCTGACGATGCGTAGCTTAGAAAAACTAATATGCATTATACGCTCAGTCTTTTGTTTTCTTTTGCGTATGTAATAATTCTATTTTGTTAGCATTTTGGGCCTTACGTCAATCATAAGCTACATTTAGCAGGATGTAAAGATGTGGCACAAGCCTCGCTTCATGTGAAGGCATATCATGCAAGGCAGTCAGAAGCGCCAATTTCCCGCCCTCCCTCATCCCTGTCCCGTCCCTGCCTCCGGGATCCCCTCTTATCACACTCGCTTCCTGTCAAATTTGCATTCTCGCTCCTCCACTCTTGTTGAATCCGCTCACAGGGCAGTAAGTGGCTGCTGTTCACCTGTGTGTTGTGCGATGCTGCTGTGGACGCTTCATAATTAGCGCAGCCATCATAGTTATTGTTAAATGATCACTAGCAGTAATAGAAGTTGTTTGATATATTTCTGCTTTACTTCTATCTTGCTACTACTGTTATTACTACTTATATTAATATTGTTGCTACTACTACTACTACTACTACTACTACTACTACTACTACTACTACTACTACTACTACTACTACTACTACTACTACTACTACTACTACTACTACTACTACTACTACTACTACTACTACTACTACTACTACTACTACTACTACTACTACTACTACTACTACTACTACTACTACTACTACTACTACTACTACTACTACTACTACTACTACTACTACTACTACTACTACTACTACTACTATGCACTACTTCAGTGTTGTATTAAGCTGACGGGGAAAGACTTCCTTAGTTAATTGATACAAAGCACTTAGAGCTCACTAAGAATAATAATGATCGTTTCTGCAGGTATCGCTGCCTCCTCCACTGACTGATGATCAGCGCACTGTACTTGCAAACATGTCAAAATGGGCAGTTTATGTGATTGATGCACTGCTGCTCATGTCAAAATATCAACGTTCTGAAGCAATGAAGCTTGGAATAACTTCTCTCAAAAGCAAAATAGAATTAGATAAATAAATAAATGAATAAATGCATTGATATTCATGTTCCGTTTTCTGCCTGTACATTATTTTAAATGTTAAATTATTTATTCAATTCAACTTAAAGGTTTTTACTTACGTACTTGTACAAAATGTCATAAATATACATGTGCTAGTAGTTTACAGGCATTGCATAAGTTATTATGCAGAAACATAGAAGCTTTCATCATGAGAATGTTCATATTGCTTACATTTGAAGAGTAGCAGTGCATATACAAGGGGAGCCAGACGCATATTGTTTAGACAGGCGCCGCCGCTGCCTCGTCAACACCTCAGTACTGGGACGCGTGATCCATCCTGCTGGCACTATATGGCCTGAGCAAGTCTTAGCAACCAGCCTCTGCCCTTCCTCGCATTAGTGTGGCTGTGGCAGACTGACCGGTGGTATTATTATCTGTTTATGCTTGTGGAGGTTCTGGTTGTGTTCATGAAGGTGTCTATTAGAAGATTCGTTTGAACTACCGCCTCGTATCACCTTTAAGTTCTAGTTTTTACCTGTGGGTTAATGATTAGCTTTGCCACTCACCTGTTGTACAAGTTGGCCCATTAAAAATAGAATAATTCATTGCCTGAAGAAATTCGCATAACAAAGTTTGCTCTACCTTTTAATAGCTTTTCAAATTTTTCTTTTTATTTAGCTGCGCGTGACTAATTAAGGACAACATTTGCATTTCTTGGCGGTCAGGTCATTAGGACTCGTTTGTTTAATGGGCATGACAATGATGTTTACTTGTGCGTTAATGAAGAACTAGTAATTGTATGTGTGATCAGCAGGATACCATTTACCACCTGAGTTCATTAGTAAGAGTAATCACCTGGGAATAATTAATCATGCACGTGTACTTACCGAGGTGTAATAGGAAGCCAGTACCAAATAGTGTAAAAGATTAGCTACGCACGTTCTCAATCACCCACCCAGAGGGGAAACTCACTACCCACCTGTCTGTCTAATCAACGCTGCCACTCACGCAATTCTTAATACCTTTTTTGATGTGGCCAGTTGTGTAGGTAAGTAATTAGGTTCAACACTGCTAATTAAGATTCACTATTCACTTGGATGCATGTATAATTAAGTTTAATAAGGATAATTGACCTTCGCATTTTACTACGACGCAAATAAGTAAGGTAAAAACTAAAACAAAGTTTTGCTCTTCATTTTGACATAAGTGATTAAGGAAGTGCGATTAGCTTTACTAATCAGCTGAACATAAGTAACTTAATGTAGTACTAATAATTCCTTTTTAAGTTATACATAGACGTAAATAATTCAATTTACTATTCAAGACATGACAAGTTAAACTTCCTAACCTTACTGGGCACACATAATAAACCTTTTATCAATATTATAACTAAACATGTATTTTAATACGTGGGAAAAAAAATAATCTCAGTGCATTAGAAACGAAAAAAAAAAATCTCCCTAATTTATACTCCTTCCAAACAAAGAATGAAGTTAAACGTGGAAGACAACAACACGAATCCATTAAGGAGAAAGAGCTCTATGATTTCCCGCTTGATTAAGAAAAACAAAAACTGTATAGACTTAGAAAAAATAAATAAGTAAATAAACAGTAGACACAGAAGCACCAACCTGTGTGAAGCTCGGCAGCGCCTTCCAGCAAGTCTTTATGTTGCAGGAGCCTGAGACGCCGTGACACTTGCACTGGGTGGAGAGAGACGACTTCACTACCTGGGGGAGAAAATTTTGGAGACATTAGTTGTTTGAGAGAGAGAGAGAGAGAGAGAGAGAGAGAGAGAGAGAGAGAGAGAGAGAGAGAGAGAGAGAGAGGGGGGGCATAGGAAGATAAAAGGAACTAAACATGTAGCTGAGGGTTCTATATCGCCTCTCTCTCTCTCTCTCTCTCTCTCTCTCTCTCTCTCTCTCTCTCTCTGAACTTCTCATCCTTAGGCGTCACTTAAGAGCAAGTAACATCTATGCATTTCCTTTCTCTCTTTCTGCATTTACTCTTGTGCCTTCCCTTCCCTAATTACCCGAACTCTAGCACCTCATAATGCCGAGTCCTACTGGGACGATGAAGGATAAGAACCTTGATGAAAAATTATGCTTTTATAAACTGATTCGATACAGGTTTGACGGGTTTTCCAGAGAGAGAGAGAGAGAGAGAGAGAGAGAGAGAGAGAGAGAGAGAGAGAGAGAGAGAGAGAGACGTGCCTAGATATGAGAAATGTTCCTGATTTGCTATTTACCTGTTCCTGAAAATACTTTCTTTCTTTCTCTCTCTCTTTCTCTCTCTCTCAACTCTTCTAACTCTCTGAAAGAATATAAGGAAGGAAAAACTCGAAATAGTGATTGAGAATGAGATGTACCGTGCGTTTGGTTCTCGCCGTCCAGTAACAGGGAGGGGAACAAAAACAAGGGGTATGAGATTGACTGCCAGAGAGAGAGAGAGAGCGAGAGAAGAGGGGAGAAATAACAAGCGAGAGAGAGGAGCCAGAAAAATAGAATATCGATAGAGATGTGAGGGTGAGGCAAGATTAGTGGCTTAATCAGAGAGAGAGAGAGAGAGAGAGAGAGAGAGAGAGAGAGAGAGAGAGAGAGAGAGAGAGAGAGAGAGAGAGAGAGAGAGAGAATTTCCACCTTTGCTGACAGACAGGTATCTAAATAATGAAGATAAAAAAGAGTAGGAGTAAGAATAAGTGGAGGAAGAGGAGGAGGAGGAGGAGTAGGAGAAGAAGAAGGAGTGGGAGGAGGAATATATAAAGGAATACAAAGGAACACAAACAACAGCATACTTTGAGGTCCTGACTAGGCTGTTTATATCAATACTATACTACAATGACCACTGGTGAAAGGGACAGGAGAGAAAAGTAGGCGGCTTAAGACCAGAGTGAAAGGAGGAGGAGGAGGAGGAGGAGGAGGAGGAGGAGGAGGAGGAGGAGGAGGAGGAGGAGGAGGAATAGAAAAGACCAGTGCAATGTTTACTGGGTTTTAAATTTATTAACTATAAAACTCCCAGATCGTTTTTGCCATCATCATTTTTGAAGGTTCATTATCTGTTTTGTAATTATCTAACGAATTACTATTTTCAGCACGTAGTAAGTAGCATTTATCGAAATTAGAGTTCATAAGGCAGTACCTATTAGACCATTCAATAAGAGTGTCTCCTGATACACCGTGAGCTTTAATTCTATATGGGAGGTGCTTATGAGGGGGAGATCAAAATAATCTCTACCTAGTGCCCTGGTATCATCATATATATATACACACGCAGTGAAAATGTTCAGCGAATCATTAACTGCATCTATTTTTTCCTTGTAAAAGTAAACACGTGCTAGAAAATGAGTTGTGATGCAGGGTTGTAGTGGATGGTAGACATTCAAAACATTTTCTCAGTAAATATGAATCTAAAGTGGTAGTGTAGGTTCTCAGCAAGTTGGATTTCATTGCCAAAGTATTTGCTATTTTTCAAGACGGAGGAGAAGGAGGAGGAGGAAGAGGAAGAGAGGAGGAGGAGGAGAGAAGGAGAACGAGAAGGAGGAGGAGGAGGAAGAGGAAGAAGAAAAGGAGAAGAAGAAGAACAACAACAACAACAACAAGAATAGTAATAATAACAATAACAGTACTAACTACAATAATAATAAACACTTAAATAAAAAATAAAAAGAAGAAAATGACGTACAGATAATATCAAACAAACAGACAGACAGCCAGAGAAAGATAGCAGGAGTAACATATTGAACAGAAAAAACTGTCAGCAGATACGTAGCGAAGCAATGAACAGGCAGACGGACAGACAGACAAGCGATAGACAGAGAGATAGGATGCAGTAACTTGCGGGTGATTCCTATAGGTAAGCGGGAACAGGCAGGTAGGAAGCGCATCACCCCCTCCTACTCCCCGCCCCCTCCATTAGCACCCACCCCTTCCAGACTCGTCAAGCCAGACAGGCCCGCGGGAGGCAGTCATGCAAGTAGCTCTCTCTCTCTCTCTCTCTCTCTCTCTCTCTCTCTCTCTCTCTCTCTCTCTCTCTCTCTCTCTCTCTCTCTCTCTCTCTCTCTCTCTCTCTCTCTCTCTCTCTCTCTCTCTCTCTCTCTCTCTGTACAGCGTCCAGTTATTACCATTATCATAATCATTGCCTTTATTGCTAGTTTTATTTTTTGTGTGTCATAATTATTTGCTTATCGAATTTTGTTTATATATGTCTTTATTTCTGTATGATGTAAGGCTCTAAACCTGTTGTAAAGTGAGAGAGAGAGAGAGAGAGAGAGAGAGAGAGAGAGAGAGAGAGAGAGAGAGAGAGAGAGAGAGAGAGAGAGAGAGAGAGAGAGAGAGAGAGAGAGAGATTGATTGCTATCGTACATGTTTTGGAAATATATCTTAGAGTTTTCTGTTGTTTATTCTTATGTTTTATGGTTCAAAAGCCAAAGAAGAATTGGTCTCTGGGATAAAGAAGCCACATTTCAATAAGTCTGCAATTATGAAATACTCTAGAATGCACGGATAACGTTCAGTAGTGTATCAAAAGTAATAAAAGATGTCTCAGAAGACTGTCTCAGATTTCTTTAATCTCATATTGATTTTCCTGTGATAGAATTCTCTGGGATAAAGAAGCCACATTTCAATAAGTCTGTGGATCGTGTTTGCCATGTTCCTATGTGCATGTGGGAACTGTTTGTCATATCATTAGACTTATGGATGTTGTTGGTCATAAGAACACCTCCATCACCAACAAGAAAAGCAGCAGCAGCAACAACAACAACAACAACAACAACAACAACAACAACAACAATATGAATAATTTAACTATGTATATATTAGGCTGGCAATCTCATATGGGGAAGCCTGAACAAGGCACCACTCATTCATGCACACTCTTAATACTGTCTGGCCATGGTGGAATGGGAAAGACTCGTGAACCAAAGGAACTCAGGCACAGCATACCGCGACAAGATCAATAATAAAGATATATATGTAAATCATGGACACAATATAGCATTTTCCTTCGTCACACACACACACACACACACACACACACACACACACACACACACACACACACACACACACACACACACACACACACACACACACACACACACACACACACACACACACACGTAAGGAGGTATGTTCTGGTATACAGAGTTAAAGAGAACAAACACACATGGTATAACGCTACATGTGCGAAGGCTAAGAAGAGAAAGGATGTTACTTGAAGAAATCAAGGAAGCAGAGAAATTAAGAGAATAAGAAGCAATATAATGAGGCACGAAATGAATATATTTGAATAAGGAGGGAGGAGGAGGAGAGAAAGTTTGAAAAGGATGTTGTAGAAAGATGAGGAGAGGAACCCAAGCTATTCTACAAGTATATGAATGGAAAAAATGACATGACGAGCCGAGACACCATCACTAAGTTAACAAAGGGAAGCACGGTACATGAAACAACGGGAGACATAAGTGAACTGATGAATGTGAGCTTCAGATCATTATCTAATGCAGAAGGGGATTTTATGGAAAAAAACGACGAACTGACGCAGGAAGGGTTAGGAAACATCATGGTGCATAAACAAGAAATTAATAAATTACTAGAAAAGGTAGATGTAAGAAAAGTAATGGGGCCAGATGGAGTGTCAGGATGGACACTGAAAATATGTAGAAAACAAATGGCAGATCCAGCAGCTCATTAACGGAAGGGAAAGTACCAATGGAATGGAAAAGAGAAAATATAGTCCCAATATATAAAGGAAGGAAAAAAACCAAGCCCTTGAATTATAGACCTCTGTCACTGACAAGTGTTGTGGGAAAGCTCTGTGAAATTGTGATTAAAGATTATCTGCGGGAAAATGAAATCATAAATAACTCCCAATTTGGATTTAGAAGGTGAAGATCCTGTATAACAAATTAACAAAGTTTCTCTGCACGGGTGACAGATGAGGTACAACGGAGAGATGGATAGGTGGACACAGTGTATTTAGATATTAATAAAGAGTAGCACATAGAAGATTCTTATGGAAAATAGAATACGTAGGAGGATGAAATGAAATGAGGACAGTGATAAGAGACATCCCCTCAAGTTGGAGCACAGTAACTAGTGACGTACCACAAGGGTCAGTGCTGGCACCAATAATGTTTCAGATTTATATCAACGATATACATACACGAGAACCTGAGTAGTTACATAAATTTGTTTGCTGATGATGTGAAGCCCCTTGAGAATAATAAGAAACAATGAAGATTGTGTGGAATTGCAGAGAGATATCGATACGATCTGGGGATGGAGTCTGAAGTGGAAATTAGAATTTAATGCCAAAAACATGTCATGTGATGGATATGGGTAAAAGTAATAGAAGGCTGACGTGGGAGTACAGAATGGGGCAAGAGATTATAATGAAAAAGAAGGAAGAGAGAGACCTGGGAGCGATTATATAAGATACCCTGTCCTCAGAAAGGCACATAAATGGGTTATTTGCTTCAACATATAAGACATTAACATATATCAGGGTGGCATTTAACTACCTGAATAAGAGTATGATTAAGATCATAACCACGATGATAAGACCTATACTTGAATAAGCTGCAGTGGTGTGGTCACCACACATGCAAAAATAGGACATCAGAAAACTAGAAAGAATCCAAAGGATGGCCACAAAAATGGTGCCGAAATACCTTCCTTATGAAGATAGACTAAAGGAAATGAAACTACTAACTTTGGAGGATAGACGGGAGAGAGGAGATCTGATAACTATGTACAAGTTAGTGAACTGTATGGAAAAGATAGATAGACATGATTTGACATGACATGTTTGAAGATGGAGAAAGGCGGACAAAGGAAACCTCAAAGAAGATTACGAAAAGTCAATGTTTGAGAAACTTAAAAAGTTTAGTTTTCCACATAGGACGGTGGACATCTGGAACAGCCTGAGTGCAAGATTGTAACAGCAGAGAGTGTGCATAAATGTAAGAAAATTTTGGATAAAACTAGATACGGAAACAGGTCACAATGAGCCCCGCTCGAACCCTGTAATATCCAACTAGTTAAACTAGGTACAATTAGGTAAATACACACACACACACACACACACACACACACACACACACACACACACACACACACACACACACACACACACACACACACACACACACACACACACAGCTGTTTACTCCGACATGCCAGAGGGAGTGAACAGCTTCATAAATCTGTTTGCGGACAATGCGAAACTGTGCAGAGTTATAAAGCAAAAAGAGGATTGTGAAATACTGCACGAAGACCTAAATAAGATCTGGAAATGGAGAAAAAGTGGGAGATGGAGTTCAATGTGGACAAAAGCCATGTCATGGAAATAGGAAAGAGTGAAAGACGACCAGTGGGAATCTATAAGATGGGAGATGGAGTAGAACTAGAGAAAGTAAAAAAGGAAAAGGACTTAGGAGTGACGATGGAAGAAAACAATCAACCAGTAAGCCATATTGATAGAATTTTCAGAGAGACATATAATTTGCTAAGGAATATTGGATTAGCATTTCACTACATGGACAAAGAAATACTGAAGAAATTAATAAGTACTATAATAAGACCCAGATTGGAATATGCAGGAGTAGTATGGACCCCCCTTAAAAAAAACACATAAGGAAGTTGGAGAAACTACAAAAAATGGCTACAAGAATGGTTCCAAAATTTGAAGGGATGACATATGAGGAGAGACTAAAGGGTATATATCTACCAACCCTGGAACAGAGAAGGGAGAGAGGGGATCTGATACAAGTTTATAAATTGATTAACGGAATGGACCAAGTGGATAATGAAAAACTGATCCTGAGAGAAGAATATGACACTCGAAGCACAAGATCGCATAGTAAAAAACTGAGGAAGGGAAGATGTCTGAGAGATGTTAAAAAAATATAGTTTCTCGGAAAGATGTGTTGAGACGTGGAACAGTTTGAGTGAGGAAGTGGTGTCAGCAAAGAGTGTGTTTTTAAAGAAAAACACTGGAGACGGGACCACACGAGCGTAAAACCCAGGTCCTGTAAAACTACAACTAGGTAAATACAACTAGGTAAATACACACACACACACACACACACACACACACACACACACACACACACACACACACACGGCAATTACAAGGTGAACACTAGCTTGTCCGGTGAAGCAGAAGGTATGAAAGATATTTCAATTTTGCGGGTGAGGCATTAGGACTAGCCAGACGATAAGACATCTTGATCAGAAGAGATAGAGGGAAGGGAACAGGTAATCATTAGAATCGCATGTTCTTTTGTGCATACTTTTTTTCCTTGGCCAACATTATTCCCTTCTTGTGAAGCGGGAGGATATTTTGCAGTGTGCGTGTGCGTGTGCGTGTGAATGTTTCACTGTTTGATCTGCTGCAGTCTCTGACGAGACAGCCAGACGTTACCCTACGGAGCGAGCTCAGAGCTCATTATTTCCGATCTTGGGATAGGCCTGAGACCAGGCACACACCACACACCGGGACAACAAGGTCACAACTCCTCGATTTACATCCCGTACCTACTCACTGCTAGGTGAACAGGGGCTACACGTCAAAGGAGACACACCCAAATATCTCCACCCGGCCGGGGAATCGAACCCCGGTCCTCTGGCTTGTGAAGCCAGCGCCCTAACCACTGAGCTACCGTGTGTGTGTGTGTGTGTGTGTGTGTGTGTGTGTGTGTGTGTGTGTTTGTAACCGTGGGAGAGGAGAAAAAGAAATTAGACGGTTTATTGGTGTTGTTCTGATAATGTACGTATTATTGCAAGATCAGATCTCTCTCTCTCTCTCTCTCTCTCTCTCTCTCTCTCTCTCTCTCTCTCTCTCTCTCTCTCTCTCTCTCTCTCACCAAAATTACCATTATGGAAACAGCCAGATGCAGTCTTGAAGGTAGACTGCTACTACTACTACTACTACTACTACTACTACTACTACTACTACTACTACTACTACTACTACTACTACTACTACTACTACTACTACTACTACTACTACTACTACTACTACTACTACTACTACTACTACTACTACTACTACTACTACTACTACTACTACTACTACTACTACTACTACCCTTTTTATGCACGAGAGAAAGCACTTGACTGCTGGTTCCCGAAAAGAAAAGTAAAGTTAACCAAAATTAAGGAAAAAAATCCCTCTTAAAAGAAGTCAAGTCGTAGGAAGACCGAAATACAGAAGCAGGTAGGGAGTTCCAGAGTTTACCAGAGAAAGGTATGGATGATTGAGAGCACTGGTTAACTCTTGCGTTAGGGAGTTGGACAGAATAGGAATGAGAGGAAGAAGAAAGCCTTGTGCAGCGAGGCCGCAGGAGGACGGGAGGCATGCAGTTAGAAAGTAGAACAGTTAGCATGAAAATAGCGGTAAAAGAGATAAAGAGATGTAACATTCCGGCGGTGAGAAAGAGGCTGAAGACAGTCAGTCAGAGGAGGGGAGTTGATGAGACGAAAAGCTTTTGATTCCACTCTATCTATAAAGCTGTGTAAGTGAAACCCCCTAACATGCGAAGAGTACTCCATACAAGGCCCTAGTACAGAGTTAGCAGTTGGAGGGGAGAGGAAAACTGGCGGAGACGCCGCAAAACGCCTAACTTCATAGAAGCTGTTTTAGCAAGAGATGAGATGTGAAGTTTCCAGTTAAGATTATGAGTAAAGGACAGACCGATCGGGTATTCAGTGCGGAAGAGGGAGACAGTTGAGTGTCATTAAAGAAGAGGGGATAGTTGTCTGGAAGGTTGTGTCGAGTTAATGGATGGAGGAATTGAGTTTTTGAGGCATTGAAAACTACTAAATTTTCTCTGCCCCAATTGGAAATCTTAGAAAGATTGGACGTCAGGCGTTCCGTGGCGTCCCTGAAGGGCTGGTCGTCTTTGAAAGGACGTGGAAAGATGTAGGGTGTTATCATCAGCGTAGGAGTGGATAGGGCAAGAAGTTTGGTTAAGAAGGTCATTAATGAATAAAAGAAAGAGAGTGGGTGACAGGACAGAACACTGAGGAACACCACTATTAATAGATTTATGAGAAGAACAGTGGCCGTCTACCACAGTAGCAATAGAATGGTTGGAAAGGAAACTTGAGATAAAGTTGCAGAGAGAAGGAAAGAAACCGTAGTAGGGCAGTTTGGAGATCAAAGCTTTGTGCCAGACTCTGTCAAAAGTTTTTGATATTTCTAACGCGACAGCAAAAGTTTCACCGAAATCTCTAAATGAGGATGACCAAGATTCAGTAAGGAAAGCCAGAAGATCATCAGTAGAGCGACCTTGACGGAAGCCATACTGGCGATCAGACAGAAGATTGTGAAGTGAAAGATGTTTGAGAATCATCCTATTGAGGATAGATTAAAAAAATTAAGACAAGCAAGAGATTAAAGGCACGGTAGTTTGAGGGATTAGAACGGTCATCCGTTTTAGGAACAGGCTGAATGTAGGCAAACTTCCAGCAAGAAGAAAAGGTAGAAGTTGTTAGACATTGTTGAAAGAGTTTGGCAAGGTGCAAGCACGGAAGCACAGATTTTTAGAACAATATGAGGGAGCCCATCAGGTCCGTATGCCTTCTAAGTGTTTAGAGCAGCGAGGGCATGGAAAATATCATTACGAAGAATTTTGATTGAAGACATAAAATAGTTAGAGGGAGAAGGAGAGGAAGGGACAAGCCCAGAATTATCCAAGGTGGAGTTGTTAGCAAAGGTCTGAGAGAAGAGTTCAGCTTTAGAGACAAGAGATGGCAGTGGTGTCATCAGGCTGAAATAAAGGAGGGAAAGATGAAGAAGTGAAGTTATTAGAGATTTTTTTTGGCCAGAAGTCACGAGGGAAGTTAGAGTTTGAAAAATTTTGACATTTTCTATTTATGAAGGATTGTTTGGCAAGTTGAAGAACAGACTTGGCATGATTCCGGGCAGAAATATAAAGTGCATGAGATTCAGGAGATGGAAGGCTCAAGTACCTTTTGTGGGCAACCTCTCTATCATGTATAGCACGAGAACAGGCTGAGTTAAACCAAGGTTTAGAAGGTTTAGGTTGAGAGAAAGAATGAGGAATGTACGCCTCCATGGCAGACACTCTCACCTCTGTTATGCGTTCAGCACACAGAGATGGGTCTCTGACACGGAAACAGTAATCATTCCAGTGAAAATCAGCATAATACCTCCTCAGGTCCCTCCAGCTGGCAGAGGCAAAACGCCAGAGGCACCTCCGCTTTGGGAGATCCTGAGGAAGGATTGGGGAAATAGGAAAAGATACAGAAATGAGATTGTGATCGGAGGAGCCTAATGGAGATGAAAGGGTAACAGCATAAGCAGAAGGATTAGTAGTAAGGAAGAGATCAAGAATGTTTGGCGTGTCTTCAAGACGGTCAGAAATACGAGTAGGGTGTTGCATCAGTTGCTCTAGGTCATGGAGGATAATAAAGTTGAAGGCTACTACCATTACTATTACTATCACTATTACTACTATTACTACTACTACTGCTACTACTACTACTATTACAACTACTACTACTACTACTACTACTACTACTACTACTACTACTACTACTACTACTACCACCAACAACAACAAACCGTCAGTCACCACCACTACTACCACCTCAACACTCACCCTTCTTCCAACTCTATTGTTATGTTGATTCATAATCGTGACGGCGGGATCCTGTTGCCTCCTCCTTCCTTTCTTTTTTCTCCTCCGTCCCTTCTTCCTCCTCCTCCTGCTGCTGCCCACCCTCGTCCTCCTCCTCGGTGCCTTGGCTCTCTGCTCATCCTCCCTGCGTCTGCTTCTTGATTTTCTTCTCGTGTTTTTGTGTTGCACGTTTCTCTCCGTCGTTGAGCGAAAGGAGAAAGGCTCGACTTCCCTGTTATGACGTGGGCTATTACTCCATCCCTCTCCCTCTTCTTGTTCGTCTTCATATCCTTCATCAGTTGTCTCCTCATCCTCCTCCTCTTCTTCCTCTTCCTCCTCGTCCTCGTCTTCCTCCTCTTGTCTTCGTCTGTGTCTTCTGGTTGCCCGGCGTTCTCGTTCCTATGTAAAGGAAGCAATAATCGTTAGAAGCCGTTGAGTTTGTAAGAAAAAGATTCATCTGGTACGAGCTTTCCGTGTGGTCTCATTATAGAAAGAAATTATGAACTTGTCAATGGGCAATAACTCAGTTCACAAGCACGTTATGTGTATTATCTGAGTCCACTTCTTTGAATTTACGAACATTCTGAAGTGTCTCGTTTCGACAGCTTGCTAGTATGAGGGTTCCAGCAGAGTTGTATATAATGGTGTTTAGCTGAAGACCATGGGCGTTGTGGTAATAAGATTGCTGGGAACATTGTTGTCTGGGAAAAGTATATTGAATGTTTGTTGTTCCAGATTTTGATCAGTGTTGGTACAGGGAAGTGTGGTTGGGAGAAGGACTATTTTGATAAGAATTTCTAATAAACTTGAGTAGTACAGGATAGTTAAATTTTTGATGTTTTGATAGTTGTGTGTGGCTGATACAGATAGTGTTATTTTCAGTGGTGGTAAAAGAAAATATGGGAAAAACAATAAATATAGAATCTTACGTAACTGGAGTGACAGACGATACATTTATGCTTTTGATGTTTGGATGATAAGGAGAGTGTGGCTGGAGCAGATGAGAGTGGTTGGTAGTGGTGCAGGGAGGAGGTTGGAGAGAAAAATTTGAAGTGTAGAATCTTAAGAAACTGGAATGTTTGAATATGAAATTAGCTTTTAGGTGTTTGGATGATGACTTGTGTGTGGCCGGTGCAGACAGATTAATGGCCAGTGGAGCTACAGGGAAACGAAAACGATGGGAGGTAAATATTTAAAACTGGAATGCAAGAAGTTATTGAAATTAAATATGTTTTTTTATTACAAGTTGTGGATGGCTGAAGTATCTAAGATTACACTTGATGTTGGTGCAAGAATGCATGATGAAGAGAATAGCTCATGAACAAAACAAAGAAGTAGGAATATCAGATTGTATCACAGGTATTCCTAGCAGTGTGAAGGGCGCGTTTAAGTCATGTGTTGGCCCAGGTCAGGCATAACTATGCACGATTTTGCACTGATAGAAGATGTAAGATAAAAATAGTACTAGGCATATATATATATATATATATATATATATATATATATATATATATATATATATATATATATATATATATATATATATATATATATATATATATATATCAAATTATATGCAAAGAACGCAAACTTTCTTAATAAATCAACGAATAAGAGGTTCGTAATAATGGAGGAATATAAAGGTTTTAGTTCATCAAAGGAATAAATTTAAAATACATTAACTTTAATTACTGAGTCATCACAGCATTATTAGACTTGCACAATAAAAACATCTCTTGAAATTATAGTTCTCTCTCTCTCTCTCTCTCTCTCTCTCTCTCTCTCTCTCTCTCTCTCTCTCTCTCTCTCTCTCTCTCTCTCTCTCTCACACACACACACACACACACACACACACACACACACACACACACACACACACACACACACACACACACACACACACACACACACACACACACACACACACACACACACACACACACACACACACACACACACACACACACACACACACACACACACATACACACACACACACAGATACACTGATGATACAAGAATATATGATTATAGTGCGGGGAAATATAGCTCTCGTGTCTTGACTAAATAATAATTAACACAAGAGCACATGGGGGAAAAAGTTGTTGAAAGCAGTACATGGTCTTGAAAATAATGAGGGCAGGGTACTCGGGTAAACTAGAATATACTGTCTACGTAAATATTATCAGCCCTGACATGAGTATCGATAATGTAGTGGTGCGGAGGTAAAATAATTGCCCTGAGAACGTGGTGACTTTTTGAGAATAACAATTTACCTCGAGTTGTCCAAAAATAGGGAAGACTTACTAATCCAGCCTTCATCTCTGGGATCTAATTGGTCCTCTGGTACCTAATTGGACGGAGAAAGGACGATGTTGACTGATAATGATTGTGTTTACGTTAATTTGTACTTTTATCTTATCTGAATGTGTGTCTGTGAGATTGCATTTGTCTTTGTGTGTGTGTGTGTGTGTGTGTGTGTGTTTTGGGGGTTGGGTTCGTCCTCTTCTGAGTTCTGTGTCACTGCAAAAGAAACCTAATTGCTTCTTGTCTTTTTATCTATTTGTTTCTCCTTTTTTCTTGTTTGTTTAACGCTTCTTTTTAAGTTTTCATTCATATTTTCTTTTCTTTTTCAATTTTCGTCTCAGCTTGCTTCTGTACATCTTTATTTATATTTTCCTTCCGCAGTTTGCTATTCTTTTGTGTTCCTTTATGTTCTAACTTCACCACCGCCACCACCACCATCATCACCTCCTCTTTCTCCTCCTCCTCTCCTCCTAAAACGGGAATCCAGTCTTCTCACCTAATCTCTCAGTCTGGGCAACCTATCACAGTTTAAGTCTGCATTTTTTTTCCCATCAGTCAGTTAAACACATCGATTTCATTTATATTCATTTGTACTTTAATTTTTCGTTCTTCCTCCTCTCTCTATTCCTTTTCTTGCTTCTCCTCCTTATTCTCTGTTCAATTTTATTTTATTTTTTCGTTTCTTAAATATCCTCTTCTTCTTTCATCATCTCTTCCTCCTACTTTTTTTTTTTCTCTGCTTCCTCCACCTCATCCTCCTTCTCTGTCCAACTTCATTTATTTTGCTTCTATACTCTCCTATTACTTCTTCACCACCACCACCACCACCACCACCACCACCATCCTCCTGTTCGTATACAATAACAATGGTGAAGTCGTGATTATCCTTTAGTTTCTTCTTCTTATCGCTATACTTGTCACAATTAAGAACGATTAGGTCATGCAAACAACCTCCTATTGCCTTTATTAACCACATGTCGCATTAAGACGTATTCGTAATTTCATGGCTTGGTTTCTTTATCCTCAATTATGCATTTTTTTCTTATCATTCATCGCTGTGTTCAATCAGGCGTGAAATCTCCTACTGTTGCCACTATATACAACATTTCTACTATTACTGTTGCTGCTGCTGTTGTTCCTCCTCCTCCTCCTCCTCCTCCTCCTCCTCCTCCTCCTCCTCCTCCTCCTCCTCCTCCTCCTCCTCCTCCTCCTCCTCCTACTACTACTACTACTACTACTACTACTACTACTACTCTCTCTCTCTCTCTCTCTCTCTCTCTGTATTGACAACTTCACTCGTCAATCGTCTTCCGAGGTGTTTTACTGGTAGTAGTAGTAGTAGTAGTAGTAGTAGTAGTAGTGGTGGTGGTGGTAATAGTAATAGTAGCAGCAAAAGCAGACACAGTTTAGTCAAAGTTAATCAATCTCAAAGACGGCAGTGGAAGTGGTGGCGGTGGTGGTGGTGGTGGTGGTAGTGGTGGTTTAGGCAGTGATCTTCGTGATACTGTTAGAGCTGGTATGAACAGTAGAGAGAGAGAGAGAGAGAAGAGAGCGAGAGAGAGAGAGAGAGAGAGAGAGAGAGAGAGAGAGAGAGAGAGAGAGAGAAGGGAAGCAGTAGACATGGGTAGCGGCGGAGTGAGATGTTTAAACTCAGACCTACCAGTCTACCTGAAGAACCTGCTTGTAACTCGTAATTAATATGATAAACCTAACCCTTCTTGTTGTTTTCTTTCTTGCACCTCAGGAAATGAGATATTGGTAGTGGTGGTAGTAGTGGTGGTGGTGGTGGTGGTGGTGGTGAGACAGACAGGCAAGAGGCAGAGAGAGGGAAGAAGTGACCAGAAAATAGCAAAACCAACAGGTGAGAGGGCCGTAGTTCAGGTAGGCATGTTGATCGTATCGGCGGGGCGTGATGAGTACAGCCAGGTAAAGCAATTAGCTGGTGATTGATATACGTGCAGGTAATGAGTGGACAGGTAGTTTGTGGCGCTGATGGTTGTTGTGTTAAGTGGCATGGTTTGAGTGATTGCGGTGGTATTAGTGGTTGTAGTAGTAGTAAAAGTAGTAGTAGTAGTGCTTGTTGTTGTTGTAGTAGTAGTGGTAGCAATAGTAGAAGTAGTGGTTGTAGTGGTTGTAGTGGTTGTAGTCGTAGTAGTGTAGTAGTAGTTGTTGTTTTTGTTGTTGTTGCTCTAGTAGTAGTAGTAGTAGTAGTAGTAGTAGTAGTAGTAGTAGTAGTAGTAGTAGTAGTAGTAGTAGTGGTAGTAGTAGCAGCAGCAGTAGTAGTGGTAGTAGTAGTAGTAGTAGTAGTAGTAAAAGTGAAAGTGTAGTAGTAGTAGTGGTGGTAGTAGTAGTAGTAGTAGGTAGAAGTAAAAGTAGTAGTAGTAGAGGAAGTAGAAGTAGTAGTAATAGAAGTAGTAGTAACAGTAGCAGCAGTAGTAGTAGTAGTAGTAGTAGTAGTAGTAGTAGTAGTAGTAGTAGTAGTAGTAGAAGTAGAGTTTTATGATAGATGCGTATTTGTTTTGCTTCCCTCACGGAGAGAGTGAAAGAGAAGTAATGTGTAGCAATGCCAGCCATGAGACAGTCACACACGGCACCACCAACATGATGAATAGGTAACTGCACCAACATATCAATACCACAACTTCACCTTCACTTGTCGCAACTCTCTAAACACACACAAGAAGTCAAACATCGCCACACAATCTCCCATTACC
Source organism: Portunus trituberculatus (assembly GCF_017591435.1). NCBI lineage: Eukaryota > Metazoa > Arthropoda > Malacostraca > Decapoda > Portunidae > Portunus > Portunus trituberculatus. Next base: position 12,230,498 of record NC_059282.1, read on the forward strand.
ATAAATTTGAATGCACATAAACTCATCACCATTTAAAAACACTATAAAACAAAAAAAATACAATCATCATCACTATCACCTTTACTTATCACCACCACCACCACCACCACAACCAACACCACCACCTTCACCATCCTTTACCAGCCACCCGCACCAGCAGTCACTCAGCAAGTCAGTTCCCAAGCAGGAATTCTTCAAACAGGTTATTAATGATTAGACTTTGTAAAAAAAAAAAAAAAGAAAGAAAGAAAGAAAAAAGAAAAAGATATTGCCTTCAATTACCGAATGTCGCTAGACGATTAGCATTCAAATTAATGTGTGCTGATTGTGAGAAGAACCGTGAGATTTCGTGGAAGCAGAGAGAGAGAGAGAGAGAGAGAGAGAGAGAGAGAGAGAGAGACAGAGAGAGACAGACAGAGAGACAGACAGACAGACAGACAGACAGAGAGAGGGACAGAAAGAGAGGGAAAGAGAGAGAGAACTACTAACCTTCACTTCTAGGTCTAATGCAGGAAGCTTTTAATCATCAGTTTTAGTATTTGATGGCGTGGACCGGACAGGTGAAAGGTTCCTCTATCCAAACAGGTGTTCCGATTTACCTCAGTGTTTTAATTAGTCTCGATTTTTCAAATTAATCTAAACTCTAGTATATTTCTTATCTCGGTAATTTCACAAGTAAACGAGTTCAGTGAAGGGCGAATCTCTCTCTCTCTCTCTCTCTCTCTCTCTCTCTCTCTCTCTCTCTCTCTCTCTCTCTCTCTCTCTCTCTCTCTGGTTCAGCTTCCAAGAAATTACACTTTATTTCTCGCAATCAAAAGTAACGTAAAGTCAAATGTCAATTCTCTCTCTCTCTCTCTCTCTCTCTCTCTCTCTCTCTCTCTCTCTCTCTCTCTCTCTCTCTCTCTCTCTCTCACCTGTTTACATAGTTTTTTTTTCTATTATTGATTTATGAGTTAAAGTGCAGAAGGAGGAGGAGATAGAGGAGGAGGAGGAGGAGGAGGAGGAGGAGGAGGAGGAGGAGGAGGAGGAGGAGGAGGAGGAGGAGTGCCAGGTGTTAGGGGTGGTAAGGTGGAAGTAACCACACCTCCACCACCTGTCTCCACCTATTAGAGTATCAAGATGCCCCCGCCCCGCCCCCTAGCCCCGCCTCAGCATATCCCACTACGTGCATCACCCACCCACTCCCCCATCTGCTTCCTGCCCCACCCTTCCACTACGACCCCCCATTGTCGTATACTCAGCCCGCCCCGCCCCTTTCCGCCCGCCTCGACTCTTCCCCCCTCTGACATTTAGCCTTCTGTCTGTCTGTCTGTCTGTCTGTCTGTCTCTATCCTCATCTCTTTTTCTTTCCTGTGTGTGTGTGTGTGTGTGTGTGTGTGTGTGTGTGTGTGTGTGTGTGTGTGTGTGTGTGTGTGTGTGTGTGTGTGTGTGTGTGTGTGTGTGTTATTATTATCTTGTTGTCCTTCATTATGTTTTTAAATGACCTTCATGTGGTCTAAGCTTCGTTTTTTCTTACTTTTTTTTTCTCTTCCTCTATCCTTTTCTCCCACGTCTCTCTCTCTCTCTCTCTCTCTCTCTCTCTCTCTCTCTCTCTCTCTCTCTCTCTCTCTCTCTCTCATCCTTGACACGCTTCTTTACTCTCTCTTCTTCTTCTTCTTCTTCTTCTTCTTCTTCTTCTTCTTCTTCTTCATTCATCTCCTCTTCGTTTATCTCTCTCTCCATTTACTAAATTATTTCAAACATCCTTGGTTTTTCTTTCCTTTCCTTCGTTTTTTTTCTTTTTTGTTCTTCTTCCTCACATATTTCCCTCCATCAAAGCATCTTGCAAGAATAATGCTTTTCTTTTTCTCTTCTCTTCACATTTTTCATCCACAATTTATCTTCTTCCATTATAAACAGCCTTTACTTTTTCCTCTTCTCTCCGTCCGTCTTCATCTCCCTTACTCTCATTTTTTCAATAAATCATGTTTCAAACTGTTATATTAATCATTATCTCCTTCCACATCTTTACTCCCTTGCTGTATTCCCTTCTTCTTTCCTTCCTTCCTTCCTTCTTTCTTTCCCTTTTACTTCTCTTTTCATTTGCGATCTTCCTTCCTTTTTCTTCTCCCTCCAAATTTTTCTTCCACCTTAATCTTTCTTTCCACTCCTTTCCTTCTCTTTCTTCATTTCTTTTCTTCCCTCCTTTTTTTCATGCCCTTCATTTTCTTTCTTTCTTTCTTTTCTTTATTCCCTCTTTTGCCTCTCTCCTCTCACATCTCCATCTTCTCTTCCCTCAATTTATCGTATTTTTTCTTTATTCGTTTCTCATTCTTCTTTCTTTTTCTCTCTTTTTTTTTTCCTCAAACAAAACATTTACATAAACTTTCCTCTCTCCTCTTTCTTCTCTTTATTCCTTCTTCTCTCCTCTCACATCTCCATCATCTCTTCCTTCAATTTCTCTTTTTTTTTTACTTGCTTCATTTTCTGTCTTCTTTTCTTTTTATCTCAAACAAAACTTCTACACATAAGCTTTCTTCTCTCCGCTTATTCTCATTTCTCTCTACTCATCGTGTCTCCTGATTTATTCTCATTATTGCCTACAATAGACCTTTTATTCCTTTCCTTACCGATGTCTTTGTCTCTATCAACCTCAAGAACAATGTACTTCAATCTTTTCTCTATACTTCATCACACTCCCCCTTTGATGTATCTCACCTTGTTCTCTTTTGCTGTTTTCACATTCCTTTGCTGTGTTCTTCCTTATTTCCCTCCTACTTTGCTGTAATCGTTCTTAGTTGTGGCCTTTTCTATCTTCAGTTTAGTCTATCCTGCTTCCTGTATCTATGTTTTTGTACTGTTTCATCCTACCGTGTCTTTTTTTTCTTTCTTTCTTTCACCCTTCCGTTTAAAGTCCCTGCCATAACTTACTCTGGTGTGCCCAATCTATTTCGTCTCATTCTGCCGTGTCTCGTCCCCGTCTTGCTTTACTCTGCCGTGCTTACCTTGTAGTGTCATGCCTTTGTCCGTGGCCAGTCTTTACTTAGGCGTTTCCGATTGGTGTCCCTCGGTGCCTTGCTGCTTCCCTCGAAACACACACACACACACACACACACACACACACACACACACACACACACACACACACGCCCGGTAGCTCAGTGGTTAGAGCGCTGGCTTCACAAGCTAGAGGACCGGGGTTCGATTCCCCGGCCGGGTGGAGATATTTGGGTGTGTCTCCTTTCACGTGTAGCCCCTGTTCACCTAGCAGTGAGTAGGTACGGAATGTAAATCGAGGAGTTGTGACCTTGTTGTCCCGGTGTGTGGTGTGTGCCTGGTCTCAGGCCTATCCGAAGATCGGAAATAATGAGCTCTGAGCTCGTTCCGTAGGGTAACGTCTGGCTGTCTCGTCAGAGACTGCAGCAGATCAAACAGTGAAACACACACACACACACACACACACACACACACATACACACACGCACACTCACCCGGGACATCTTCCTCCTCACGCCGTCCTTAGCGTCTATGAAGTGCTTGGCGAAGGCTGCACCGAACCTCACGTTGTCCCCGCAGCCGCCCCACTTGAAATGGCCGTTCGGGGGTTCCTGGGGCACGCGTCCACACCCGCACAGCACCAGCGTCCCCAGAGAACACGCCCGAGCCACCGCCCACGTCACTGCGGCAGAGCTGAGAGCGTGCACAACCGCCTGCTCCCTCGTGCCTGTATGAGGTACACACACATATACACACAAGAGTTATGCATACGTACATTGCTGCACACACACACACACACACCTGTATATATATATACACCGTTGCATAAGTAGTGTGTATTCATATATATTCTTGTACTGTGCTACTTCATGGTTTATTAGTTTGTATTAGATTGTTCATTCAGGGTTGTGTGCCAGAAGGAAGAGGAGGAGGAGGAGGAGGAGGAGGAAGAGGAGGAGGAGGAGGAGGAAGAGGAGGAATACAAAGGAATACAAAGGAAGACAAAAGAAGACGAACAGCAACACACCCTTAGGTCCTTACTAGGCTGTTTGTGGAGACTATCTACTAACTACCAGTGGTGGAGACAGGACAGCAAAGCAGAAGGCTCCTCCCCACCCACCCCTCCCTCCAGCCGAGGCTGGCAGGAAAAAAGGCGAAACCATGTGATGTTAAAAAATTACATGGAATTTTAGTAGAGAGTGAGGAGAGGAGGAGGAGGAGGAGGAGGAGGAGGAGGAGGAGAAGGGAAGTTAAAGGAGCTGCTGGTCACTAATTGTTCACACACACACACACACACACACACACACACACACACACACACACACACACATACTACCACCAGAAATTCTCACACGCAATCAAACAAACAAGGAGGGAAAATGAGATAGATGAAAAAAAATGTAATTGGCAGAACCCGACAGGCTAATGACTACTGTGGCGTTCGTGTAGCTCATCCTTGCTTCGAGAGAGAGAGAGAGAGAGAGAGAGAGAGAGAGAGAGAGAGAGAGAGAGAGGGGCGAGAGCTAGTTTGTCAAGGCCTACCAGTACACGTAATTTGTTGAGAGCCACGATTCCTGAGATGCGTTCAAGCAGTACCTGGCACATAACAACTGCCTGCAGAGGGCCGGCAGTGTGTTACCTTGTAGAGCAGGAGTAAAAGTGTGAAGTGTCGCCATCAGTGGGCCAATAGCCAGTTAATCGGCAGGTGATACGCACGATCCCTGGGTAAAGGTGCTCATGGGAGAAAACATTTTAAACTCTATTATTGACTTTGACTCACCAAACAGAACAAGAGACTGAATGTGGATTGTAATTAGGATTCAGGTTGTCTGGGGTTCATAAGGGTGAGTTTTCCCCTTAGTAATATAGCCAGAGGAGCCTTAAGAATCACAGCCTGTGCCCCAACCTTACCTAACCACATCCCCTCCTCTGTCCTTCCCTGCCTCCATCCCTCCCTCCCCTGCTCCTTCAGACCGTCAAAGGTACGTAGAAAATTTACCACTCCCTTCCCTTCTCCTGTATCCCAACCTCCTTCATGTCAGTCTCTTGCCCACTGTCCTTTACCTTGCCTCCTTATCTGTCTTCCCTCCTGCATCCCTGTCTGCTGTCCTTCCTCATTCGTCTCTCCTCTCCATTTCTTTCTCACTCGCCTTATTCAGTAACCTTCCCATATTTTCCCTGCCCCTATCACTTCTTCCTCACTCAGTCAAGCTTTCATTTGTTAGTTAATTTTCTTCCTTACCTGCAACCTTAGTCCCTTTTCTGATCCCTTGTGGGCCTTCTTGCTCTTTCTACTTCTTAATCCGCCCAATTCCGACCAGGTGACTCCCTACAGCGCTGGCCCTAACCTATGTATTTCTATGGTATTTGTTCCACACGCCTAGGTTCGTTTTCCATTCATACTGTCACTGATGCTAGGATAAGATTCAGTACTTTCTTTGGAACCTCTTCGCAATTTTCCACGCCACTCAGATGCTCCACCTCGACCCTTCCTTCCATCTTTGCCCGTGTCTCCTGCTGCGGGTTATCGTATTTAAGACATTATCGTACAGTGCAGGAGATGCTCGCCTCGTCTTTTCCTACCTCTGCTGAATCGGTTAGTGCTTAGAAGGGAGGGCATCTCTCTCTCTCTCTCTCTCTCTCTCTCTCTCTCTCTCTCTCTCTCTCTCTCTCTCTCTCTCTCTCTCTCTCTCTCTCTCTCTCTCTCTCTCTCTCTCTCTCTGATTATGTTTTCAATTTATTTTATGCAACGGTAATGAATGTTTGTCAGCTATTCCGTGTCAGCTTGTTAAGTATGTGTGTGTGTGTGTGTGTGTGTGTGTGTGTGTGTGTGTGTGTGTGTGTGTGTGTGTGTGTGTGTGTGTGTGTGTGTGTGTGTGTGTGTGTGTGAAGAATGAAAGAAGTAATAGCTCGAGGTGGAGTTATCGAAGAGTTATAAAGTGTGTCATTACTAAAAGCTAAATGTACTCGTAGGTCTGTAGTTCTGCCATGTGATTAGGTACTGTAGCTGCTATTACGCCCTATATCCTGTTAAATATAGCTCTTGTCTGTAGTCTCTCTCTCTCTCTCTCTCTCTCTCTCTCTCTCTCTCTCTCTCTCTCTCTCTCTCTCTCTCTCTAACACACCTTCAGTTAGGTCTGGCGTGAGTGCGGGGGCGTTGAGGAGAGAGGAGCAGTTCCAGCGGCGGGTGTGGAATATCCTTTGGCAGACGTTGACAGTTGTGGCGGCGGCGTGGGCGACGTGTGGCATCACCTCTACCTGACCCCGACAGGTGCGCGTCTGGCCCCTCGTGAACCCGTAAACCCGACGAGCGTTCCTACAGCTTCTTGAGTGGCCCCACCTCTCGTGTCCCCCGCGGTGCAGCGATCTGTGGAGAGAGAGAGGCGTGACGAGGGCGTAAAAAAACACGGCAAGGTCAGAGAAGCTGCTGGGCGTGCTGGTGCTGAAGGGAGGAGGTGGTGGCACGATTATCTGTTACAACTGAGAGGCCATCCATTAGTATTGAAGATAAAAGAAATGGAAGGAATCTGGTGTTGTGAGATCTTTTTAGCGCAGAGAAACCAGCTACTAAAATGACTGTAAGAGGATATACTAAAGAAATTTTGTTAGTACGATATTCATTGTAGCATTGAGAGGCGATCTGTTAGTACTGAGGAATGTTTTACTGCAGGAAAGAGACAGTGAAAAGAGCATCTGTTGATACGAAATCTTGTTAACATTGAGAAGTCATGAAAGAATGTTTCTATAGAAGAAATTATTAAAGAGAACCTGAGAGTTTGAGACTGTTGGCAATCAGAGGTGATCTTTAGTACTGAAGAATCTGTTACCGTAGGAGAAATGGAGAATCTGGTGTTACAAGATCTTGATATGGCATTAGCATTATTTAATGAGAGACCATCCATTGGAATTGAAGAATCTATCATTGTAAGAAAGATTTACTGAGGATATAGAATCTGTGTTACGAGATCTTGTTAGTGTTGAGAACACATCTATTAGTATCAACGAAAGAAACTGATATCAGAGAAGGAAATGCTGATGAGAAGCTATTAATGCGAAAATTTGTGAGCATTAAGAGGCGATCTATAAGTACCGAAGGAATTATGTTATCATAAGAGAAAGATACTGACGAAAGAATCTGCCAGTACAACAATGTATAAGCTTTAGGAGGCAATACTGAAGCCATCATTTTTTGTGTTGTGTTTTTTTTTCTCTCTTTCTTTAATATCAATGAGGGAAGCTACAGGAAAGATGGGGAGCTAAGAATGGGTAGAAGGCGTAGGTCCATTGAATTGATAGATCTATTCATGCTAAAGCGCCGCCCACAGAGACGAGAGATGACAGATACGTCGCTGAGAATGGAGGCGGGAGAAAAGGTTTTGAGAGAGAGAGAGAGAGAGAGAGAGAGAGAGAGAGAGAGAGAGAGAGAGAGAGAGAGATGGAATTCACTACTGCTGTCTGCTGGTCACCCAGCCAGCCGTTCTCCTACGGAAAGAACTGAGAGCTTGTTTTGACAGATCTACGGGTAGGACTGAGACCGCACCACACTCTACACACCGGGACAGCGAGGCCACAACCTCTCGAGTTACATCCCGTACCTAGTTGGTCCGAGGTGAACAAGGACTACACATTAAGAGGCTCGCCCATTTGCCTCGCCGTGCCCGGGACTTATCGCTTGTGAACCAGGTATGTGGACCACTACACTATGGTGTGTGTGTGTGTGTGTGTGTGTGTGTGTGTGTGTGTGTGTGTGTGTGTGCGCGTGCTGAAAATGCTTTCATCCGTCAACCCTCCTCAAAGATTCCACTGACTCATGTTCATCGGAGCGCGCTATCACCGCGGCACGTCCACACAATGACCATGAGGAGTAAATGCTAAAAAGGAAATTTAGACACAGAAGAGGACGACAGAAACTATAATTATGAAAATAGATGCGCTACTAATCAGGAAGGTGACAGGGGCGAGAAAGGGAGGACATAGGAATTTCTCTTTTATCATTAATCATGTACGATTGTCTGGCCTCGTGTTGATCTTGTTATGTTGAAAGAAAAAGAGTATTATTGAATGTTTTTATTTACAATTCATCCCTCCAAGTATTAGTCCCGATTTTGTACTGTTGATTTAACCTTTTTCCTTTTTTCTTCGATTCTGTTTTGAGCTTCAAGATAAAGTATTTGAAATTGTTCGAGAAATAAATCGCATTGCCTTCGTGGGGTGACATATTCGTATACTTATGTCTTGAATCGTAATAACTTTAATTCTTACCTCCAGTAAATACCAGTAGATTTATACAATGATTAAAATCAGCGACCGCAATAATTTTCTTTTAAGTGTGGCATCATCAGTCACTGCATTCGTTAGTAACTGCCGCATATCACATTGAAGGAGCAAGTTCCACACACACACACACACACACACACACACACACACACACACACACACACACAGATTATCCAGTGAACCGTGACTGTGAGGAACGAATGCAACAGTAAACGTGCTTAAATTATCTATAATCCTTTCTTTCTCACATCTTTTCCTTTTGGGGGTCGTCTAGCTATGGTGCGGATCTGGGGCGGGGCAAGGCAGGTGTGGCGGGGGCGGGGCAGACCAGATGGGGCAGACTTGGTGGGGCAGGGCTGTGATAGTCTTATTTGTTCTCAATCTTTAATTCTTATTCTATGTTCGTATCTCCATCCAAGACCAGCCAGTTTTTTTTTTTTTTTGCTTTTTTTTTCTTTAGAACTTATGGTGTGTGATGGAGATATTCTGTGTGTGTGTGTGTGTGTGTGTGTGTGTGTGTGTGTGTGTGTGTGTGTGTGTGTGTGTCTGTCTGTCTGTCTGTCTGTCTGTCTGTCTGTCTGTCTGTCTGTCTGTCTGTCTGTCTGTCTGTCTGTCTCTCTCTCTCTCTCTCTCTCTCTCTCTCTCTCTCTCTCTCTCTCTCTCTCTCTCTCTCTCTCTCTCTCTCTCTCTCTCTCTCTCATCTCTAAATTCCTTTCTGGACTAGCAATTTGTCTCTTTGCCATTCTTTTATTTGCCTTCCCTCTGATATTTTTGCTTTTATTCTATTTTTCTTTCTTCCTCTCCTCCTCCTAATCCTCCTTCATCTCCTCCTCCTCCTTATCTTCCTTCATCTCCTCCTCCTCCTCCTCCTCCATCTTCCCCATATCATGATTAGCAGAGGTGAATTCTTGATCCTAATCTTATCTCGTTTTCTGATAACTAGACGGAAATCAGATGTTGTATAAAAGAAATTAATATGATCTAGTGCAGTAAAAGTGAACCGCCAAACTTTGAGAAAAACAATGGATGTCAAAGGGACGATTATTTTCTTGGTCTCCTTTTTGTTTTGTTTTTTTCAATCTGTATTTTTTTTCTATCTGGGCAAAGTTACATGATTTCTGGATGTAAAAGGCAGGTAAGGCCTCTATGACAGTGCATTGTTGTGTCAAATGCTCAGGTGACTCATGAGTGAATCTCCAGATGAGTGGTTAGCAAATTACAGACTTTCGGAGATTAATTTTAACGAATGATATATTTTTTCTTCTCTCTCTCTCTCTCTCTCTCTCTCTCTCTCTCTCTCTCTCTCTCTCTCTCTCTCTCTCTCTCTCTCTCTCAATGCAAAGAACCATAACAAGATATCCCGTAGAATTGATTAAGAATTGAGGTATTTCACCCGTAGACTTTCACCTTACGGAAAAAAACTTTGGAGACGGAGACGATAAAGTTTGAAAATACACATTAGCTGCAGATGGCCGCGGCACTCACCGCCGTTCCATTGGCCTTTGAGTCTGTGATGGATGACAACCGCCAACTCGGGACACAAGGCCCAAAGCCACTCTGACATACTGGTGTCCACGCTTTATCTGTTCTCGGGTACCAATTTATCAGGAATGATGAGCAGTTGGTTTGTACACTGACTGTCCCAACATGGATTTCAACTTGGTCCGGAGGATTTGAAGCCAAGCACACTAACTACTCCATCACGCAGGCACTGGGAGACTGGAGGGAGTTTGAAACAATTCTATGTCTGCGAACACGTCTGTATCTATCTCAAGATCTAATAATCTGTTTCCTGGTCAGAATCGTATATTTTATCAGACTTTCATTGAATCTGTTGATAACTTTTTGAGTTATTGTGTGGCGAGCAGGGCGATAAGCAGACTGGTATTGGCGTCTGGAAAATAGCTTTCCCTGACATCCCTTCGTTTCCATCAGCACTGCAAACCCTCTCATTGTTCTGCTGGGACGGCGGTGATAATTACAGAGGGAAAGACAACGGCATCACCAGACCAATCATTTTTGTTTTCCTAATTGACATTGAGATCATATCTGCTTCCAGTATTTCTCTCTTCCCTCCTCCGTTATTTCCTTGCCGGCAACTACACATCACCATTTATTTCTTTTTGGCGCCTTCACTCAATTTTCTTTCTCTTCCCACACAGCAGCGCTCCTCTCATACCACCCCAAGACCCGCATCCATCTTCGCAGTCGTCGGGTCATTCAGTCATTCATCTCCCACTCCTCGGCTTCAGTCTTCCCTCCCCTTTTCTTTGCGTCAGGTTAGTGAAGGTGGACGGCTCGGCTGCCAACCTTGTGCTTTTCTTAATATCCAATCATATAAACTTTTATTTCGAGTGATGAAATTGTGGTCTGATGCGTTAGAAGCGTGTTGAGAAAGATTGGGATTTTGTATTTGAGCGTATGAGATGAAGAATGAGCTGGGAACACCGTGGGACACTCCAGGAAATGACTTAAAGGAATCCTGTAACTGATAGACACACCAGAGTTGAGAAGGGCCGCGGCGCCATGTGATTGACAGGATGGGCAATTGTTATGAAATTATTACTCTTTTACAATGGGACTTAGTGAATGAAAGGCGTTGATGAAGCAATGATTACCCTTCACTCAGCAATATGTAATCATATAAAAAGAAAAAAATAATCGCTTTCAATAATCGTAAAAGCCGAGACACCTACTGAATCAAAATGTTATAAACACACACACACACACACACACACACACACACACACACACACACACACACACACACACACACACACACACACACGAGTCCGGGAGCTCTGTCGCAGTTCTGGATACATTTATCACGCTACTCTTAACAACTTAATGGTGCAGCAACTCCATGATCATGTATCGCATTATGATGAGGAACCAAGACAAAGCAGGAGAAAATAAGACACACTGCTGGTAAAAAGAAAAGATGATTATAAGAAAACCGAAGCACGAGGTCAAGAAGCTAAAACATTAATAAAAAAAAAGCCACATTATAAGAAAACGATGAAAAAACTTAGAATGCAGTGAGAAAAAACCGAGGTCCTGTCTGGGAAAACTAAGATACAGTGTAGGAAAAGCGAAAGCATAACAGGAAAGCAAAAGTGTAATCTAGGAAAACCGACGTGTAGAGAAGGAAAACCAAGACATGTTGCAGAAAAAAAACACACAATATTGGGAAAACCAAAATACAGTGTAAAAAAAAACAAAGAGCAGTGTAAACAATCCAGCATAATACAAGAAAACACAGTACGGTACATGAAACGCACAGCATAATAGAGGAGAGCCAAACTGCAGTGCTGGAGAAAGGACAGTAACAGTGTATATAGGAAAACTAAGATACACTATACAAGATGCAGTGAGGAGAGACTCAGCATGGCAAGGATAGTGACAGTTCCAAGAAAAATCGCATCGTAATGTTACAGTGAGACTTTAAGATATGTGTGTGGGTTTCTCTTAGTAATATCACTGTTAAATTCATCGCACAGGCACTGGCTTGACTTCTTTCATGAAATTTGCGGATCACCACCACCACTTACACAGCGGCCTTAAGAACCACTTTATTCTGCCTCTAAATTTACCCTTACGCTCACAGCCATGTTCCCGCTTGTTGACACTCTGCATTAAAGCGTCGCGAATTGTAATTAGGGCAGAGTTACGTCCCTGCAAAACAAGTATCTCTCACAAATTACTCCTGTTCTGCAACTTTTGATTCAACCAAAGAACTACAACGGAAAAAAGAAGTCATAATCCACGAGCACGATTTATAGTCATATTTTTGGGTCCGTGTTTGAGAGGAAAATAAGAGTGACGCGTCTTGCATGAAAGCACTCCTGGTATGACAACCCCAACCAATGACAATACTCTCAGCCTACCCACCACACCAACGAGAAGCCGCCACGTGTCATTCATCAGCCAATAGCAGCTGGTCTCTCTCCCCGTCACCCTCCCACCCGCCCCGTGGCAGCGAATGGGACGGTGTCACTTTTTATTGCTTGCCATTTAAGCTTTTAACGAGACATGTGTAGTGGTTTTAGGATGTGATGTACGGTACACACACACACACACACACACACACACACACACACACATAAAATCAAATGCCGATATCCATTCAAGGACATCTACGCGAATCCACACACACACACACACACACACACACACACACACACACACACACGTACCCAGGAGTAAAGAGAAATATAGTAAGGAGAAGAGCACAAGTCTTCTGAAGCAACACCAAACCTGCTCGCCGCCTGCGTGAAGTGACATCTGGCGGCCGGGCGGCTAATGTCAGCTATCAGTGCGGCGGCGGGGTTGATGATGCCCCTCACCTGACGGGTTGATTTAATGTCGCCGCTAAGACGCATTCATAAGGCGGAGCTCTAAACCTGTCGTTAACTTTCCCCACTAGCGCACCACAGCCTCGTCCTGCAAGCCCCCACCCCCCTCTACACCAGGAACTTTGCGGCTTTCTGGAGCTCGCAACCAGTTCTTCTTCGATAGCCAAGACGCATATTGGCTCGTAATTTCACGGCATCCTCATTATATTAATTGTCGATGTGCCTCTTGTTAATTATCGCTCCCCAAGTAGTAGTGTTAGACATTCAGTGATCAGTCCCATATTGTGAGGAGCTTCTTGTCACATCTTCACAACATTCAAGAGTCTCTAGTCTTTAGTTGCAGTGGCACAGGTTTTTAGAGATGTTTCTAAGGTTACAGTGATAGATTAACAAACTTTCTACTTTAATAACGGGAAAAAACTATCTTGAGAACCCGCCCAATCACCTCATTGGCCTTTGAAAATGATCGTGGTGAGAGAACAAAGCGGTTTTTTTTCACTATCAGCCTGAGGACAGCATGGTGTGGGGAAGGGGCGGGTGAAGGGTCAAGCACGGGGAGGAGCAGGGGTACACTTATGCTTCAGGCCGCGGTGTTCTTGTACTATAAGACATAGCTATTGATTGTCAGGAACATCGGCAGACAGGCATTAGACATCTCACACAGACTTACAAGCGGCGCTAACAAGATTCTACCCACAAAGTTCTCTAGGTTCGCAGGTCTAGCAGAGAATGGAAGACGAGCGCTGCCTCCCAAGAAGCCTTCATAATACTTTGTTATACTCGGCCAGGTTATCAACGCATTATCGCTCCCTAAGTGATAGTGTCAGACCTGTAGTCGCGCTGTCTCGTGTTGGCTTCCTATTCTATAATATGATATATTTCTTTCTCTCTCTCTCTCTCTCTCTCTCTCTCTCTCTCTCTCTCTCTCTCTCTCTCTCTCTCTCTCTCTCATCACCTCAACCAGACCAGCACTGTGGCGTCCACTCCCTGCCAGTACAGCCACGCCCCGAGGCTCGCGGCCGCCTCACAGACCCACTTCAGGATTCCATCGCGGCATCGGATTCCAGTAGTGCAGCCAACAAAGCACAGGCGTTCTTGCGAGGTGTCAAGAGGCAGTGTGAGCAGGAATGTTCGGTGAAGGGACGCAGCAAGGCAGGCCTTCAGTGGCGGTGCTTCACCTTTACGCCGCCATAAATACTCATGTTTTAATACCATAAATCCTGTGCAAGATAAATCGGGGTGGAATCTGTTTGTGTTGAGAAAAAAAATTTGTTCTGGGAAATGGCCGAGTCTGGCTCGCACGGCCATACCGTCACACGCCCGTCAGAACGATTTGCTAAATTGGAAACTGATTGATTTATGGCGAGACCGCCTCGAGGTCATGACGCCGGCTTAGGTTACGAGAAGACGCGAGATCTCCCTCTGAAACCCTGGCCTGAGATAGGGTGAAGCTCGGAACTTTTTAACCTCAAGTTAAACTGCACCAGAAAGCCACCGGAACTCAAAACCCGACGGGAACCTTAGCAATACAACGTTACGGCTAGGTGTCACTGTGCATTTCGGATACTTGGCTGTGTCCTGCGGCGAGCTATTTTGACAGAATCTGGTCATACTGGTCCTTCTCTTTTTTCTTTCCTTTTTTTTTTTTTTCTTGCAGTGGCGAGGGTAACAAGTGAGTGGGTGGGGGAGCGGCGGGAAGCATGAGATGGTTATTAGTTTTATGGTTCACAGGGATACAAACACTTGGAAAGGGGACTCTCGTGTGTGCTGTGAAGTCCTTGCCGCCCCGGGAGAAGTCTCAGAAATCACTTGGAACGTTGTGATACGAATACATTATGCTCAGAAGCCGAGGAGTAGATAGACAGATCCCACAACGCTAGCTAACTTCTGCCGTACCCAAGAAAAAGTGGTCAGAGAAGTGGTGGTGGCGGCGGTGGTGATGGTGGTGGTAGTGGTCGGGATAGCGATGGTGGTGGTGGTGGTAGTGGTGGTGGTGGAAGTGATAGAGGCAGTGGTGCTGGTTAGGATACCAATTGTGGTGGTGGTGGCGGTGGTGGTGGTTGCGGTGATGACTGGTATAGAGGTGGGGGTGGTGAGAGTCATAACCGCTGATACTCTCGATCCACACACACACACACACACACACACACACACACACACACACACACACCTGCCTGAGGCCACTACCTTACACACAAACACTACCTGTAATCAAGGCCAAAACTCACCTTGCCGCGGTTTAAACCAATAATAAGAGGCCCTAACACCTGTTACACCGCGAATCGCTGTTACGGAAGGCAGTGACGGGACACGCCCTTCCATCCATCACACGCAGATGAAGACGTGCCCCGCGAACTGATACTGGTTACCTCCCCTTCTTTTTTTCTCTCTTCTTTTTTTTATATTGTTTTTTACTCTCTTTTTATTTATCAACTCCTCTTTTTAGCTTCTACTTCTCTCTCGTTTTTTTTTTTTTTTTTTTTTTTACTGTGAGTTTTGTTTTATCTTTTACAGTAATTTTTCGTTTTCCCCACGACGAGTTTCCTTAAGCGTCTCAAACCTCAAACGCTCTTGTTTTTTTTTTTTTTTGTAATTTTTGTTATTATGATTGTTTGACTGAATTGTGTTTTGCTTGTCTTTTCTCTTCGTTTTTCTCGTCTCTTTTATTTCTGTATATTTTCCTTTTTTCTTTTTAGTTCGTTATTCTCTTGTTTTTGCAGTTTTTTTTTTTTATCATTTATTTGTAGTGTGTTTTGATTATCTCCTCTCTTCGTCTTTCTCGTCTCTTATATTTTACTCTATTTTTGTTTTGTTTGCTATTTTCCAGATCATTTGTTTGTCTCTCGTTTATCATCTCACTTTGATTTCCTTGCTTCTGTGTCCTTTCTGTTTCTCTGTATCTTCCTTCTCACCTTGGTTCCTATTTTTACTCTTTATACATGTACCTCATCTTTCATATATTCTTAATCATCGTTCTCATATTTTTTGCATTCATTCCCTTCATTTCTGTAACTTCTTTTGCCCATGTTCAATTTTCGTATGTCATTGTATACCATCTATTTTCATCTCTTCCTCTTTTACTTAACATCAGAGCTCGTTTTCCCTTCCTTTTTACATTACTATCTTTCTCTCCCTCTCCTAATTTTTTTTCACATTTTTTTTTCTTTCAATATTAGTTTACAACAAAATCTCTTCATTGTCTTACGTGTCAGGTAGATTCGTTCGTTTTTACTACAATATCTAACTTGAGGCTCGAGAGCAAGAACCCGTCTTGATATTTTTTGCTGCCAGATTTCTTCCCGATCTTAAAGAAGGATCCTATTTATTGGCTCATGAATTATAGGTGTTGATATCCCAGTTTGTGAAGTGTTGGAAGGTGAAGGCAGAGGAGGAGGAGGAACAGGAGGAAGGGGAGAAGGAGGAGGAGGAGAAGGAGAAGGAGGAATGATGGAGAAGATGGAGAAGATAGAGAACAGGAAGAACAAGAAGAACAAAAACAAGGACAAGGCATAGGAGGAGGAGGAGATGGAGGAGGATGATAACAACAAAAGTAAAAATGATAACACCAACAGTAACGACAATAAAAACATCATCAACAGCAACTAGAGAGAGAGAGAGAGAGAGAGAGAGAGAGAGAGAGAGAGAGAGAGAGATTACACATACTCGTAAATATATACACCAAAATACAACTCGATAAAGAAGAAACTCCAATAAAACTCTAAGTAAATAACGACAAGAATCAACAGTTACTAAAAATCATACGCCCAATTCACCAACAGGCAATTAAACTCGCCAATAAACCAATCAAGTCACTCGTAACAAAACGACTTCAGTACCAGAACCCTACAGGAGACAGAGGCGTAGCAGGCTGGGGAGTGGAAGCGGGAAGCGCCTCTGGGCCAGCATTACACATCGGCTGGTGTCAAAAAGAGTGACATTTAATAGCGAAACTAAAACTTTTATTGGTCATAAAGTGCATTAAAAAGCAGACCACCGAGAGGGCAGTAATTGGAAGAAATTGGGGCAGGTGATAAAATAAGGAGGAAGAGGAGGGTGAGGACTGAGAGGAAGAGGAGGATGAAGATGAGTACAAAGGAAGAACGTGTAAGAATAAGACGAGAACACAAGAAAACAAAGGAAGATGACGAAGGAAGAGAACATGAAAACAACACAGGAAAAAGACAAGGAGGAGTAGCCTACATAGGAAGAATCATAGGAAGTAGACGAACACAAAGAAGGAAGACAAGAAATGCACTGAATAACATACGCATAGGAAAAGGACACGACGAGAAAAAGTACATGAGAACAACACAGGAAACAGATAAGGAGGAATACATAGGAAGTTAACGAAAGGATATAAGAAGAACACATTGGAAGAAAATAAAGAATACATTAAATACAAAGCAGAAATATCGACCTTGTTGTTTTGGACTATGAAATCTAACTGAAAAAAAAAAAAAAAATTAGGATAGCATAAGATACAGCTTTGAAATTCCTGAAGGAGGAGAAAAAAGATAAATAAGAAAGGAGAAATATAGCCAGACCACTTAAGGAATTTCTCTCTATCACAAGTGCTGGTTAAGACAGAGACAAGAAGAGAATGAGAAAGAGAGGAATGATGATAAGAAAAAAGGACGATAGCCTGTAATTATGACGACAGACAACACCAGACGTGAATAAAGTGCTCTTGGTGTACGAGTAGATAGCAGTAGCACTAATAGTAGTAGTAGTAGTAGTAGTAGTGGTAGTGGTAGTAGTAGTGGTGGTGGTGGTAGTACCGCTGAGCACACGTTCCCTATAAGATAGAACAAAAAAATAGCCTTATATCACCACTAAAACATGAACGAGTACTCTCACTATGAATTGAATTACGAGTATGTAAAGAAAATGGTAAGCCAAGAGGGAACGCCATGGGTACGTGTGTGTGTGTGTGTGTGTGTGTGTGTGTGTGTGTGTGTGTGTGTGTGTGTGTGTGTGTGTGTGTAGAATAATCAATGAACCCGATGAGGAAATAAGACATAAATATACGAGAGAAAAAAATATCTGTTATCTCCTCTACGTGAAGTCGTTTGACGGTTTATGGAGTGGTATAGATAAGTACAAGTTATTGGTTTCAGATTCCTATGAAATGTGAAAAGAAAAGGAGATACCGCAGAGAGAGAGAGAGAGAGAGAGAGAGAGAGAGAGAGAGAGAGAGTATCAATTAAGATTCCCTGGTAAAAGTTGAAAGTGGCGATGGCAGGTGTGTTTCTTTAATGAAAGTGTGAGGTGTTGCAGTTGTGCTCAGGTTTTTTTTTTTTTATGAGAGCAGGTAGTAGTGGTAGTAGTAGCAGAAGTAGTAATAGTAGTGGTAGTAGTAGTAGTAGTAATAGTTGTTGTAGCAGTAATAGTAATTGTAAGTGATGGAGGTGGTGTTGCTTTTGTAGGAGCAGTAGAAGTTGTAGTAGTAGCAGCAGCAGTATTATTATTATTATTATTATTACTATTATTATTATTATTATTATTATTATTATTATTATTATTATTATTATTAGTAGTAGTAGTAGTAGTAGTAGTAGTAGTAATAGTTGTTGATGTTGTTGTAGCAGCATAACTAATGTATCTTTTACATGGCTATTTCTACCACATCCTTTCAGGGACTATCCATTAATCAGGTTTTCTTCCTCTCTTTCTTATTCCTACCATGTTCCTCACCCACTGGTCAGAATTCCTACTATGAAAAAAAAAAATGAAGGAAAAAAAAGTAACAGTTTCTCTTCGCTGTAACTCGTGATCTTGTTACAGCTGATCAGTCTAGCCTTGGGACGCGTGTTCTGAAATGTAACGCTCTATAAGAACATTTCCAAAGAGCCACAGACATGATTACCCGTGTTCTCATAGATGTTCTTCCCTATTGATGGTGGTGTTTCTTGTCATGCCATCACGGAAATAGTAGTGATAGTGGAAAACAACACAGAGAAAATAGAAATACATGAAAAGTAACACACGGATGATAGAGATAGGTGATAAGCAACACAAGAATAACGGAAATACAAATGGGAAGTAACACACTGGTAATAGAAAGGTGAAAAGATGTACTCCTTTGACAAGAAACACTCGTAAGAAGTGATACAAAAAAGAAACACAAAAATGATAGGAATACACGGGAGAAACAACACAAGAATAATAGAGACACTCGTGGGAAAGCAACTCAAGAACAAAAGAAGGACAAAAGTTATAGACACTCATGAGAACCAACACAAGAACAAGAGAAACACAAGACTTACAGAATCACACGCGCAAAGCAACACAAGAAGAATACAAACACTCATGATATAGTAACACAAAAACAAGAGAAACACAAGAATAGTAGAAACACTCGCAAAGCAGCACAAGAAGAAGGGAAACACTCATGAGACAGCAACACAAAAAAAAACAAGAGAAACACAAGAGTAATAGAACCACTCATGGGAAGCAATGTAAGAGTCATAGAAGCAACGCAAAGATCACATAAAGTAACAATAGAACACAAAACTAGTAGAAACGCACGTGGAAAGCAATACAAGAGTCACAGAAGCAACGCAAAGGTCACAGGAACACCCAGGAAAACACACTCCAACACTACACCCTGCAGCAAACACGCGAAACACGACAATGAAATAAAAAACGCGTGCCATGGAGATTTATCGCGTAAAGATTCCTGTGTTAGTCTTTCAGGTACAGATATTCCTCGCGTCCACCATTATTGGCTATCAAAGAGAAATACTTTGAGTAAATTTGCTGTAACGGGAAGACGAACAACCTCGTAAAAACAGGTGTGGGGTGCAATGGGCTGTAAAATTGAAAAAGAGTAGTAAAATTGTACGTCTTAATCTTCCCTTTGGATTTATACAAGGTGACGTTAGCGCAGAACAAATGGGAGGATTGAAATATGATGCGAAGAAAAGAAAATTAAAAGAGGACGGATGGCATTTTCGCGATCAACATTCTTGTAGCGATGAAGTTTGTGTCACTTGTCTCTCTCTCTCTCTCTCTCTCTTTCTCTTAATGGTGCCTACTCATCCCTTCCCTCCCTCCTTCCCATATCTCCTTCATCTCCCATTCCTCCATTATAATTACCGTCTTCTCCTTTCCTCGCCTGACAGTCACCTCATGTATCTTCCTCCCTCCCATTCTAACTGTTCAGTGTCATTGTTTAGTGTTCCAGTCTTTCTTCAGTGTCTCTTTGCCTGTTCCTCTTCTCCCTGTCAGTCTCCTCCACGCTGTCTTTACCAAGCTGCCTTTGTTCTATTTTAGTTACATTCTATTCATGTTTTCATTGATTACTCGATCCTTACCATTTATTACCATATTCCTCACTCGACCTCTTCTAACCTATTTCTTTTTTTTTCTTGTTGTTTTCCTTTTGTACTCGATTCAATACACACACACACACACACACACACACTCTCTCTCTCTCTCTCTCTCTCTCTCTCTCTCTCTCTCTCTCTCTCTCTCTCTCTCTCTCTCTCTCTCTCTCTCTGTCTCTCTCTCTTTGTGTGTGTGTGTGTGTGTGTGTGTGTGTGTGTGTGTGTGTGTGTCTGGAAATTCATCATGAAAGCGATACCGATGAAATGAAAAAACTCGTTTACGTTCACACACACACACACACACACACACACACACACACACACACACACACACACACACACACACACACACACACACACACACAGTCAAGCAAGCGCACGCGCACAGGTTTCTTTGAAGTTATTTCTCTCTCTCTCTCTCTCTCTCTCTCTCTCTCTCTCTCTCTCTCATGAAAGTTTGTCATCAATTACAGAAAAATTCGACAATGTTTAGAGAGAGAGAGAGAGAGAGAGAGAGAGAGAGAGAGAGAGAGAGAGAGAGAGAGAGGGGTAATAAATTTGCACCAGTAATTATAAGCCTCTAATCGAGATAATCGAGTTAAGGAGGCGGCTTTGGTCGCTACTTTTTGACGTGTTGGTTCTAATAACAAAGGAGAGTGTAAAAGAAAAAAAAATTAAAAACTGATAAATAAATATGTGAACGAATACTTTTGACATTTTCTTGTTTTTGTTAGTTTCGTCTGTTTTATTTATTGCTTTTTTTTGCATAATGTATCGTATTTTTATGTTCAGCTTCTTTTTCTTTTTATTATATTATTGAGAAAACTGGTTATTTTTTATTCGTTGCTCTTTTGAAGTGAATTTGTCAGAGAAAAATATATGTGATGTTTTGACCAACGATGGAAAAATTTTGCCTATTGTTTTGTTTCTCTGTCTGTGTGTGTCCATCTCTCTCTCTCTCTCTCTCTCTCTCTCTCTCTCTCTCTCTCTCTCTCTCTCTCTCTCTCTCTCTCTCTCTCTCTGTTCTTCAATTTATGACTTTAATATTTAAGTGGCTCTTTTTTTGAGTAAAGTTTGCCCTCTGGAGATCCTTCATTGTAATTTTAGCCTTATAGAAGTGACGGCTACCAGTATCAATAAATCGTTTGTTCGCCCCCCACCACACACACCCACACCCACCTTCCTACATACCCACACATCCACCCACCCACATCAACCATCCACCCACACAATAATGAGTAAGAAGTCGAGCAGGTTATTTAGAAAGCCACTACGTTCATCCAGACAGACAGCCAACCCGTCAGCCCCCTAGCCAGCTCTCGCATCACTAGCTTGTCGCAGTTACTTACAATCACCTTAACTTTGACCTCATCGTTTCCTTCCATCTCCTAGTGAAGAGTATTTGGAGATTTAAAGTATATATACGGTGCCAGATGCTGAGATTCTGAGTGCACTAATAGGACTTGACAGGTGTAGCGAGCGGAGTTGAGTGAGGAACCCTGGTGATGGGATTAAACCGTGTACGAGTGTTCAGGTAAATAGGAGGGTGTGATGCAGGTGATGTGTGTTTGTTGAATCGGAGTGGTGGTGGTGGTGATGGTGTGTGTGTGTGTGTGTGTGTGTGTGTGTGTGGAGAGATAGATAGATAGATAGATAGAGACAGATAGATAGATAGATAGATAGATAGATAGATAGAGAGAGAGAGAGAGAGAGAGAGAGAGAGAGAGAGAGAGAGAGAGAGAGAGAGAGAGAGAGAGAGATGGCAAACAGACACAAACAGACAGAATGCCGAAAAAAATAGATTATGAAAACTTAGGGGTTGTAGTGGTGGTGGTGGTGGTGGTGTGGTGATTAGTAGTGGTAGTGGTGGTGGTGGTAGTGGTGGTGGTGGTGGTAGTAGTGGTAGTGGTGGTAGTAGTAGTAATAGTAATACCAGTGGTGGTAGTGGTGCTGGTGGTGGTGGTGGTTGTGGTGGTGGTGGTGGTGGTGGTGGTGATTGTGGTGGTGGTGGTGGTGGTGGTGGTGGTGGTGGTGGTGGTGGTGGTGGTGGTGGTGGTGGTGGTGGTGGTGGTGGTGGTGGTGGTGGTTCTGGTAGTAGTAGTAGTAGTAGTAGTAGTAGTAGTAGTAGTAGTAGTAGTAATAGTAGTTGTAAAAATAGTAGTACCAGTAGTAGCAGTAGCAGCAGCAGCAGTAGTAGTAGTAGCATACCGATTTTGTACGCATCACAATCAAGTATTCCGCGCAGATTGATTGAGACGAAGTGGAACATTAAGACATACGGTTACTGTATTGCCGTCACAAAAAGTGCAAAACAGTCAACATTCCTCTTTCCCACATCCCAAACCTTGTAGTTCATTCTTAGACCCTTGTTGGAATGCAGCGTTACATTTGCTGTGGTTTTAACTGTGCGTGTGAAAATGTGAGGGCTTGGAGGCAATTCGCTGGGCCGCGGCGTGGGTGAGGGGTGTGGTAAGAGGGCACACAAACTGAAAGGACTTGCATATATACATACATATGAACGGACGGACAGACGAAAAGAAACAGAGATAGACAGAGAGAAACGAGGAGACAAAGAGGAACGTAGAATAAAAAGTCCTGCACAGAATTACAAACCAATAGACGCACAGACGCACAAACGAACGAACTCATATGCGAACCAAATCATAAATATTACTCCCTTATCACCTATTCAGCACTTAGCACTCAGCACTATCTTTGTCCAATCAGCAAATACTATCACTTATGTAATAATTAGCACTTAGTCATGTGTGTGTGTGTGTGTGTGTGTGTGTGTGTGTGTGTAAAGATGATCACATACATCATATTTTAAGGCTTTCAGTCAGCACTATCTTTACATTTGCATCCTATTTTAAGTTAGTCAGCAGCCTTTGTATGTGACTTATTAATCAATATTCGCTTTAAATCAGCATCTTAGTCAGTCAACCAGTAAGTCAGTCAGTCGTCAGGTTAGTCAGTCAGTCGTCAAGTTAGTCAGTCAGTCAGTGAATCATGAAATCAGTAAGTCACCAAGCCAGCAACTCAGTCACTCAGCCATTTAGTCACTTGACACCACTACCATCACCACACTTCACCATATAATCCATCACCGCACACCATATCTCTCATCGCAAACAAACACACACACACACACACACACACACACACACACACACACACACACACACACACACTACTATACACACATCACCTAGCACTCATCTCCATTACTCGCCCTTTTCCATTACCCTGAACCTCCCTCACCACCTCTTCCCGCCCTGAGAGAGAGACAACTGCCCATTCATACATCAATCCGTCACTGACCAGCGTTTATATAATCAATTATTTCTCTCTCAACTCGTATTTAATTTTCTGCACGTCTAAGAGAGAGAGAGAGAGAGAGAGAGAGAGAGAGAGAGAGAGAGAGAGAGAGAGGGGGAACATTTTTTGCATTTATTTGCGAAATCAAAAGAATTGGTCAAACTAGACAAACCGGATGAGGAACGTTAATTAGAGCCGGTTCGTTAATGCGTGCCGAACACAGCCCATGGACCGAACCAGTGCCTCTTACAACACGTGAGGAATTATTTTGGTGGTTTGTATACGCTACACATATTCCTCTCTTCGTCTTGATTCGTTTCGCTCTTCAAATTAAGGGATGATAGAAATTGAACAACGACTGAGAAGCAGAAGATGATGGAGAAGTAGAGGAGGAGGAGGAGGAGGAGGAGGAGGAGGAGGAGGAAGAGGAGAAGAAGTGTAAAAATAATAACAGGATAGATAATATTATGATGATGACGAGGTGAAGGAGAAGGAGGAGAAGAAGAAGGAGGAGCAGGAAAAGGTAAAGAAGGAGGAGGAAGAGGAGGAGAAGGGCTTTTGCTATTTGAATATAAAGTGAAGAAGAGATAAGGAAGAATGACGAGAAAATTCAAATGGAGGATAGCAAGATGAGACATGAGGGAGACATGAGGAATAGAGGAGGGAGGAAGATGGATGATGATGCAATGAAGAAGAAGAAGAAGAAGAAAGAGGAGAAGAAGAAGAACGTATGAATATGAAAGATGAAAAATAAGAGAAAGAGGCGGTGCAGGATAAGGAAGAGGAGGAGGAGAAGGAGGAGGAGCAAAAGAACTTAAAAAAAAGGAAGAGAGGAAGACGATGATAAAAAGAGGCAGAGGAGGAGAAGGAAACATAGATGAAGAAAAATGAAAAAAGCAGAGAAAGAGAAGAGCAAGAACGCCAACAAGAACAAGAAATGAGAAGAAAATGCAATATGAAAAGAATTAAAGACAGAAGAACGATTGATGTAGTAGTAGGAGGAGGAGGAAAACAAGAACAAGAACAAGAACAAGGGACAACGAGGATAGAAAAAAAGAAAGTAAAAACGAGATAGCAGCAGGGCATTAGTGTGGTGTTGCCTAATGAGGTGGCGGGAGATGGGGAGCAGATAACACACATGCAGAAGGCAAGGTGAGGTAGATGAGGCAGAAGACATAACCATGGCGCCGGTGGTAATGGGTCCCAGTACTCGCATGAATAGAGATAAGTGATAATGGCCAGTGATAATGATGACTGCAGTAATAATGATTCTAGTAATGAGTACGCAAACAGTGACTGAGATTTCTGCTACTACTGTTACTACTACTACTACTACTACTATTGCTATTACTACTACCACTGAAAGGGAAGTGAGTAACAAAAAAGAGAGAATATACACCTCACACAACCAAACGAGACAAAACACCCTCTTACACTTCACCAAGGCCTCAATAAAACCTGTGTGACATTTATGTTTGGCTGAGGCTGAGACTGCAAGATAAGTGACGCCACCAAGGCTTTAGATACTGGACACCACCGCGGGACTAGGGGACTACTACAGCTTACTTTGACAGCGAGGTGCACCTGTCCTGTACTGTCCGCCTCTGAGAGAGAGAGAGAGAGAGAGAGAGAGAGAGAGAGAGAGAGAGAGAGAGAGAGAGAGAGAGAGAGAGAGAGAGAGAGAGAGAGAGAGAGAGAGAGTGTGTGAGTGAATCTGCCCGAGATAAAGCTAACCTCCTGGCCAAGCAATTCACTGATAAGATATGCGTCTCCGACCCTAAAAGATCTCCACCCCCACTACCAAACATAGTGAAAGAAAAATTATCATTTGGCACAACGAGTGAAGTGGAAGTGAAGGCAGTGCTCTCAAACCTTGATGTGACAAAAGCAGTGGGTCCTGATAACATTAGCCCACGCCTTCTTCGCCAGTGTGCTGATGAGCTGGCTCACCCACTCTCTACGATATTCAACCAGTGCTTACGGACCAGCAGGTGGCCAAGTATCTGGAAAGTGGCTAGTGTTGTGCCAGTACACAAGAAAAATGAAAGAACAGTGGCAACAAACTATCGTCCGGTGTCCCTGCTGCCTGTGCTCAGCAAGGTGCTCGAATCCATAGTGGCCTCAAGAATCACAGAGCACCTTGAGAAACGCCACCTACTGTGTAGTCGGCAGTTTGAGTTCAGGCCGGGCAGATCGGCCGCTGACCTTCACCTGCTGCTCACCTCGGAGTGGAGTGCTGCTCTGGACGCAGGGAAGGCCACTGCAGTTGTTGCCCTTGACATTGAAGGGGCTTTTGACAAGGTGTAGCCTGCAGGTCTCCTTGCAAAGCTCCGTGCTGCAGGTGTGGAGATTACTTGAAAGAGAGGAATTTCAAAGTGGTCATTGATGGCCAGGAGTCTGAACAGCATGCAGTAAGAGCAGGTGTTCCTAAGGGAAGCTGTCTCAGCCCCCTGCTCTGGAACATCTACATTAACGACCTCCTGCACTTAATCCCCAGTGTAAGAGCTTATGCTGATGACCTCACGCTGAATCAGAGCTTCAGCTCAGGGGAGGAGACTGCCACGGCCGACCACATGAACGTTACCCTGAACCGCATTGTGTCGTGGGGCAGCAAGTGGCAAGTAAAATTTGCCCCAAACAAAACACAAATGACAATCATCTCAAGGTCGAGGACGCCCCTTCAGCTCAGCCTTGAGGGGAAAACTATACGGCGGCAAGACGAGATGGATGTACTGGGGGTCACATATGACTTTGCGCTGACCTTCAGGCACCACATTGAGCGTCTAGCCAGGGGAGGCCTCGGGTAAGCTGGCGTCACTCAGGAGGATGTCGTGGCTCCTTGACGACAAAGGCCTGCAGATATTGTACAAGGCTCAAGTTCGTTCCTCCCTGGAGTACTCGTGTCTTGCGTGGGGAGGAGCGGCGAGCAGGCATCTTTCCCTGTTGGACAGGGTACAGGCTCGGGCAGTGAGGCTCATAAAGGACAGTGGGGCCAGAAATGAGCCAAAGCTCCACTCCCTTCAGCATCGCAGGGACGTAGCGGGCCTAGCTGTGATGTACAAAATACAGCAACAGCGAATCCCGCATCTCCAAGCTCTCCGCCAGCCCCTGCGGCGGGCACAAGTGACCACCCGGGCTGTCACTTTAATGCCTGGTGAATTATTTCAGTGCCGATGCCGTACTTGGCACCATCAACGTCAGTACGTTCACCATTATAGTAAACTGTGGAACACTTGAATTGCTGCACAGATAGACTTCAGTGAAATGAATCTGCAGCAATTCAAGAAGTGTGTGAACGTCTGGTTGCCATAAGCACCAGAGTAACAATTGTTAAAAACATTTAGTTAGGCTTTTAGATAGGGAACACTAAAAATGTTCCCTTTAGCCTGTAAAGTGCTACATCATATGTAAAAATATTTTGTGACATACTCTTCAACTATGTATTGATTTGTGTAAATAGAAAATAAAGAGAGAGAGAGAGAGAGAGAGAGAGAGAGAGAGAGAGAGAGAGAGAGAGAGAGAGAGAGAGAGAGAGAGAGAGAGAAAGAACCTTATCATTGGCCGTATACACTGGGAAGGAGGCTTTCACGACGTCCCGCCTCCACACCATCCTCCGCCGCATCGACCATTGGAGAGACAGATGGCAGGTCAGGTTTGCCGCTGAGAAGGCAGCTGCCTATGGTGACCAGAGGAGGCAGATTTGTCTCTTGTTGGACGGGACGACGCTGGCGCCACGACGAGAGAGGAAGGTCCTTTGTCACTTATGACAGTAAGGTCCTTGTATATCCAGTTGCTACCTGAGGCACAAGTCCGCGTCTCTCTGGAGTACTCTTGTCTTGCCTGGGGCGGTGCAGCCAGCACTCTTGCATCTCGTGATAAGGTCCAGCGGAGGGCGGATAGAATCATTAGGGATAGCCAGCCTAACCAATGGACTAGCCTGGACAGCCTGCAGCACCACCACGACGCGGCAGGCTTGACCACCCTCTAAAAGGTGGCACAGGAGGGAGTATCGCATGTGCAGCCACTCTAGCAGCAACCTTGCCGAGTAAACGTGCCCACCCAGGACTGTGGATACAGCCCGTACACGTCTCATCAAGTCCGGAACACCAGAGTGTTGTTGTGTATGGGGCTCAGATACTCAACGTGTTGGCGCATGTTTGGCTGAGAGAGGATCGTGACAGTGTTACAAGTGCCATATAATGTATAGATCAAGGTTAGATTTTAAGATGGGGAGTAACCTGTACAATCTTCTTCCCTTGTTAAAAGTAATATGATAATAAGTAGGAGCTGAACGATACTAAAACTGAAACAAAAGAGTTAGAAAAGAATCGACGGAGCATAAACAAAGTCAAGAGGTGACACGAAGAACACAGAGGACGTCAAAAGAGAAGCCAAGAGAAGCCATGCAGTAACAATAAGGAAAAGATCAGAGAAGCTAAAAGTAACGGAGAGATGCTAAGAGAAGTCAGGAGGACCCGTCACAAGCCAGTCACTGAGATCTTGAAGTCAGAACACACGGAGGTCATTAATAGGACAAGGAATCCAATTAATATAGAAGACATGTCCTTTATTTCCAGCGATCGGGAGACTACGAGGGGCCAGTTACCAGGGGCATGACTAGGGTTACGAGGCCCGCCCCTGGGGAACTCCTGCCTGCTTAACATTCAATTAACAAAGAAGATTACAGTCGCTCTCTCTCTCTCTCTCTCTCTCTCTCTCTCTCTCTCTCTCTCTCTCTCTCTCTCTCTCTCTCTCTCTCTCTCTCTCTCTCTCTAGTCCTCCATATTGCGTTCTCATCTTAATCAGTATCACCATCATCGTCATCATTATCAATCCACTGTTCTATCCCGCCGCTTCTCGTCAATTCACTAAATATATGTAATGTATCAATACAGGTGGGTGGTGCATTCTACAGGTAAGATTCTCACCTATAATCACCTGTCCGTCCTTGAAAAGACCTGCCCCAGACACACACACACACACACACACACACACACACACACACAGAGAGAGAGAGAGAGAGAGAGAGAGAGAGAGAGAGAGAGAGAGAGAGAGAGAGAGAGAGAGAGAATCCTGGATTACCTTTATCCTTCATCTCGGTACATCTTAAGGATTGATAATACATCCGCGAGTGGGAGGGAAGAGAAAGGAGGAAAGAAAGAGATATGATGTTCGGTATTATAAGGCCTGGGAGGAAATTATAGTGATCAGGAACATTAAAGTATAGGTAAGAGATATATAACCTCGAGTCTTCCTTTGAAAAAAAAAAAAATCTGAATCTTTTTTTATTAGTCTCTATCAATGGTCATCTCGGACTGAGAGGCACACATTCAAGTATTCCTTCTGCTTCAGTTCTTGAGCAGAGTAGTATATAATTTCCTAATTGTCTTCATTCACGTGTACTTATTAATTAATTCATTATTTCATTTGTCCATTAAGATTATTGAGACATCAGACGGTTCGCGTTTGCTGTGATCTATGGTTAGTCTTCACTGGATTAGCGATACTGTTATAGTGTCCAGTTTAGGTCACTATCTTAGCAAGGGAACTTCAGCCATCCACGGTGCTATCTCAAGGCAAGGGAGCTGTTTGGCTTCATAATAGTCAATACGTTAGCATGGGTGTTTTAGTCGCCCGTAGGTTAAGAGCGGTTTAGTCAGGCATGGTAAAGTTATAAGGGTCAGGTCAAAAGTCTCCTTCTTAGCTGCTTTTCGAATATGTAAAGTTATGTTATTTTTGGCTAGTCTAGGCTGTGTTAGGTTAGGTTAGGTTAGGTTAGGATATTGGTATAAGTTTAGAAAGATGTTACGTCACAGGAGCCACATATGCCTGAATACTTTTGGGTAGATAAGGTTAAGTTACTTTAGGTTTAGCTGGTGTAGGTTTGCATAGGTTAGGTTAGATTAGGTTAGCAGGATATCATAAGACCAGGAAGACATTCAGTCATGAAGCAATAGAAGACAAACGGTCCTTCATCCTGCGGTTATTTTAGGATAGGCAGAGTAAAGTCAGAATAGGTATGATTAATCTAGGTCAGACTAGGTTAGATTAAGCTAGCAGAGTATTATAAGATCAGGAAATATTCAAACGTAATGCCACAAAGGATGACATGAAAATTTATCAAGTTAGCGTAATTTGAGTATGTGTTCACTCTTAATGTTGGTGATAAACATGTTCCTTATTAAAAAAAATGTTGCAACCATTCCTTTCGTAATGACCGACATTCCTAATGTAAACTCCGGTAAGTGACTTTCAAACAGCGGAGATCAATGTCCATGCAATCCAAGACAGGTTAGGGATAGTAGAATAAAAGTTAACGTATAAAGACTTTACAAATTGTCAATAGAAAAAAGAGTGAAAGTGACACATTGAAAATTAGGATACGGTTTAAATGTGACACCTTTTAAAATTGATTTCAGAAGGTGTGTTCAAATATTTCATGAATAATGGATCCCGCGCTGGCAACTGTAAACCATTTAATATCTAACTATACAGAAGAAAAGCGACACATGTAAAAAGTAACCACAGTTTAGTCGCGATGTCTTGTGAAACTGAATTTAGAAAGCGTAGCGAGATCAATCCTGGAATTGGCTCGTGCACTTAAGCCGTGACACATCCTGACAGCCTCCACACTGACCGCGGTGAAAGGAACGAAGAAAGGCTAGAGTCCACAGCTTAGAAGTCCTTTTTATATACATTTTTGATTGCCTCAAAAAACTTGACTAAAATCCGCGGCACACACAACTAATAAAACCTTTTGAAATATAACCATGAAAGGCGAATAGAAAGTACTTATTGAATAGAGTCTTGGGTACAGACAACTTTAACATGCACCATACACAGCGGGAGGAAGCAAAGGACCACATACAGGAGAGGGGGGGGGAGGAAAGCAGACCGCGGTGTCCCCAAAGAAGAGAAGTTCATCATAGTAAAAATATCAACCTTCGAACCAGCACAGCGGCGACGAGACAAAACACCACGGGAGGCAGAAGACCCCCTGAGGCACGCCGGGACTCCACTACTACAGACTGAGAGGAGCACGTCACATCCGCGGCGTCTTCTTAGCTAACAAGCAATACCTTAAGAGGAGTGACGCCTTCAGCTACGCAGGAGAGAGAGAGAGAGAGAGAGAGAGAGAGAGAGAGAGAGAGAGAGAGAGCTTGTCTGAAATTTCTCAAGAGTGTGATGGACGGCTCCTCCTCCTGCTGCTGCTACTGAAGGTGGATCTTATCTCTTGTTTTAATTATATATATTTTTATCTATTATTTTTTCATATATTTCTCAGTATTTGAATTTGTTATTATCTTCTTTTTTTTATTTTTAGTCGGAATTGTTGTTCTGAATTTCTTTTCTTGATTTTTCTCTAATTTATTTTTCTTTTTTATTTTTGGTTAGCTGTTTTTCTTTCTTTTTTTTCTCTGTTTTTCTTTTCATCCTTGTTGAAATGTTGCAGACTGTGACCCCTTTTTTTTTTTATTGTTGTTGTTGTTTTTATTGTTGATTTCGATGATGGTGGTAGTGGTAGTTGTAATGGTGGTGGTAGTGGTTGTGGCGGGGATGATGGTGGTAGTAGTAGTGATGCTATTACCTGTTACTTCGTCAGTCCGTCACTCCCATAATAAAAAAAAAAAACTTTACGACCACCACAAGAATGAGACCCACCACGTGAAACAGCCACGCAGAACGAAAAAAAAACAACAACGAAAAGGAAAAAATCGTGGCTGATAATGAAGAAATTCCTGTTCATGTTGTATATCGCAATTATGGAAGGCAGAGAGAGAGAGAGAGAGAGAGAGAGAGAGAGAGAGAGAGAGAGAGAGAGAGAGAGAGAGAGAGAGATGAGGGGAGGAGCGGGGTACCAATCATATCAAATTGTTCTACATGCTTTTTTTTTTTCTCGTAGTGATATCATATAAAACACACACACACACACACACACACACACACACACACACACACACACACACACACACACACACACACACACACACACACACAGAGGTGAGTATAAAAGCGAGTGTTTTATGTTCACACACTGTTATGAATTCCTGGCCAGGTAATGCCCTCTAATCACACACCTTTACGGCTTCTGTGAACGCCACGGACCACCTGATGAGAAGGCACACCTGCTTAATTAAGAATGATGTACTGAAACACCTGTCAGCGGGTGGACTTACCTCACGCAACGCACGCACTCACGCACCTACAAATAAACGCATGTTCACGACGCTTACAGGGAATGAAAGGGTAAAAAAAAAATCTCATTACGCTTCATTTGCGAAAACTTGCCTTTGTTTTTGTGTTTTATATCAATCGTAAATCTTACCTGGAGAATTATGCGCCAGGCAGTTTCTTCATAAAGGTGAGACGCCGGAGTGAGTTACGGAAGGAAGTCTAGGAATAATGTTCTTTTAAGGCTCGCAGCTAACTTTCTTCTTTTTCGCATTTACATTTTCTTTCCGTAAGCTTATTCATGTTCCCGCCGCTCAGGGAAGGTTTAGTGGTGTGAAGGAAAGTTGCCAAGGAAATGTTAACCTCTTCAGTACCATATTCACTCTGTTTATTATGTGGTGATTCTATACAGCTTTAGAAACTTATGTGGGAGGATTAAGATAGTGAATGTTGTGGCCATTAATCTTCTGACGTCCATACACCCTTCCTAATGTCAATAGAATGGCCTAATCATATTCAAATCTGAAAGTAAAAATGTGTCCCAGTATTGAAGGAATTATTATCATCCAATCAACAATTTTTTCCCTTGATTTTTCCAACCGCAGATTTGGCATAATTAACATTTGCGTTTTTCTTAACGTATTCAAATCGGACGCTGGTTGAAATTCTTACTTATAGGCACAGTAAGAGCAATTTTTCCAGGGATTCTAGCGGACACTGGCTGATATTCCTAATCGTAGACATAGCGAGACCGATTTTTCACACATTCTTAGGTGACAGTGACTGACCTTCTCGTAGACACAGCAAAAGAGAAACTACATGAAACAACTGGTCTTTTATTTATGTAAGAGGAGAAAACTACAAGCCGCCGTGGTGCAGTGGAACCATGCGTACTTTGGGGTCCGAGGGGTCTCCAAGCGCACGGGTTCGAATCCTGTCCACGGTCCGAGTGTAGGTTGGGCTTCCTCACTCGGGACAACGGTTTCCTAGCGGGTGGGCTTTGAGATGGGAGGTACCACAAAAAGTATCCCCTTTAGCTCATAGATTCCCGTGAAAAGCCCACATGGTATAAAGAAAAAGAGTAAAAACCCGTCAAATAAAAAAGTTCAGTGAGATGCTGTGACAATAATAATAATAACCACCACCACAACCACCACTTTGTCTCTCTCTCTCTCTCTCTCTCAACATCTCACATTACTGCTGGTCAGGTAACAAGAGCCTGAAGACGCGAGTGTCGTATCAATGATTATCAATTATTATGATTCCCACATTATCAAACCCTCATTGTCTACCACCACGGCCGCCATGGAAAGGGTACAAACAGTTTCATCAAAGGCGCGACACATGACAAGGCTTCCTTAGTGCAAAGCAGCCACGCATGACATTCTTCTCTTCCCTGCCATTATTACAAACTTGGCCCATTCACTCGGCAACACAACTCGTAATGCCAATATTGTTTTTTTTTTCCATCTTTCCTCCTGTCTTTTATTTATTTATTTTTTAATGTGTTTAGTGCTTGACTGATTTGTTAGGCCATACTGGTTACTTGTTGGGAGTTATGTTGTGTTATGTTGCTTGTGGTCAGTGGAATACCTACCTATCTGCTTCTCTCTCTCTCTCTCTCTCTCTCTCTCTCTCTCTCTCTCTCTCTCTCTCTCTCTCTCTCTTGAAATACCTACAGGAAAGGAAGAGGAGTGGAAGGCTACGTTGTATCTAGAGGTGGCTGATGAATAAAAAAAAAAAACATGGAATGGTTTGTGATGAAGGAAGAACGTGTCAGATGCGAGTGAAAGGCCTAATGGAATATGTTATGTTGTAGGTTATATTTCTGAAAGCCGCGACTGACAACAGAAAAAGTGAATGAACTGAATGCTATGGGGTGAGTTTTGTAGGTACTGTGAGGAAGGAAGGAGATGTCAAATGCAAGGGAGAGGCTTAATGGAAAATGTTACGTTCCAGCTTATGCTTCTGAAAGCCTCAACTGACAGCATAGAAAATCGCATCTCAAGCTTAACTGATTGCTATGGGTCGAGTTTTCTTGGTACTGTGATGAAGGAAGGACATGTCAGGTGAAAGGGAGAGGTCTAATGGAAAATGTTTTAATTCAGTCTACAATCCTGAAAGTGGCGACTGACAGTGAAGGAAGTGAATGATAGTGTGTTCCCTTATTGGCGTCTCCTTAATTAAGCTGAGGTAAATGTTGTGGTGCGAGTGTAGAGTATAATTTAAAAGAAATATTTATATGGTCAGCTCAGGTTGTCTCCATCGTAAGAGATGTAAAGTAGTTCTGGGTCGACCTGAGATTTATCTACCACCTTCACTTTCCAATTTCAAAAGACTGACAAGAAAAGAAAAGAAAAGAAAAGAAAAGAAAAGAAAAACCTCCATATAGATAAAAAAAAAATTGGTACTTTTGCTTAAAAGAAAAAAAAAACATAGAAGAATTACTCCTATCACATTACCATTAACCATTGCTGCTTTAAAGAATATACATCAGAGTTACTCCTATTAGAATTACCATTAACGCCCGAAAGATCAAGGCGACAAAGTAGACAGCACAAGACAGCCATTCGACAGCTTTCCGAGGCTCACTCTACCAGAATTTAGGTGTTTATAATTAATCTAACAGGTGGATTTACTTATGGAGTCTCTTTGCTTCCCATGCCACCCGCTGTTAATCTATTGAGGGGTTCGTATATTCTGGGAAGCAAGTTCGTATCGGCGCCTTTACCCTCCTACCCGGCCCCTGGACTTGGTGTGCTGGTGAAGAGGAGCGCAGGATACTTGGAAACAGAGAGGGATTGTGGAGCTAAGGAATGCCAGCTCTTACCCCTTAGGAGGACAGGAGGAAGAAGAAAAGTAGGGGAAGAAAAGAATAACAAGAACAAGAAGAACAAGAACAATGACAAGAAGAACAAGAACAAGAACAAAATGATGATGATGATGATGATGATGATGAAGGAAATGATCAAGAGGAGGAGGAGGAGGAAAAACATAATCAACAGCAGCAACAACAACAACAACAACGAGAACAAAGTAGCGGCAGACTATGGAGGAGAAGAAACAGAACAAACAAAAATAAAAAAAGAAGAAGAGAAGAAGAGAAGAGGAAAAAAGAAAAGCGGAGAAGAAACCAAAGAAGAAAAGCTTAATCAAATAAAAAACCAAAAGATTAAGAATAAGAAAAAGAACAACACACACACACACACACACACACACACACACACACACACACACACACACACACACACACACACACACACACACACAAGAAGAAAATCATAGAGACTAAAAAAAAAGCTAATGAAAAAGACAAGAAAATAAAAACTAGACGGTTATAAAAATTGTCCCAAAATTAAAAATTAGTGGAAATGCATTTAAGAGCTAATGTGGAGGAACTGATAATGAGCAAGATAGTGTCAGGGGCGTTTAGGGCATGAGGGAAAAGACACGACGTCGTTTAGGAAGTGAAGGCGTTCTTTTATTGTCAGGGGCGGGAGATTAGTTGTCAAGAGAAAGGGGAGAGAGTTAGCGAGTGATGACGAAGTATCGGTTTCATGGACAAGGGAGGGTCAGTGTCAGCCAGAGTTCAGGAAGGGATAAGGCATGCAGTGTCAGAGGTGGTGATAATGGAGTAGTTTTAGAAGTGTTTTGAGAGTGGCGTGTGTTTTGAGGGTGTCCTGCAGGGATGGGAGACATGGACAGCCACTTAAGGGAGAGGAAGAGAAGAGGAGGTGGAAGAAGAGGAAGAAGAGTATAAAGAAAGAGAAGATGAAGGTGAAGTAGTAGTAGTAGTAGTAGTAGTAGTAGTAGTAGTAGTAGTAGTTGACGAATAAGAAAATGAAGAAAAAGAAGAAGAAAAGAAGAATAAGAAGAAAATGAAGAAGAAGAAGAAGAATAAGAAGAAATGATGAAGAAAAAAGAGCAACAACAACAACAACAATAGCAACAACAACAACAACAATAGCAACAACAACAACAACAACAACAACAACAACAACAACAACAGCAACAACAACACCCAAGAGGAGAAGAAAAAAAGACCAAATTTAAAAGAGAAAAGGATAAAGGGAAACAAACTAGCTGAAAGAGGAAAAAAACAAACGATACAAAAAAAAAAATGTCGTATATGAAACAGGCGAAAAAAAAAAAAAAACGTGAAATAGGAACAGAAAAGTGACAATACATAATGCTAAATGAAACAATGGGAGTGGCATGGAAAAAAGAGAGAGAAAGAGAGAAAAAGAGAGAGAGAGAGAGAGAGTATGTCAATGCCCAGTGCTTCCTCTCTACTCATCTTTCCTTGGGCAGCGTGGCATGACAGGGGCAAGAACACCGAGAACATCAAGAACACCCACAACATCGAGAACAAGCTCTTTGCGTGCCGCCAGTCAATTACAGGCCAGTGTCGTGGGTCTAGTCAACACAGAGCAGTAACTAGCAGTGTTTATCCGACCACCACCAGCAGCTTCCCTCTCCTCACCCACGCATTATCATCACCATTCTCACTTCAACACCAAGACTTTAGCATCGCAAGGGAAGTGGATTTTAAAGTTAGCCATCAAATAACTAACTTGACGTCTCGAAATAGGAACTTATTAATAGTGTTTTGACTAGAACGGATCCTCTATTTTTGCGGGTCTGGTGGATGGCTTGGGTCAAGGAAAAGTCGAGGTCTTTTGTTTCGCCCGTGGTGTTAGCAGTTAAGAGGGTAAAATACGACGAATTTGAGGGCGGAGAATCTGAGGTTATATCTTGCCTTGAGTATGTGTAATGATGGTTACAAGACGCGGGATAGACCGTGATAATGCTAATGTCTGGGTAGGATGCCTCTCGTGTGTGTGTGTGTGTGAGAGAGAGAGAGAGAGAGAGAGAGAGAGAGAGAGAGAGAGAGAGAGAGAGAGAGAGAGAAAGAGGAAGAAGGTTGTGCTCCTAATTAACTTTGATGTCTGTTGAATTTTATATAAAATGTAGTACTTAAAAGAAATACAATTTGTATGCTTTTTTGTTCTCTCTCTCTCTCTTTCTTTCTCTCTCTCTCTCTCTCTCTCTCTCTCTCTCTCACACACACACACACACACACACACACACACACACACTCGCCTCAATGAGAGAAATTTTTGAAGAGTATCATTAAGCCCTTGAGTGGTTCCTTACCAAATTCCTGCTTGGGGTAGTAATCTTCACTTCTTGTAAATTTAGCTCCAGTTTACTACGAGCAAGAAACTGAATATTATAGGCGTTGTTAGCCTGGTTCATTTTACAGCAAGGTCAGAGGAGGGACAAAATACGTAAGCCTTGTCGTGTGTGTGTGTGTGTGTGTGTGTGTGTGTGTGTGTGTGTGTGTGTGTGTGTGTGTGTGTGTGCGTGTGAATGAGGTATTCTGTTATTTTATAGGGTAAAGTTCACACGATTTGGTTGCTCTTTTTGAAACCTGATGAGATGTGAAATTATTATTTTCTCTCTCTCTCTCTCTCTCTCTCTCTCTCTCTCTCTCTCTCTCTCTCTCTCTCTCTCTCTCTCTCTCTCTCTCTCTCTCTCTCTGTGTGTGTGTGTGTGTGTGTGTGTGTGTGTGTGTGTGTGTGTGTGTGTTACGGTTCTCTTTACTCAGAATTGTACAGGTACAATGACGTACATGATTTCACACACACACACACACACACACACACACACACACACATACACATACACAAGTCTACTTACAGCCAGTTTATGGAGCAAGCCGTGATAACATTGATGGCCAGAATCAAGAATAATCTCCTCATGTTTTGTTTCCTGAAGAACGGGAAGAAGGCGGCGTGGCATCGTTGGGCCGTCACATCCTTCAGGCCCCGTAACACCCCACACAGTACTCACCAAGTCCACGCCTGCACTTCCACCACAGTGCTGAGTCTCATTAACACGCCGCACTCCTTAACGTGAAGGGAAAAAACACAAAAAAAAGACACTTAACTCGAATTTTCCTCAACTTTCTCTTTTTTTCTCAGAGCGTTTCACGAAGAAAGTCGCAGATTTGAACTGAGCCGCAAGTTTCCATGGTGACACACACGCGGTGGTGAGTGAAGAAGTCGCCACATGCTTGAAAAAAAAAATAATAATCACACTTGGTCAGTTCCTTTATTCTTATTGTTCTTGCACCTTAGCCACACTTCGGGCCTCCATTGCTGACGCTGCTGGTGGTGACGACGGCGGCGGGGCGATGGGGGTGGCGATTCAGTACCGTGGCTGAGGGACGAGGCGCGCTCATGGCTGCGTGTAGAGTTGAGGCAGACACATACGCACAAGGGCCCGTCTCAGCCAACACTAGACAACCCGCGCTGGCCTTGTCTTGCTCATTACTGCCAAGGAAGTGGTGGGAGGAGCGACCCGAGTCTGGCTCCTCCTCTCCCCTCCTCCTAGTCCTTCCTCCTCTTCCTCCTCCTTCCTCCTCAGGCAGCTGCACGCACTTCTTGCACGTTGGTGAAGGCTCGGACGTCGTGCTGCGGGAGAGGACGCGGTGACATCAACACAAGCACGTGGTGGAGACTGGCTGTGTATCTGTGTCTGTCTGTCTTCTGATGTGTTTCTTGAAGTCTCCCTCTCTTCGCCTCATTCTCTTTTGTCCTCGCCTCTCACTCGCTAGTCTTGGATGCTGGATGATAAAAGGGAAGGTCTCTCTCTCTCTCTCTCTCTCTCTCTCTCTCTCTCTCTCTCTCTCTCTCTCTTCTTCTTCTTCTTCTTCTTCTTTTGTCAGCTATCCTTATCTACAAATCATCCACAAAAAGTTACTATACCGGACATAAAATTCACGCGATTTATGTGCTCCGTCAAAACTTTCCCTCAATAATGAAACGACAACATCTAAATTCATTAACCTATTACCTGTCTTTCCACCTTCCCTCTTATCTATCCTTACCTGTCCGCCATCACGACCACCTGCGTTAAATGGCAACTAACCGCTTTATGTAACGTCCTCCTTTTCCTCCTCCTCCTTCTCTTCCTCGTCCTTCTCTCCCTACTTGTCATCCTCCACCTTCGTCTCTGTGATATATGGGAACAGGTAAAAGGTATGGGACTGTAGGTGTAGTGGCGGGGAAGTTACTGTGTCCTTGCCCTGCATCTCATTGGCTTATAGTTTGTGGTGGGTGATAATTTTTTCACCCATGACAAGAGGCCCGTGTTCAGAGATGCTTAGTTTTTTCACCATGACTGTTTTGAAAGGCCGTATACAGATTAGCGTTTATCTTGTTAATGTAGGAATGCTGTTGATTTGTCACTTGAAGCATAAAAAGACACTCTTATTATAACTTGTTCTCCATCCATGACAGCTCTCTCGATGTAGTGGAATAATGTAGAAATGCTGTTAATCTGTCGCTAGAAACATGAAAACACTCTTATAAACTACAGTCTTCTCGTGGGGTTGAAATTTTGCATAGAAGTGGCCGAGTCTAAGGTTTGTTTTTCACACATACACACACACACACACACACACACACACACACACACACACACACACACACACACACACACACACACACACACACACACACACACACACACACACACACACACCAGAGAGAGAGAGAGAGAGAGAGAGAGCCGACATTAAAAGTTTTCGTATAATATGATGAAAATATGAGATAGATCAAATATTAAGATAGAATAAAGTAGTGTTATCATAAGATACAATAAAAACAACATAGAAAGACGAAGAAAAGTGAAGAAAAGAGCAAATATCCCAAAGAGAATTATGGACCATTCAACTGAGGTCAAAATCAATAGATAAGTCACTCGCAGATGATGAAGGTGTGGTAAAAGTGTCGGTGTTTTGTATAATCTTATGCATAATTCAGCAAACGTGTTCAC
Source organism: Portunus trituberculatus (assembly GCF_017591435.1). Classification (NCBI taxonomy): domain Eukaryota; kingdom Metazoa; phylum Arthropoda; class Malacostraca; order Decapoda; family Portunidae; genus Portunus; species Portunus trituberculatus. The sequence goes on from NC_059282.1 coordinate 12,269,769, forward strand.
CTTCCTTCATTATTCCAGCATTGTTAAATTGTACTCTTAGTTTTTTTTTCAATCCGCCTGAGACTTGCTAAACAAAATTATCTATTGGTATTTTTTGCTCACTTCTTCATATATTTCTTTAATATTTCTTAGGCCCACGGTCATATCAGAAAGATTATTTGTTACTCAATAATGCTCTGTACTATTTGTTTTTTTTATTTTATTTTGCTTCCCTTAGTTTTTCGTGTAGGTTTTCTGATTTGTTAAAAGATTATTTTGTTTGGCAGTAAAACATAATTTTTTTCTTTCGTTTCTCTACAACAGCTCCATTATCCGCCATTTGTTGGCCAGTAATACATTTTGTTTCCTTTCTTTTCATACCTCTCTTTTCATTCCTTCATTATGTACTGACAGCTTAAACGATTGCGTGCTCTTCGATAATGTATTTCATGATTTTTTTTATTTATCTTCCGCGCCACCTTCACATTATTATTTTTCTTTCCTAGTTTTGCATCTTTACCTTTTAAGTTCCTTCATTTCTTTTAAATATTGACTAATATATTAAAAATGTTGTTTGTCAGCGGTGCATTATGGACACTATTTGTATTTGTAAATATTTCGTCTTCTCGCCTCTTGTATACCACATAACAACTTCAGAAAATAAAGGAAACAGCAAGAAGTCATAAGGCTTAACCTTCTTTTAAAGCTCCCAATGACTCAGGCGGTATTGAAAAGCACCATGGTTTTCAAGGGAACTTTCTTGCTTCTAATGGTAGTTTTAAAAAGTATTTTCCATCATCAATGGGAAAAAGATATCTACTTATCAGCCCTGTGTCGCTTCATAATAGTCATGAGGTAACAAAGCCTTGATGTAATATGAGGCTACATCCCTTTTATATTCCCGTCACAACCCACTCTCACTTCAACCCGACACCAATTAGTCGGTGTTGGTTTGCTATTATTGCTTTGTTATTGATGCTTGCCTCCCTGGAGAAAAAAAATCATTGAAATTTCTTATTTTTGTGGGCTTAGAGGTTATCATTTTCAGTTGTCACTTCTACTAAAAGCTGGCAGCGTGGTATAGTATTCACATTATCTCTCTCTATCGCTCTCTCGCTCTCTCTCTCTCTCTCTCTCTCTCTCTCTCTCTCTCTCTCTCTCTCTCTCTCTCTCTCTCTCTCTCTCTCTCTCTCTCTCTCTGGTGTACTACATTGCCTCGTAAACTTGTGTAACACTTCAATAGTTCCTGACCCTCCCTCCCCTTTCTCTCTCCATGAGGTGAGGGCGCAGTGATAATAGCGAGGTGAT
>NC_059282.1:12273555-12376055 GCF_017591435.1 Portunus trituberculatus
ATATTGGAAACCATTTTTTATATTATGGCGCAACATTTTTAAACTGCTGTGATGAATATGAATAAGATTTTCAGTCACATTTACAAAATCTATCATGTTGAGATCTTCTTCCCTGTAACCATAGAATATCTGCAAATCTGACCTTCCATTAATTACTTTCTCACACAAAAACTCACTCTGAAAGACGTGACACGCTTACAAAGACGAGAACCTGCGACCAGCCAGGCTAACGATGCCGTGCCTTTCCCGGGAGGTCTGTGTTCCTTGCTCCGGTCTCCTATAGATTCAACATCACGTTCCAGACCTTTCAAAAGTCTTGGTGAGGCTCCTGTTTGAGTAATTTTGTCGGAGCTTTAGTTTTTAAGTAAAGACATAATCAACAGTACGCGCAATCTGTCATCCTCACTTCCTCTGTTTTGTGTTTACTGGTGCCAAAGTTCTTGCTCCATCTGGTCTGTTCCCAGTCGTAGGAAACCTGAGAACTGACAAATTTTCACTTCATCAGGGGATCTAACATTGTGTGGATATCCAAAGCACAGTGAAAGTAAGTGCGAAGTTTGATTGAGCAACTGATCTTGGCTGTAATCTTTAAAACACTTAATATTTAATTCAGTCACGTGTCTTAAATACTTAGGACATTTTAGAAGTCTTAATGAAACTTGCATGTTCATTTTTTTTGTCTTAATTACTAGTTGATGTTTAGTTTGAGCATTTACACACACACACACACACACACACACACACACACACACACACACACACACACACACACACACACACACACACACACACACACACACACACACACAGTAACTAAAGTCTAAGAAACACGTGGCATTTCAAAAGACTTCATTGAGTTTACATATTTCTGTCATGGGAATTTAGCATCACAGTTCTTGGTACCAAAAGAAAATAGAGACACACACAGACAGCACTTGATTCTGACTCTTGTGCCTTAATGGAACCTTAATGAGATGGTGGAGTGCGCAATTTCAGACTACAATTCTAATGACACCAGCAGGAGATTAATGGCGAGTCTCGAATCTTTGTGTGCATGCCTGTACTTGTTCACTAAGATCATGTTGGGTTACTCGTGTTGTATCATTAACAGTCAAAGGATTAGCTCGCACCTGCTCCCTTGAGTATGTGCTTGTTTTTACCCGCATCCTCTCAACAAGCATGCCCTCTGTACCTCTCAAGAACAGTGTGGCCACATTTTAATGCTTTATGAACCTCCACAGTCACATAATTTCTCTCTTTAGCGACTCACACACACAAAAACATGGCGTCTCCCTTAGTAAACTTTACAACTCTAACAAAAAAATCCATCATATATAAAGTACATAGTAATTTATACCTGGTCATTAGAAAAAAATAAGCAGGTAGGGTAGAATTTAATGAACTAATTAAGTATCGTAAATATGTATATGTAAATAATCTCGTAAGTATGACATTAGCCAAGCTTTGGTAAATGTTAGTTTAGTCTTATATTTACATTAGATAGGAAAAACACGTTACTACAAGAAAATCTAATTAGCCAATGATAAGTTTCCTCATAAATAGGTAAATGACATTGTTAGAATCTTTGAAAGCTGTTCTTGTCTAATCATCTATATTTACATAGAAAAGTTGGCGTGGCTGCAGTGGAATCTAATCAAGCGATATGATCTTATGGTCAGTATGCAGATCATTATAATCTTGGTGAATTGGCGGCAAGATGGGATGAGTAAGCAAATTATCCCATTCATGGCCTCCACTGTCCCGTAGCAACCACCACCACCACCACCACCACAACCACCACTATTAACCCGACGCAAACCATGAAAAATTGCCCGCGAAAAAATGTCTAGTAAACTCCATCGCCAGAGAGAGAGAGAGAGAGAGAGAGAGAGATGGCGGTGAGGAATGTAGAGCGAGTAAATTTACCTGAAGGAGTCTATGAAGCAAGTGAAGCCCCTATCAGCCACGAACCCGAAGCTTCTAATGAGAGAGTAGGCGGTAAGGAGGGCTGCAGTACCGGCGAGTTATCTCAGTTAATGAAGTGTTGCAGTGTACATGCCTACCAACCAAACCAAACCGTATGACTTCCCGATGCCATGATTACCTGTAACTTTCTTCAATCCACTAACTGCCTACATTAACCACTTCCCGCTCCTCCTTCTCCTCCTCCTCCTCCTCCTACTACTACTACTACTAATAATAATAATAATGATAATAATAATAATAATAATGATAATATGGTAATAATAGCAATAACAATAATACTTTTACTACTTTTTGTCTTCTATTTCTTCTCCCCCTCTTGCTCTCTCTCTCTCTCTCTCTCCCTCTCTCTCTCTCTCTCTCTGTGTGTGTGTGTGTGTGTGTGTGTGTGTGTGTGTTGTTCGTGCGATGCTTTGATGTTTGTTTCATGTGTGTAGGAATGTTAAGCGACACAGCGAGACACGAGATAATTAATTCCCTTTGAAAAACTCCTCGGTAGCGCCACACACTGCAGGACGCGAGCCACGAGAACCACAAAGCGACGAACCGCCACAAAGAACCAAAGAAAGCAACCTTTTTGAACCATATTTTTCTTCCGTGCACTCCTTCAAAGATAAAAACCAGAATTTTATATACTGAGAAATCTTTTAGCTACCAAATAATCTGATGCATTTTTATTTAATATACCCTTTTGTTCCAGTCTTCCATCCCCGCAGAATAGATAAATGGATAGACTGACAGACGGAGGCGGTGAAAAAAAGGAGGAGGCAGCTCAGAATCTCTTATCTCCTTTTGGCAGTTAATAGTGAAGGATTAGCAGTGCATCAGCCTATCCCCCAACCCGCTCCTTTCTTGTTCACACGCCACCCACTGTTAGATTTGTTTGAGTGCATCAGTAAAGCCTTCTCTCAAGTCTTGCTCTCCTCTTTTGTCGAGTACATCCTTCTTCATTTTTTTCCTATCTGTATATTCTTTTCTCTTTCTCACTTACCTTTAGTTACGTTCATCACAAGCATCTCTTTCTTCACCCCATCCATTGTTATAGACTTGTTTCATTGCATCCATAAAATCTTCTCTTAAGTCTTACTCTCTTTTATGGAGTGAATATTTCTTCCCTTTCCTCTCTCTATATATTTTTTCTTTCTCAGTTGCTAGCATCTACGTTCATCATAAGCATCCTTCTCTCTTTCTTCACCCCACCCATTACTGGTCTTGTTTCACTGCATCCATGAAACCTCTTACGTCTTACTCTCTTTATTTTGTCTAGTAAATCCTTCTTTACTTCCCTCTCTATACTTTTTTTCTCTTTCTCATTTACCCTCAGTTACGTTCATCATAAGTATATTTCTCTAAGTCCCTAACCATAAATTTCTCCAGTCTTTTAAAAGTCTCCAATGACTTAGTATTAACAACCTCATTACTGTGTCCGTTCCATTAATCTACCACTTTGGTCGAAAACTAATTCTTTGCTAATTCTTTCTTGAAACTGTTTTTTTTTCTATTAAGCTTGAACATGCTATTTTTTGCTCTATCCTGATTACTGATACTGAGAATTTTGTTCACGTCCTCCTTGTTGTGTTCTTTCATTGCGTCCATAAACTATATCTTAGGTTGTCTTCTCTCTCTTTCTCCTGCTGGGTAGATCAATTCCAGTGTCCCTCGTACCTACATACTCATCTCTCCTGCCTCTCACACCAGTTATAACCATGTCTTCTATTACTGCTAGCATAAATCTTCCCTCAGGTCATCCTCTTTTTTCTTCAATCACATAAATCTATCTCCATCATCTTCCTCCCAAATACAGGTCGCCTTCACTCTTCTGCCCAAACTCAGTCTCACCTCTGGCTTTGTCCCCAGACCAACCTGCAAGTATACCTCTGATGCATTCATTCCCACGACCTCTTACTCACCTGATACCTCCCCCACCTCCCACTCCCCGACCCTTCCCTCACCTACCCAACCCTGCTCCTTCTCTCTAATCCTTCCTTCACCTAACCAAGCCTACTTCCCGTCCTCCACCCGCTAGTAGAGACCCAGTCCAACACTCCCCACGATACTCAAACCTCCAGACCATGAATTTCTATATGAACGTTCTTCCACCTCCCTGTTAACCTTGGAGGGAGGTGCTTATCAAACTTCACCTGCTTGTATCCATTATTACTTGTACTGTTTACCTGCCTGTTACCTTGTGTGTGAATGGCGTCGCAGGTAAAAGAATTGGAGCCTTTCATCTAATGTTGTCAGATTCCCACTGTTTAACGCTCCTGCTGAAGTATTTCCTCTGAGATCAAGGAAATAAGACCGAGGGATGTAAAGCTGTAATGCACTTTTTTGGTAGACAATGTAAGAAAAATACGTAAGAAAATACTGAAGGATGCTATTACGAAAGGTTAAATGAGAGAGAGAGAGAGAGAGAGAGAGAGAGAGAGAGAGAGAGAGAGAGAGAGAGAGAGAAGCAGACATATAGACATAACGAAAAAAAAAAAAACAAAGACGAACGAACAAACAAATACAGGCAGACAGACAGACAAACCTGTGAACAGATAAACAGATAGAGATAGACAGATAAGCAGACAATATCAGGCAAGTAAACTGACAGGCAGACAGACAGACAGACTGACAGAATATAATGAGAGCAAGACATTAGCAAACAAGTGGAGATTGGCAGCAGTTCATCTTGCCCTCTCCCTCTCATTTGTTCATCTACAGAGCAGCGTTTTGATTCACATTATTCTTCCTGAAGGAAAGAGAGAGAGAGAGAGAGAGAGAGAGAGAGAGAGAGAGAGAGAGAGAGAGAGAGAGACAGCATTGGATAAGGTAAACAAGTGTAAGGTACATTCTCAAAACAACTTCCGCTGTGCCCTTGTTTTATTTTTCTTTGTGTGTGTGTGTGTGTGTGTGTGTGTGTGTGTGTGTGTGTGTGTGTGTGTGTGTGTGTGTGTGTGTACTGTATACATTAACCTTTGTTCTCATCCTCCTCAACTTAATTTTCTCTCTGTTCGTGTTTATAATTTTAAAAAGTAGGAAGACAAAATTATAAAGAAGTAAAGAAAAATTTAAAAAACAAATAATAATGTAAATAAAATATTAAATGTAATGAAGTTTTCGATGTCAAGGAGAGAGAGAGAGAGAGAGAGAGAGAGAGAGAGAGAGAGAGAGAGAGAGAGAGAATTTAAAGATTTTTTGCTCTTATCCTCACGACTTCTGGCTTAACACGATCACAAATATGCTAATCTCTCTCTCTCTCTCTCTCTCTCTCTCTCTCTCTCTCGCAATCATTTCTTCTTCCCTTTAGTAAACTCGACGTAAAATCCTTCCATAAATCTCTTTAAAGAATCATAAACTCCTAAACACACGAGCTTGTGTAAGTATTGTGTCATAACTCCGACGCTGAGAGAGTGAGTGGTAAATACACCCGCCCTCTGGTGGCGGAACACACAAGTAGAGGCTTGGACGGAGCGCGGAGGAAGATTATAATATTGTTCCCCTCTTGAGACTGATTGACGGCATCCATCTTTCTGTACGTCCTCGGTAACGAATAAAAAGAAAGAACATGAGAGAGAGAGAGAGAGAGAGAGAGAGAGAGAGAGAGAGAGAGAGAGAGAGAGAGAGAGAGAGTATTTGGTAGGCTTTGAGATCGGAGATACTTAAAATACCTCTTTTAGCCAGTTAAAACCAACGTAAATGTATTATATAAATGCTGAGTATTGATAATAGAAAAAAATGAGAATGTTTTGCTTACCAGTAAGAAAAATCATAATAATAATAATAGTAAATAGAACCACATTCCTCTCTTCCCATTGCTCTCCGTGGTATGAATTTTAAATGAGGCTCAGAAGAATGAAGAATGACTTAATTGATTTGATTACGTATTTTTGTTGTCCTTCTCTGTCCTTTAGCTTCACACTCTCTCTGCTTACCTGTCTCAATGGCTGAACCTCTTGTCGGCCTGTTTGGTTACTGGTATTTAAACAGAATCGCTTCTTAAATGTATGTTGAGGAAAGTTGTTTATATTTTACGTCTATTTCTTGTTTATTATTTTAGCGTTACCATTTATCATGTTTTTATGTTTTTTTTTCTTGTTGCTTATCTATTTTTCGCTTTTTCTCATCATTCTTTGTGGTTTCTTGCTTTTGTTTTCCATTTTTCTACATCTATATTCGTTTCTTACGTAGATTTTTTATTTATGTATTTTCTTCGACATTACATTTTATTTTACACCTTTTTCGTTTTCCCTCATTCATCTTTCGTTTTTACACGTTTAAGTTTTGCTATCCTAACATACATTCACTCAGAGGTGGTGAGCGTGGGATCGGGCAGACCTCCACGCGTAGTTCGAATCCCACCACGTATATCGCATTAATACTTTGCCATTTGTCGAGTGGTTTAAAGTTACATACTTGTCACCATGATATCCAGGTTCTAGGCGATTACACAAAAGATGCGCTTTGGTGGTGATATGGCCCTAATGGAGTACCACTAAAAAATAAAATTGCCTGCGCCACTAATGGGTGGAAGCTGAACAGCGCTTCCCATACATACTCTTCAAGTAGACCTACAGGCGCAATAGGTCTTAACATAAAAAAAGAATAAATAAAATCATTCACATACCCTCGAGCTCCTAGGAATGTGAGAGCGAAGTACAATAATTCTTCATTGGGTAAGAAGGTGCCTCTGATTTTGCAAGTTGGGATGGAATGGCGGGCAGTTTTAGGCGCAGCAAAGAAGAGGAAGCGACGTAAGGTTGGGCAGCGAGTATGGAAATGATGGGTAAGGTTTGAATGATTTATTAAAGGTGGCGCAACATGGAGGTCATGGTATGTGGGAGGGAAGGCAGACTAAAAAGGAAGTCATAAAGTTCTGTAGCAGTTCTGAAGTTTATGGTAGAGTGGTGATGGTCGGAAAGGTCGAGCGAAGGGTAGGTTTGATTCTCTTTATTGTTTTTTTTTTTTTTGTTGTATTTATTTCTTATTTTCTATATTTTTTTTTTTGGTTTCTTGCTTTTATTTCTCTTTTTTCACATCTTTTCGTGGAAAGGTAGAGGGAAGGGTAGATTTGATTCTCTCTATTGTTTTGTGTTCCTTGTTGCATTTATTTCTCATTTTCTGCAATTTTTTTTTCGTTTCTTGCTTCGTTTCTCAATTTTTTTTCACATCTTTTCGTTTCAGTGATTTTCTTCTTTTTTCTTGCCTCCTTTGTTCGACAGGGCAGGTTAATTTAAATTCCTATGCATTCGTTTCCTTCTTTTATTTATTCTTTAGTTCCATATTGCATTGTTCTGGTGAGGCGCATCTTACTATGATGGTGGAGGTTTGCCTTTCGTTTTGTAACCCCTTCAGTGCTAATGACGCTTTTCATTATCAATCTGCTTACTATTTGTTGATTTCATACAGCTTCAGAAACTTATGTGGGGAGGATTAAAATAGTGAGATTCTGGCCATTAATCTTCTGACTACCATAAACCCTTCCTAATGTCAATATAATCGTCTAATCGTGCCCAAACTCAAGGTAAAAATGCATTATCTGCTTTGTTTTCGTCCATGGTAAGTGTAATGGTAAGGTTTGTAGTACGTTCTTTTTTTTATATATAATTTCCATCGTTGTTTTATTGATGGAAAGTTTCTGTGTTTGTCTGCACCCAGTGTAATGCCCATAATGTTCTATATCTATATACCTCTCCCCACTAAGAAATGACCCTGGACTTTTTCACGTCTTTTCGTAAACGCTTAACCCTTCAGGAAGTAAACAATAAACAAGGAAGTCACAGAACGCCGTATTACATGAAAAAAATAAAAGAGAATCGAAGTGTTGAACTGAGCACTGCATGAGAGAGCCACTGAAACCCTTGCAACAAACACTAACAAACTGATCTGAAGGTGAGATAAAGGATTATAACCTAAATTACTAAATTGATTACTAAAATTTATCTGGTAAATCTCTAGAGTATCTGTCTATCTGTATCAAGGTCAAATCCGAGATGTACGGAGGAGTAGGAGGACGAGGAGGGTTAGGAGGATTAGGAGGAGGAGGAGGAGGAGGGGAATTATGCAAAGATGAACAGGTGTCGGTGCATGAAGAAACAAATATGAAAAAAAAGAAGGAAATGTAGGAATGAGAAGAAAGAGAACCAATCGTTGTAGCAGAGATCGTTTCGTGTGTCCGGGAATGAAATGATCTCAGTAATCAATTTGTCAATGCTGAGACAGTAGGGAGCTTCAGGTCAGACGAGTAGATGAAAGGTGATGATAGATGGAAATAGAGAGGTGTGTAGTAATCAGTTTATTAGCCCTGTAGAGATGTTAATGAAGGGAGGAGGTAAGTGGAAGTAGGGATCTATGTTTTATATAAGGACTGCCACCTGTCAGGTTATCATTTATTCATCCCTTTCTCTGGTAAACTCTGGAACTCCCTGCCTACATCTGTATTTCCACCTTCCGATGACTTAAATAAACTCTATTTTTCACTAAGGCCTTAAACTTTTGGGGAACTGGTACCTCAATGTTTTTTTTATCCTTTTTTGTTAGTTTTCCCTTGGCCGGTGTCCCTGCTATATAAGAAAAAGAAAGAAAAAAACTGCCTCGTGCTGCTTTCCTTATTTCATTATATTTTTGTGTGGCAACGCCTGACCAGGAGAGCAGAACACAACAGAAAAGGTCAGCAAACCAGAATGCTCGTCAGATCTCAAGACAGTCATTGAGGCCCTTGTACTTACTCCCCGTCTTTAGAACACCAGGACTCACACTACACAATACAGTATATCTCCAGAACACCACATAATACAGTATATCTCCAGACCACCAGGACTCACACCACACAATACAGTATATCTCCAGAACACCACATAATACAGTATATCTCCAGAACACCAGGACTCACACCACACAATACAGTATATCTCCAGAACACCACATAATATAGTATATCTCCAGACCACCAGGACTCACACCACACAATACAGTATATCTCCAGACCACCACATAATATAGTATATCTCCAGACCACCAGGACTCACACCACACAATACAGTATATCTCCAGACCACCAGGACTCACACCACACAATACAGTATATCTCCAGAACACCACATAATACAGTATATCTCCAGAACACCAGGACTCACACCACATAATACAGTATATCTCCAGAACACCACATAATACAGTATATCTCCAGAACACCAGGACTCACACCACATAATACAGTATATCTCCAGACCACCAGGACTCACACCACATAATACAGTATATTTCCAGAACCACCAGGACTCACACCACATATATATATCTTCTTCTTCTAGTTCTTCTCTTTCTCTTTCTTTCTTGGGTCCCTGTAATTTTCTTTTTTTCTTTCCTTCCTTTGGTGTGACTTTAATAATCCGCCTGTTGTATAGACTAATTCGTGTACTCGTTCATTTCAGGCTCTTTGTTCGTACGTATACATTTCTTCTCAAAATGTACTCGATTCCTTATCTTCTTCCAGTGATAATTGTTACGACCAGAATTCTTGTAATTTTTTGGACCATGCTCTTCTTCTGGCCGTGTCTTTTTAAAGCACTAATTATCATGCCAATAATGCTCATACTTCCTTCGAATTGTCTTGTGATTGTTTCCTATATCCACCAACATCCACATTATTTTCTTCGACTATTTTTACACCAATTACCAGTATGTTTTCATTTAATCCAACTACAAATTGTCTCTCTAGGCTCATTGTCTTCCTTCTGCCTCCCTCATCTTACACTGCCTTCTGCGTGTGTTGTTACAAGTTTAACCCGCATACCGTTCTTCAGTGCTTGCACAAACTTTCTCATTTTCTTGTCTGGTGGGTCTGTCTCCATCCTTCTCCTTCTCCTCCTCCTTTATTCCCCATTCATACAAGTGTAAGTTATCCGTTTATTAAGAAAAAGAGAGATTTACAAAGAGGTGAGGAGACGAAATAGAAAAATATGGAAATAGGAAATATGTGAAATAGTAAATTCTGGTTTTACGATTGCTGATCTACCTTTTATTGCTCATCCGTGTTTTCAAACGTTCCAAATATCGCTATGTATTAACTATTTCCAACAGGCTGTAGTGGAAGTTACTCGGATTTTCAAGAGCGTTTTCATGATTCTGCATCGTCATTCGCAAAAAAGAGAGAGAGAAAAAAAAAAAACACTAGAACCTGTCTGATCATCTTGACATTTGAAAGACAGTAGCTGTGAGGGAACCAAAACATTTAAGAACACGAGTGATGATTTAAATAGTCCACACCTTGAGACATTTTTGCAGTGTCACCCACGACCCGTCAGCCCTCCGTCGCCTCCACACGATCCTTCCTCCAGGGTTCTGATTAACCACTGACCAGGTAAAAACACTTGTAAAAAAGCCATTTAGTAGCTAAGCAGTCATCCTAGACCTCCTTGACCTGTCCCACTCGCTCGTCGCCCTTCCCTGCCAGTTACCCAAGACCACCACCACCAATACCATCACTATAGTATCTTCTGATTATAGGTACGTGATTTTCTGCTTGTATCTCTCGTGTTTTTTTTTTTTCTATTTTCTCTTTCTTCACTACAGACCTCCGAGGGAATTTGTGTTTATGTGACGTTTATGACTCGCGTTGGGAGGGGATTACCTGCCTTTCCTGCTTGTATTGAGTGGCTCCCGCCCTGCCGAGTCACCCCAGACAGTATAATAAGGGAGTTTATGAAGTGTTGCCGCGTATTTTGATGCTCTGCCCAAGATTCTGTCCTTCTGATGTTCACACCGCTGATCTGTTGAGGAGGAGGAAGAAAACAGAGAGAAAAGTGGGAGATAGTAATGGCGAGGTTTTGTTTAGAAAAAATACAAAAGAGACACACACACACACACACACACACACACACACACACACACACACACACACGGCCCGGTAGCTCAGTGGTTAGAGCGCTGGCTTCACAAGCCAGAGGACCGGGGTTCGATTCCCCGGCCGGGTGGAGATATTTGGGTGTGTCTCCTTTCACGTGTAGCCCCTGTTCACCTAGCAGTGAGTAGGTACGGGTTGTAAATCGAGAAGTTGTGACCTTGTTGTCCCGGTGTGTGGTGGGTGCCTGGTCTCAGGCCTATCCGAAGATCGGAAATAATGAGCTCTGAGCTCGCTCCGTAGGGTAACGTCTGGCTGTCTCGTCAGAGACTGCAGCAGATCAAACAGTGAATTACACACACTCTCTCTCTCCCTCTCTCTCTCTCTCTCTCTCTCTCTCTCTCTCTCTCTCTCTCTCTCTCTCTCTCTCTCGATAGATAGATAGATAGATAGATAGATAGATAAGAAAACTAACCTAAAACTGATAAAATAACAGCAATATTTTTCCGTCTTCCTCCTTTTTCTCCTCCTCCTCCTCCTCCTCCTCCTCCTCCTCCTCCTCCTCCTTCTTCATCTCTTCCTCCTCCTCCTCCTCCTCCTAAAATTTTCAAAAAGACACACTGGTTGGCTATCCTAACAGTACTGGCAGACAGACAGGCATGCAGGCAGACATATCCAAATAGAGAGACGGAGAATAACCGACCAAGCAACTCTCCCAATAAAAAAAGTGAGAAACATTAAAGATAAAGCTGCGACATGATGCTTTAATGAGCTAAGTTAGATCAGTTAATAAGTCAAGAAATAAATATTGAAGATGAAAGGCGAAAAATCTTAAAGTGATGCACGGGTGTCAAAAAAAAAAGGTTATGTAAAAACATGATTGTAAAAATATAGAGAAGAGCGAGCGGGGAGCAAGAACACGGGTGATAGAAAGGAATATAGTGGAAGTCTAAACAACAACTGTCCATGAGGGAAAAAAAAATTTAAAGTGGTGTAGAAAAAAAAGAGTAAAAATATGATTGTAAGAATACAGAAAAAGAACGAAGGAGGAGGAGGAAGAACACGGGTGATAGAAAGGAATATAGTGGAAGTCTAAACAACAACTGTCCATGAGGGAAAAAAAAATTAAAGTGGTGTAGAAAAAAAAAAAGTAAAAATATGATTGAAAGAATACAGAAAAAGAACGAAGGAGGAGGAGGAAGAGGAGTAGAAAGAATACAAAGGAAGTCCAAGCAGCAACAGTCCTTGAGGGAGAAAAAATCTAAAGTGGTGTAGGAAAAAAAAGTGTAAAAATATGATTGTAAGAATACAGTAAAAGAACGAAGGAGGAGGAAGAAGAGGATGAGGGAATACAAAGGAAGTCCAAGCAGCAACAGCCTTTACGGTCCTAGCAAGGCTGTTTGGCAAACCATTAGTGGAAGAGATTGAATAGTACAAAAGAAGGTAATTCCCATCCAACACCAGATGAGGGTCAGAAGAAATAAACCATACATAGAAAAACACGTGGAATTTAAAAAGATATTAAAACATTGAGATCCACGTCTACTGTGTGTGTGTGTGTGTGTGTGTGTGTGTGTGTGTGTGTGTGTGTGTGTGTGTGTGTGTGTGTGTGTGTGTGTGTGTGTGTGTGCGTGCGTGTTCGCAGATGTAGGCACAATGTACTTGGCGAGGAGTGAAGAAGGAAGAGAAAGAATAATAATATGCAACAACAATAACGAAGGGTAAGATAATGATGAAGAAAGATATAATGAGAAGATAATGATGAAGGAGAAAAAATGAAAAAAAAAAAAAAAACAGAAAAAGAAAAAAAGAAGGAGGATAAAGAGGCAGAAAAGAAGTCAGTAGTAAGTGTAACTTGTAAATTACCATGGCCACTTATCAACATTAGCACTGTCAGGCGAGCCGCTCACATTAATGGAGAGAAAAAAATTAGACGAAAGAGCTTAATGGAAGTTTTGTGGTGAGATAAAAACTTGTCACACAGGAGTTCCAATTCTTTGTTTTTGTCATTCTAGGTGTATAAAGGAGAATGTGAAGATGTGTGTATGTTTTGGTTTCCTTGATTCAGAGAGAGAGAGAGAGAGAGAGAGAGAGAGAGAGAGAGAGAGAGAGAGAGAGAGAGAGAGATTCTGATTCTGATTCTTAACTTTTATTCACAAGAAGTAATATACATACATGTGAACGAGAGTGTTTGTTGCCCCAGGCCAGTCTCAGCATTTTTTACATTGCATACATTAACAATACATGATATGAATGCAATCAAAACTTATAATTTACATTTGTTAACATTGGGATTTCCTCTATATACATACAGATGCATGAGCGTTCACTAAACTAAGTCACATCACAACATTTTGGGGTGAGCGCCGTTCGCTAGTGTCTCTTGTAGGATGATGAGAGAGAGAGAGAGAGAGAGAGAGAGAGAGAGAGAGAGAGAGAGAGAGAGAGAGAGAGAGAGAGTTTACCTATAACGTATAAATTTGCTGCGGGAGATGAGCTAAACTCGTGGTGAAAGAGAGAGAGAGAGAGAGAGAGAGAGAGAGAGAGAGAGAGAGAGAGAGAGAGAGAGAGAGACACTCTACTCTAAGCCTTCCCTAATTGAGCAGAGGTGATAAGTGAATTCATCAGCATAAAGAACAAGACAGAGAACACGGACAGAGAACAAGTGCAGCTCACTGGCGACAATCATTGAAAGCAAGTCTAACTACGATAAACAGCGTTAATTAGAGCACCATGTACATTATTACTCAAACATTAAGTTGTGCCTCATCCTGCTATTCTCATCCCTATCTCCCCGCGCCGCTCATGTAAACCAATCATCTTGTGGAGGGTTCTAAGTTGTGCAAGCAGCTCACCTCGTATATTCAGTCGTATCATCAGATCAGTACAACACAACCCAACAGTGAAGTAAAAATGGACTTCAGGACTTTGGAATGATTAAAAGAAAAGTCTACTCTTGCGTCACTCCATGTTTTAGGCACTTCAAAGGGAGAATGTGAGTGTTCAGGTGTAGCCACTATCCAAGTACTTTTTTCCGCCTGAGAGGGAGATGGTCTTATTTGTCTTATTAATGGAGGAAAAAGGAAAAACAACCAGACAACCTTCAGAACTGCAGTAAAAGTTGAGGTTTAATGCCCCTGATAATTTACTGACTCATTTGTACTCATACAGGTTCTGAGCCACCTGTAAACATAACTCAACTACTTGATGCTCGTAACTTTGATGTAACCACTCATTGCATTACTTTCATCAGACGGCCTGATAGGTATAATTTAGTGCACAGGAAACGTATGTATCTTTAAAAGAAATATTGATTTTTACGAAGCGTTCTTTTGGGTTAGTGTACCATCAAAATTCTTAGACTTTTTATTTTTTTTTTTTCAATAGTGACCATGGAGACGCCGCCTTTCCGCGCTATCTCAGTGGGCCTGATCTTATCGAGTCTATGGGCGGAGCTTACTGTCAGCACACACGTACAACCAAACATTGCAATCTCCCAGGCTGAGGTAAGCTTCTTTTTGCTTAGTAAACGAATAATAAGAAAGAATTGATGGGTTACATTTAGAAAAGTACATTATAGTTTCTGAATATAAATGATGACCTATTATTAGTGATATCAATGCCAAATAGCAACAGACGTTTCTAGGAAAAATAGTAGTGGAAAGATGTTTTTTTGTTGTTGTTTATTATATAACAACGAACAAATAATAAAACAAAAAATCAACAATTGGATGCCATTTAACTGTATAATAACATGATATAACACATAATTCTAAATACGTGCTCTTCAACCTTTATTTTACACACACACACACACACACACACACACACACACACACACACACATAGAGAGAGAGAGAGGGGGGGGGAATCAACATCTTCCACGTGACACACAGTTTATTTCTTCTCCTTGATCCAGTGCATGCAACTGTATGTGTAGGTAGCCAACTTACATGCCTGGATCTGATATCTCATCCATCCATGTGTCTACCCTTATTGTAAGAAAATGACGCTGATAAATCTGAAGTGAATGATAGAACCTCCAACACAAACTAGTGAGTGTGGCTAGACAAGTTGAAGACATACAGAGAATGAGGCGTAGGCGTGGCTCTGGTTAAAGTATGTTAAAGACAAAGAAAATAAAAGCTCCACCAGGCAGCACAGATACCAGCAATAATCAGCGGCTTTGTGTGTCTCATCAAGCTCCACACATCATTAGTAAGTAGGTAGCTACACCTTTAAGCGGTAATGGCAAACTTTTTCTTCATTTTAGAACCTTGAAATTGGTATTAAGATGTAATGCTGGGGTGTTTGTTATTATAATATTCAAGTGGATAACTCTAATTGTGACAATTCGCAACACGCTTTATAGAGAGAGCATAAATTTGTGAAATCCAAGAAACCAACGCCATGATATCTAGGTAACTATAACCTTGATTTAATAGTGTCTGACGTAAGAAGTAAAATATTGTGAAAATGTTTGAATAGACAGTTTAACCATCGTATTTTCATGATTCAGTTTTATTTCAATTTGATGTAAAGAATAAATGGATAGTATTGATGAAGGAATTGAGATTGGAAAGAGACTGAAAAATTAGTTAGTCTATAGAAGTGATGAACACCGTGAGTGTACCGAAACGAACCAATTTTAATGTTGAGTCCTATGGGACCTGTAGGTTTACTTGAAGAGTATGGGATGGTGATACTCTTCCCTTATGGTTTTATCCAGGGGGCTGGTGGCAAGGTCCATCCTCCTCCTTTGTTGTATTCAATTATTAATGAAACAATAAATGTATCAATCAATCAATCAAGCGCTGTTCAGGTTCCACCCATTAATAATTAATTCAAGAATGTGTGTTCTGCTTTCTTGAATTGTACTATAAAGAGGTATTTAAGATGATGTACCCTGCAATAGAAGAGCTCATCAAAGTAGAGGATCTCGCATCTTGGTTTTCACTAAAAGTTCGATAAATTCAACAAGTTCAAATAAATATTGTTGTGTTGAGCTTTCATTTTAGTTTCTCCTTGAAATAGACCATAAATTCACCTTTCTCTATTTTCTCGAATTAAGATTTATCCTGAGATGATATAGTCTAAAAAAAATCTATACATTCTAGGAGATATAATGGAATTCAGCTTTGTGTTACGTTAATTTAGTTGCCCTTTGAAATAATTAAACTTTCTTCAATGGTAATTCCTTTTGGTTTGTTTTGGTGGCGCCGTCAGAAAGACAGAAAACAAACCAGCCCTCTCGCCTCGTGTTGTCTGTCCAGTGCCTCGTGTGTTGTACTGGCCTTCCCTCTCACCATACAGGCTTCCAGTACTAACATCACTCCCGCCACGGTGAGCTGAGGCTGAAGGTAATATACAGTAGGAGTTTCAGGTGTTAGTGCTGGAATGGAGATGTTGGATACGCATGTCACTCACTTGTTGCAGGGTTGTGGTAGGAAAACAGCTTTTTGTGCCTTTCGAGACGTTATTTTATGGTTTGACGTGATGTATATAGTAATGTTGAGTTAATGTGGTGTTGTTATGTAGGTATTAGTGCTCATGTTTTGTGTATTATTGTTACTGTTTTGCTACATCGTCATTTTCAACAGGAATTGGTCATTTCGCACTCATCAGCTTGTCTATACATCAATTCACCCACATATATGAGTCAGTTTGTCCCAAGTCAATGCATCCTTAAAACTGGAGTGGATTGACCTGAGGGTTAGGTTACTGTTTAACCCGTAAGGAATATGAGAGTAAGATACTTATAGGTTATGTGGTGTATGTGGCTCTGTTTCTTACTTGTATATTTCTCCCTTCAGTAGTGTCTTCCTATAAGGGCCATGGGCATGAAGAAGAAGCATAAGACTTTCAGCAAGCGTGGTCCAAGGAATGCAAAGGGATCAAACTTCAAGTACAAGAAGAAGAAGAGTGATGTAGAGAAGGCAGAGATCTCGCTGCTGGAGTCTAGCAAAACAAAGGTGTGCACAGAACCAAGGCAAAAATTCATTAAAGGATGGAAATTTTATTTGTTTTGACTGACTCGAGTTATTTGTTTATTATACAGATGTAATATTTGTGTGAAACTTCTCTTTTGTTATTCATGAAACTACTTTTTATTTGTAGTGATATTGGTAATGACTAGAGAAATAATGAAATTGCATAAAGATGTAGTAGATGATAGAATTTCATGAAAGATTTGAAAGTTGACTTTGTAAGTTTGGATAATATTAAACAAGCTTATCCTTTACCATTTCCTCTTTTCCTTCTATAAATACAAATGGCAGTAGAATGATAAAGTGAGACTACTCTTTTTCCCATAGCTTGATGGCTTAAACCCAGAGGAAATTGAAAGTTTTCGTGTCCTTCCATTGAGCAAGAAAACCCTGAAGGGCCTCCGAGAAGCAGGATTCACTGTGCCCACCAAAGTGCAGCGGCAGTCACTTATTTTCTCATTGCGGGGGCAAGATGTAGTAGCGGCGGCAAAGACTGGCTCGGGGAAGACTCTGGCTTTCATCATACCCGTCAGTAGATGAACATTATTGTGATTTATGATATTTAGTAGTAAATGACAACAGTAAATAAAATGTCTCTTCATTTTGCCCAGTATGAAGCTGCATATAGAATGATTTTTGTAATATCTAGTCATAAATTAGTACAATATTTAATATATTAGCTTATGTAAGTCAAGTAACAAGTGAGATTATGCAAAACTGGCCTAAATATGGAATTCTTTAAGATTTTATCATCTTTTTTTACCATGTGGATGTTTTGTTGGTTTGTTAATGAAGATAGAAACCGTTGTTTCAGCTGCTTGAGTTGCTGTATCACAAAAAGTGGACAGGTATGGATGGCCTTGGTGTGTTGGTCATCACCCCAACCCGAGAACTTGCCTACCAGATATTTGAAGTGCTGAACAAGGTGGGCAAAGAACATGACTTCTCAGCTGGCCTGGTAATAGGTGAGTGTATAAGTTGAAGTCGTACACATATGAACACTTAGTTGCACCAGATAACATACAGAGTTCAGGATAAAGTGACCTAATGTTGCTTACAAATCACTTTTATAGTCGTTCTTCTTTATATCAGTTACTGTGAATGAGTGAAGGTTGTGTGTTTCTTCCTGGCAGGTGGAAAGGATCTAAAGTATGAGTGGAATCGCATCAGCTCCTGCAACATCATGATCTGCACGCCGGGCCGTCTGTTACAGCACATGACGGAGAATGCTGAATTTGTCTCTGATAATGTCCAGGTGAGGCTTTAACCACAGCATTCATTATTATTACTCCTGCCATTGCTATCATCAGCATTATCATTATGAGCCCTTTGTTGTCACTTGAACATTATACCTTGATGACAATGTTGTAAATAGTAGCTGAACATTTTTCAATACTCAACACATCAGACAACTTCCTACACCTTTTCACAGATGCTGGTTCTCGATGAGGCTGACCAGTGCCTCTCAATGGGCTTTGCTGACACCATGAACTGCATCCTGGAGGAGCTGCCTTCAGAACGGCAGACTCTCCTCTTCTCTGCCACACAGACCAGGTAAGGGAAGGGGAGGTGGGCAGAGGAAAGCATGTAAAGAAGATAAAGAGGCATTTCTATTTGTTTACATTTGTGTGTGTTCATTGATCATGTTGTGGTTATTTGTAGTTATCATTGTTTTGTTTAATGTATTTATTTTTTCTTATTGGATTGGGCAGCTTATGAGTGCCAGCCTTATTTTATATTTGTAGTTGATCTCTTCTGAAATCTTCATCTTGTTCTTTCATAATTCAAATGTCATTTCCAAGTATTTGCATTTGTCAACTCTCCCTAGTCGTTTCTAATTCATGAACTGTGAAGTTTGTTTTCCAATGTTTTAGAAGCCTTATGCTACTTTGGGTAAGAAATGTTGTCTAACTATTTATTCTTATTATTGTCATTACCGCAATGCTTTCTGTGTTGCTTCAGGGATGTCAAGGACCTGATTCGAGCTGGCTGCAACAATCCAATATTTTGCTCAGTTCATGAACACTCCAAGACCATCACTCCCAAGAGCCTGCAGGAAAGCTATGTCCTGTGTAGCGCCCACGACAAGTTCACCTTCCTGTGGTCATTCATCAGGCACCATCGCAAACATAAAATACTTGTATTTCTGGCAACATGCAAGCAGGTTAGTCTTGGATGTTTTATGACATTGTAAAGAAGGATCATGGATATAGCCTTCTTTAATTGACAAATTTTATCAAAGATAGATAAATAATGTGTTTCTAAAGATCACTGCATTGCTACTTTAGGATTTTAAGATTTACAGAATGGATAGTATAAGTACAGTTGAGCCTGCAATTATATGAACATCCCTCTTACCAATTGTTACTACATGTTACCTTTGATAACTTTTGCTGTAAGATGTAGCCAAGCTGCTGATATTGGTTTGATAGAAATAAGTGATGATAGAGATTATGGTGTTCTCTCCCCAGGTTCAATACTACTTCCACATGCTGTGCAAACTCCAGCCAGGCCTGTCAGTGATGGGCCTCCATGGCTCCATGCATCAGCTGCGCCGCATGGCTGTCTATGATGAATTCTGTCGTAAGAAACACGCTGTGCTCATTGCCACGGATGTCGCAGCACGGGGACTAGGTGAGGAACGTGGGCATGAGGATATACTTCAGACAAAAGAGCTATGCTCTGATAAAAAGAAAAGTTACCTTATGAAAGGATATGCTGTAAACTAGTGATCTTGTCAGTGGTATGTAGCATCCTATTTAAGGCATTGTGTTCACCAGATATCCCTGCTGTGGACTGGGTGGTTCAGGTGGACTGCCCTGAGGATGTCACCACCTACATCCATCGTGTGGGAAGGACTGCACGCTACTCCAGAAGTGGTGAGGCCATCCTGCTCCTCACGCCCTCAGAGGAGCCTGCCATGCTGGACTGTCTGAAGGCCAAGAACATTCCCATTGAGAAGATTGAGTGAGTGATGTGTTCCTGCTGGTGCTTTGCTTGTTTGTGGGATAAGAGTTCAGATAATTAGGAGTGCTCTTATGATGCTCTTCTTTGTGTATAGCATGGATGCAGGGACTAAAGTAAAGATCTGCCTTCTTTGCTGTAATGTTGTGGTTAGTTTAGCTGGAAAAGAGTTAAGATAGTAAAAGTTCTGATATTTTGATGTTCTTGTTTATGTATTGTGGAGACAAATGTAAACATTTGTCCCGATGTTTATGTTTTTGTATAGATATGCTACAAAATAATAAGTAAGTTATGCAATGGCTGTCTTGCACTGTCACAAATCTCCAGTAAATGTATCTAACCATTGAAAATGTGTACAATTAATCACTTGACTTTCAGTGTTGACCAAAGCAAACTGCAGGGAGCCAATGTCAAGATGGAGATTGTCCTTAGTAAGTACAACAACCTGAAGGAGGAGGCTGTGCGGGCCTTCAAGTCTTACCTGAAGCACGTGGTCCTCATGCGGAACAAGAAGGTGTTTGATGTGGCATCCATTGATTTAGATGCTTTAGCCAGGTAATTAATTGTCAAGCTCTTTTTATATGCTGAGGTTTCTTTCTTACACTTGCAGCAGCACAGTCAGGATCAATAAAAGGTCACTCAAAGATCACTCAAGCCTTTGATGATCATTGTGACACAGTAAGTAATGCACCATATTTACACTTACTGTCTGGTCAGGGCTTCAGTCTTTGGCAAGTGTTCTCTCATGGCCAGTTTATCTTGCCTTCAGTTTTCCAATGTTTCTCTGATGCTTTAAAGGGAATCTGTTAATATTATTAGATTTAAAATACATTTAATCTACTTTACTGTTTAATTAAGGCTTGGAATACATTTATATTTTGATGCTTTGAAATTTTAGAAAAAGAACAATTAAGTTGTTATATGCAATCCAGATCAACATTTCTCTGATAAATGATTCGCCCTTCCCACTCATCTAGATCCCTGGGTTTGGTGGTGACGCCCAGGGTAAGGTTCATAGAGAAGCAACTCAAGCAGAAGTCAGGCAGCAACACAACCAACCCAGCACCAGCAGGCACCTCAACACAAAGCAATACAAACAAGGCACTCACATCAAGACTCACAACCTTGAACTTTGGTGCAGGTGTGTGTGTGTGTGTGTGTGTGTGTGTGTGAGACTGTGTTTGGTCCTAGTCACTAATACATAATCATTTGTTACTTTTTTATGTAAGAAGGGAAATCTGGCCAAGGGTAACAAAAATTATTATACAAAAAAGCCCACATAGATGCCCGTCCCTGAGCAGGTCTGAGAGAATTAGCCAAAAGAATGGGATACGTGTCTTGAAACTTTCCTCTTAAATGGGTTCTGGTCATGGGAAGATGGAAATAAAGAAGCAGGCAGAGAGTTCCAGAGTTTACCAGAATAAAGGACTTCGCTTTTAACAACTTGTACTGTCAATATTTTATACTACAGATTCTTTACGAACTTTGCCATAAGAATAGTCAAACACAAAACCTGCCTGGTGAAAGTGGTGTTAACTGTGTATGTGCAGAATGTGATGGTTTTGTTATGGAAGTTTACAGCAGAGTCTTGTAGTAAAGGAATCAAATACAATACTGCAAAATATACTTGTTTATTGACAGATGACAGTGACGAGGATGATGATTTTCTCAGCACTGCGAAAGACCAGAATATTGGCCTCTCCGAAGAAGACTCCCAAGACACAGAGGTGGTGGAGGAGCCTCAGAAAACCCAGAGTAAGAAAAAACCTTTAACTAAATATGCTGTTGTCAAGAAGCTCCTGAAGAAGAACATTCAGGTTAACCAAAGAGTTATATTTGATGAAGAAGGAGAGGAAATTTTGGATCCCAGGAAACAACAGGTAATTACTGCATAATTCCAACTATTAATCACTGTTTTTGTCACCTAATCTAACCACTGATCATTTCAATATTTATCACTGTTTCATGTCACTAAGGGGAATAATTAAAAGTGGAAGAAGTAGGATGAAAGAAGTGTGTGCAGCAGTTAAAGGAGACTTTTTATTAATCATCTAAAATTGTTCCTCCTCCAGATCTCCCAGGCAGCACGTAAAGAACAAAAGGAAGACGTCACTGGTATCAACATTTCTAAACTCAAGCAGATCATGCATGAAGAGGACAAAGTTGACAAAAAGATCCATGCCTCAAAATTGAAAGAGAAAAATTGGTTAGTGAACAGAATAATCTTGATCTTAATTCCTTTAATAGATGGATTCTTGAATGTTTCCTTTAGAATTTGTATGATCATTAACTTTGAATATTTGCTAACTTTTTGTGAAATATACACAAAGAATTTCACAAATCAAATGTGTAGATTGGAATGCTGACATCATGTAATGAAGTTTGAAGTCTGCAAGTATGGAATGTGTCATTCAGTCATGACTTTATTTCACGCTTGAAACCACTGAGTACAGATTAAGTAGCACTATTTTTCTTCTTACCAGGGAAAAGAAAAGAAAAGAGAAACAGAAGAACACCAAACTCAGGAATGATGATGAAGCAGAATTTGAAGATGATGATAGTGAGGATGATGATGTTGATGACTCCACTCAAGCTATCATTGATGACCTGCCTGACCCAAACAAATACTATGGTGGTGATTCAAGAGAGGAGGAGGAGGAAGAGGAGGAAAATGATGATGATGATGAGATGGAAGATGAAATGGCACAGCCACAACCTAAGAAGAGGTACATTTCTGAATTACTCCATGTTAACCTTTCAGTTTATTTTCTAGATATGTTTCTTGTTGTTTTCCCAAACTAATAGTCTATGGATTTCCATGTGTTTTGTCTACGTCTTTGTTTCCACCTGCACCTGTACATTTCTCATGTACCGTTCATATTCCTGCAACCAGCAGCACATTACCATCTCTGCTGCCTTTGCATTTGCATACAACCACTGCTGGCAGTGGTATAATTCAAGGAAGCAGAAATTATTTCATTATTTCTCCGAGTAAAAAATATTGCTCTTTTTATGCATTCTGTCCTTGTTGCTTCTTATTGTGCTTTGTTTGAATTACATTACTAATAAGTGTAATGGTGATTTCTTTCAGTGTGAAGAGGAAAGCTAGAGAACAAGCCAGGGAAGCTAAGAAGGCAAGGCAAGCACAGAGCAATACTCTTGAGTCCTTGCCTGTTGATGAACAAGAGCAGCTGGCCCTCTTCCTTCTCAGAAACAAGCATTAATATCCATTCTTCCACCAATAGGGAAAAAAAGGCAAGTTAGTAATAGAGAACGGAATATTATATTGTTTTAATAAATAACAAAACAGTTGACAAGTTTTTCTCCTACCAAACTCTTATATTATTGATTTTATTTACATATTTTACATATAACTTATAAGTGTATGTGTGTGTGTGTGTGTGTGTGTGTGTAGATAATGTGAATGGAAGTGAGAACATGTGTGAGTGGATGTGTATTTTTTTTTCTCAGCTACCTGACTGAGATAATGTCAATGCATTTATATAATTTACACAAATATAACTATTAACCCCTTCAATACTGGGACACATTTTAATCTTGAGATTTGTGTATGATTATACCATTTTATTGATATCAGAAAGGGTCTATGGAGGTCAGAAGACTAATGGCCACAGTCTTCACTATTTTAATCTCCCACATGAGTTCCTGAAGCTGTATAAAATCACCAAATATTAAGTACAATCAACATGGAATTGTGTCATGGTACTTAAAGATTAAGTTGTCTCGTATATTTTGATAAGTGTCCTACCAAGAAGAAAGGAAAGTACAATAAGCAATAGAAAACCACTTTTTTTTTTTTTTAATGTAAGAGGGAGAGGCAAAGGCAAAAAAATGAATATTAGAAAAAAAAAGGCCCACTGGAATTGTAGTCTCCATAAAAGATTCCAAAGAATTAATAAAAATTGAGGGACAAATGTCTCAACACCTCTCTCTTAAAAGAAGTTAGTCCTAGGAAGATGGAAATACAGAAGCAGGTAGGGAGTTCCAGAGTTTACCAGTGAAATGTATGAATGATTAAGAATACTGGTTAACTCTTGTATTACAGGGTTGGACAGAATAGGAATAGGAGGAAGAAAGTCTTGTGGAGCGAGGCTGCAGGAGGAGGGGAGGCATGCAGTTAGGAAGATCAATAGAGCAGTTAGCATGAAAATAGCAATAAAAGATAGAAAAGGGATGCAACACTTCAGTGGTAAGAAGATAATGAAGACAGTCAGTCAGAGAGGGGGAGTTGATAAGACAAAAAGCTTTGGATTCCACCCTGTCTAATAAAACCTAACCTGCTGATAGAGTACTGTGTAGTTATTAGAATTTTGATTCAGAAACTTTTGTATTGTTTGCCTTCATGTACTTTCCATACAGCCACTCTTGGGAAGCTTCTTCACCTGAACCTTCCAAGTGCTGAGTCAGCCACAAGGACAGAGCATATCTGAAAGCAACAGTATGTAAGACAATTATGGAAACAAAATCAAGAGATGGAAATAGTAGGATGATATTCTTTAATTTAACTACATTACTTTTGTGTTGATTTGTGCAATATCTGTTTCAGGGATATGACAATTACTTATGCAATTTTAATGAAAATCATTAAATAAACATTTAAAAAGAGAGTGAAAAAGGAATAAAGATCTAAGGTAAAAAGTGGAGATAAAGGAATAACGAATTCCAGAAATGAATGAGTGAAGAGGAAAAAAGGAAAGAAGAAATACTGATGACTTGTAAATGTAAAATGTGAAGAGGAAAGAGATGCATGATGGATAAAAGAGAGAAAAGAGAGATATATACAAGAAAACACAAGAAAAATGTACTACTGGAGAGGCTACAAAAAATATATGCACAATGTAAAAGGAAGGCAAAAGGAGTGACAGAGAACAATAACCTGCTCTCTCTTGTTGATATGGAGCTGGTGCTTTTTGTGAATGTTCTGTGTAAGAATCATTGCAGCTTTATCATCCAAGTAATGCTAAGTGTAAGAAAAAAGTGTTGATATTGGTGGAAAGCTTACTTTACTACATACTGATAAGTGCAGTAAATGACAAGGCTGTCTCACCTGCTTCCTGTGCTGATTCTGTCTATAGTCAGTGCATTTGGTTCCTGCTGTTTTGTGAGAATAGATGGATCCAAATCAGCCTCTAAATGTTCTGAAAAGTAAAAATGTTTACATTATTAAGTTACTTAGGTACAGTGTTGCAATACAGTGACATCCTTCAGAGCTGTGCTATAAGGACCACACTTGCCTCCCTCCTGGTTGACAAGTGTGATGGGAATGTGGTCGTTGTTGTCTTCCAGCCCCGCTTTTTCAAGCTGATCTTTGCTCCACACAGAATGCTTGATGAGATCCACCGACAACCAGGCTGCTGCATCAACCTCTTCTGGACACAGCTGACACAAATCATAACTGCTAATATTACAAGTGAATGTGCGTGTATCATAAATTTCATACACAACATAACAATAAAATGAGTTCATACTTTATCATTCAGATCAGAATACAGGTGTAAACTCAGATTTAGATCATCTAGTCCCATGCTCACCTTGAACTCTTTATTCAACTGTTGTGATGGCCTGCTGACGGTGATATGTAGGTACACCACCACATGGTGTCTCTTGGGTTCCCCCATGGCCAGCACTGGCGGGTAGACAGACTCCCACAGACCCAGGATGTGGCTGCTCTTTTTCTCCTCTTCTGTCACCTCTAATCCCGTCTCCTCATTCAGCTCCCGCAGCACAGCATCCACAAGACTCTCTCCGTCCTCTGTGGGCCATGCAAAATAGTCCCCAAGGGGAAGGAGATACAAGATGATGATGGTGTAAACCACCAAGTTACTCAAATTAATCTATTAATTGTATACGAAGATATTGACTTTTCAGTGAGGCATGAAAGTATATGTGCATTATAAGACACATAGCTAATCCAGTAAATCTAATGATCTAATGTAGTTTAGGCATGTTTTTAATGGTTTTGCTTAGAATCTGGCACCCTTAGTTTTTTTTCCTTTTTATTCAATCAGTTGCTGTCCTTGGCCAGAAGCTTTTTTATATATATTTGGAGGGAAAGAAGAGAGAGAGAGAGAGAGAGAGAGAGAGAGAGAGAGAGAGAGAGAGAGAGAGAGAGAGAGAGAGAGAGAGAGAGAGAGAGAGAGAGAGAGAGAGAGAGTGGATAAAATTCCATTGCATTTCTATTCCTCAGATATGTAAGACATACCCACATGGCCCCCTGGAGGCACCCAGATGCCAGGGAAGGTCCGCATGTGTCCAGCCCGATGAGTGAGTAGGAGCCTGTGGTCACTAGACTCGAGGAGCACTGCCACCCCGACGTCCACCCCTCGCGTCTTTATCTCTGCAGGAAGGTCATCCCGCCCCTTCTTGTCCAGGTGCTGAATGGGACAGAATG
Organism: Portunus trituberculatus; assembly: GCF_017591435.1. Lineage (NCBI taxonomy): Eukaryota > Metazoa > Arthropoda > Malacostraca > Decapoda > Portunidae > Portunus > Portunus trituberculatus. The sequence goes on from NC_059282.1 coordinate 12,299,729, forward strand.
GTGGGTGCTGGTAGGATAAAGGTATTTGCTTAATATCATGCAGTAAATCTGTTAACCCTTGCATCACTAACTGTATCACATTTGTTATTTGCAGAAGTCAAGCAAACTTTTGTACTCATTACAGACCATATTTTGTGTTTTCCTCAATATTTTATTCTATGTAAGGCCAAGGGCAATACACATCTATAAGAATAAAAAAAATGGCCCAAGGAATGCCTCTGATCTAAGAATTAGTATTACATTTTTTAAGGAGGCTCACAAAATCAGAGGACAGAGGCACAAAACATAGTGGAAGCAAGTGCAGAAGGTTACTTGACTTATGAACAATACTGTATGTGACAATGTAATATGACTTGCCATGATTTTATAAAGAGGCGGTCTAGCATTACAAGCTGATGCGGAATCATTTTCTGGCGGACCCTTTAGTAGCAGCTTATTGTCTTGGAGGGAGCACTCAACCAGCCCCTCTCCAGCCAGGCCCAGAGAATCTAGCAAACATTCATCAAACTGGGCACAAGTGTACACTCCTTGAGTTGCCCGACGTAGGTGGACAAGAACTCTGCTGTAGCTTGCTGAGGTCATCACTTGCTAGTCTACTTGAAAAGCTAAGACAAGCTGAAAGAAATTAATATAAGGAAAATAAGGCCATGAAATGATGATGAAAGGAAGGGTACTAACAGGTTTACTTGTTCATTTTTCTTTTCTTATCACACAAAACTAGCTTAATCTAGTCATACTAACATACTGAGAAACTTAATCTATTGAACTTTGTTGGAAGTCAGTAGTCTCTGTGATAAAGGAAATTTTTTTTAGATGATGTTATGGCACTGTCCTAATATATATGTCCCTTAAGCTGTTCTTGTTTCCTGGTTCTCCCTTTGCAGCTATTTCACTCAGCTGATGGGACAAAGGAATGAAAATTTTATAACCAAAACAAACCTAACCCTAACTTTAACCTAATCTAACATATCCTAGCTAACATAACCTAGTTGAAGAGATACACACTGCTGATGCATCTTCCTCAGAGCTCTTCTGAACAATAATGTAGTTAGGCTAGGTTAGATTAGGTTAGCTTGGGTTATCATATTTTCATTCCCATGTCCCGTCAACTGAGTGAAAGAGCTGTGAACGGGGAGCTGGAAAATAAGAACAGCTGGAGGGACGTCTATATTAGGACAGTGCCCAAGTTAGATTAGTTTAGGTTAGGGCACGTCAGATCATGTTTAGGTAAAGTTAAATTGGGATAAGTTAGGTGAGGTTAGTTCGTTAGTTAAGGCAGTGTTGGGTTAGGTTCATGTTCCCTGCCCATAAACCCTGCTTCCCAATGTAAGGGGATGAGGGGAGAAGAGACAAAATGAAGTATTTCTGACATGTTTTTAGCTCCATCATTTATATGAAAAACAAAGAATATCACAATTTTGTATATGAAATGCAGTTTAGTCCTAAATTGTAGAAATTTATCAAACTAACCTAACCTAGATCAACTCTTTTAAAAATGTTGTCACCATTTCACATAAATAATTTGCCGTAGATATATGGAGTGGAACCAAAACACTCAGAATAAGCTGGTTTGATGAGCAGGTTCAGAATAAGCTGGTTTGATGAGCAGGTTCAGAATAAGCAGGTCTGATGATCAGGTAAGAAAAGCCATGTCAAGATTGATAAGAAAACTAAGATGGAAGGCATTGCAATCTGAAGATCTGCATGTCTAAAAGCTGAAATTCTGAGGGGCTGTATACCTTCATCCCTGAGAAACCACATACCCTAAAACCTTCAGGGGCAAAAAAAAAAAGCACTATACGACCAACCCAGCTACTTTTGACCTTGGCGGTGGATTGTTATAAGCACTGAAAACATCAACTATAGACTGGTATCCGTAAGCACTGCAAAGGTACTGCTGGTGAACTTGTAGAGTTGTAACTGAAGAAACTAGGTGAAAGGGATAGTGGTTAGGTAAGTGAAGGTATTGTACGTCCTTACCACAACAAGGAGATAGTGTGTGAGACCTGTCTGGGGGCTTGCAGTAAAGGAAAAACGAGTGTCGTCAAACACATGAACAAAATTATGTAAAATCGTGCCGATACAAAACTTAATCTAAACAACAAAGGTGCCCGACATTATTGTGCTAGACCGAAGGTGTTATGTACGAATGTACTATGCGTATGCTGCACTACATGAGATGCGATATTATCTCTGCTGGGCCCTGACAGGAACTATAGATTGACTGAAGAGTGAAGACAAGCCTTATCTAAGCGAATACTAGGACTGAAAGATTTTAGTTTTCTACCCAAGTTATTATTAAGTGGATAGATTTATTTCACTGCAAGCGTTGGAGTGGACTAAAACATAAAAAAACAAAAAGTAATCCATGAACCACTGATAATGGTTCTTTTGGAAGCAACAGTTCTCTGCTTGAGTCTAGCATGCCACTTTCTGGGCCTGCTCCATGGCTGCGTGTGCCATGTGGCATGGGGCACTGTGATAGACAGGGGGCGAAGAAATAATACACATAAACCTTCAGTATTCGTCAAGAATCTCAAAGCTTAGCATATTTTTCAGCCACATATATTTCTGAAACTTTTGACGTCCTATACAACGTACTGAAAGTTAAGTTACATAAGTTTGCTGATGGGATAATACATTGACACTTGTAATTAAGCTTATTATTTTGTATAGATTACTAGCACTAGTGTGTGTGTGTGTGTGTGTGTGTGTGTGTGTGTGTGTGTAACATGCATGGAATAGTTTGAAGAGCCAGATATTGCGTTCCATTTTGAACAATTGGTTTGATATTCATTATACCTGCATAGTTATGAACCAATTAAAACGGAATGCCATTTATATATTTGACTGTATGGATAGTCAACCATATGAAATCATCAATTCAAAATCTAATATATAACTCAGTGGTTCTCAACCTTTTTACTACCACGCCCCCTCTAGGAACTGCTCTTTCCCTCCACGCCCCCCTTGCATCTATAGACAAATTTTACTCCCAGATTTAAAAAGAAAAAAAAAATGGCTATTTTAGTCCATTTACTAAGCATGAATTACATTAGTGAGATATTTAACACTGCTCTAAGCTACCAGATCTTGAATACATGGTTAGTGAGATATTTGACACTGCTCTAAGCTACCAGATCTTGAGTACATGGTTAGTGAGATATTTGACACTGCTTCTTAGCTACCAGATCTTGAATACGTGGTCAAGTGCTTGAGAGTGCACAACATAAGTCCCCTTCAACGTTCAAGTTGTTTCTGTACTTGGTTTTGATAGCAACGAGCGTGGAAAATGCATTTTCACATAAATATACGAAAAATGGTATGTATGGGAGACTTTTGAAAACAAGAGTTAGTAACGACGATACTTCTGCATTATTTTATAAGCTTATCTTCACAGTACTGGTCCATGCTCTTGTCATGAAAATAACTCATAAATGGAAAAACTACTTTTCACCTGAGGCTCGTGCCCCCTTGGAAATCACCTACGCCCCCCAGGTTAAGAACCACTGATATAACTGGTTCACAAACAAAAAAGTTCGTTATAGTTATCGTCCTGCGATACGTATGGGTGATCAGTGAACTTATACATGGTTAGTAAGGGTGCGTGCAGAGAAAGCAGGTTTTCCCGCGCGGGCAACCGGCGCTGACCCGCGCCAAGAATTAATCATATTTCATATAAACAAGTGCAGGTGTTCACAAAGGAAGTAGGTTCGAGCTGGTCGGCACCGACAACCTGCTTCATCCCGCTTTCCGGTTAAAATAAAGTAAATGAATAAATAAATAGATATAAATAGATAAATAAATGAATAAAAACCTTAATGCTTTTTATCATCAATATAGAAATCTGCTTGAACAGGTCTTGAAGTCATTGACTATATGTTGTCAGTTGAATACAAATACCTAGAAATTATAATACTAGGGCTGATGGTTTGTTGCTGTTTTTCATATCAAAGGAGAGAGAGAGAGGCAGACACATTGGTTATTTCTGTTTAATGTTTGTTACATAAAAATGCATATATTAATATATGCTGTAGCCTGCATGGTTATATGACATTGTGGATTAAAATGATGTCTGGCGTTGGCCAAATATGCCTAATAGAAATTACTGAATGGTACCTGTAATAAACACTACTGTACCGTATATAGGGTACTTACAGCAGTTACCAAGTGAAATGTCAGAGGTTCTCTTTGTTGGAATTTTCACATTACTTCAGCGTTTTGTGTCCGAAATTTCATCTCTTAGGTCCCCATATTAATCGTCGATCTGTTTAAAGTATTGACTCTGAGTTTAGAGACTAGACAAACTGCAACTATGTTATAGTATACTGAAACACCTGACTAATCTCTCTAAAATTTCTGACTGGGGCAGTGAAAACTCCTCTTCAATGACACTAGTACTCAACTGTCCCCCTCTTCTACACTGAATATCTTCGTTCCGTCCTTTTCTTATAATGTAAACTGGAGACTTCCCTAATTCACGTCTCTTCGACTTCTCTAGCTAAAACAGTTTCTATGAAATTTAGAGTTCTGAGTCGTCTCCACCATTTTGTCAACCCCCTTCCCCCTCTCAACTACTCAATTAACTCTGTACAGGGACCTTATCCGCCGATGTATGGATGTAAGGGAGGCAGTGTTCCACCCATACTGCTCTCCTAGATATAGAGTGGAATTAATCTAAAGTTTTACGCATTATCAATCACCTCTCCCCTCTCTGGCTGTCTTCAGCCTTTCTCACCGCCGCAGTGTTGTATCTCTTGCTATCTTCTACAGTTATTTTCATGCTAACTGTTCTATATAAACTTTCTATCTCCATGCCTCCACTCCTCTCGTGGCATGGCTGCACAAGACTTGCTTCTTTCTCTCATCCTTAATTCTGTCCACCTTTCTAAGGCAATAGTTAACCTCTCGATCATAATCATTCATGCCTTCTCTGGTAAGCTCTGGAACTTCCTACCTGTTTATGCATTTCCATCTACCTATGACCTGAACTAATTTAAGAGGGAGGTTTCAAGACATTTATCCCATTCTTTTGGCTAACTTTCTAGACACTGTTGGGAGACTGACATCTTAGTGGGTCTTTTTGTTCACTCGTTTTTGTTGTCATTGGCCAGTTTCCCCCTCTTACTTGAAAAAAAAAAAAAAAACAGCGTAACTACGTAGTTATGCGATTGTGGGCCACCAAAAAGACGATTCAATTTGGAAAGACTATACGTAGAACAAAAAGAAAATAATTCAAAACAATTACTTTTTAGTGAACAAGGAATACAAGAAAACAGAGAAATAGTGTATGGGATGTGGAAGAAAAGTGAAAGTCAGATGAAGAATTTAGTAGCTCATATTTTCCCTCACATTTCTTCCTGTCCCCGATAGCTACATGTCCGTGAGAATGTGTCCGGCTGTATGCAAGCGGCAAGCGTCCTCCTGCGAACTGCACATGCTTAGAGACGAATGTACTCAAGTAAAGATTTGTTAATATACAAATTTATTCGTGGATGTACGAGTATCAATATGGCTGACGATTTACGGATAACAGAAATCAAGAACTAGATCTTATGCTTATCTCGGGAGATGTATGGAGATGTTGCAAAGTAGGAAGGAAATCTTATATCAAGAACTGGTTCTCAGCTATCTTGAGAGGAGAAAAAAAAAAAAGGGAAAATTGTTCCAAGATAAGGAAAGCCTTGTAAAGAAGAGATGATATTCTTTGTGTGCCTGGCTGAGAAAACATGTTGATTGTTTATATACCAAAAGAATATCTTACAACAGTAATCACTACAAAATAGCTCTTAATACATAACAAAAAAGTTTCTTTACAGTAAGAGGTTTTCTATGATCAAACCAAGTGAACAAACGTATATTGTTGTGTAATGAGATTTTTTTTCTTTTATCACATGAAGTCTATTATTAATGAAACGTAACTGCATTTCTTACACACAATGTAACGATGTAGTAACATACTTTTTGTTTGATATGTAGCGATGTATTGGATTTATGGATGGTGCTTTTATGAAAAAGTTCAATACTATTCCTCCGTGTGTTTCAAAGCACAACCTGGGACAACCCGCAAAGGCGACCGCCGACCATGGATCGCTGTATGCACGGACACGGGCACTGGCTTCTCACATGTAAGTTTTCAGCATTGATATAAGTTATAGGTGTGTATTTTCAAGTCTCACACAGTGCCAAGAGGTGCAGAAGTGACGGGACAGACATGGACGTCTGCCGGCTTCAGTCCGCTAATAGTTATGCCTTGGCGGCTGGCGAGCATCTTGGCTTCGATGAAGGCAAGATGATATACTGAAAGTAAAGATATTACGTGTCAGAAGTAACTGCAAACATCAAGTATTCAAGCACTGATTTGCAATATTAAGCCATTCAGAAAAAAAATGTGTGAAGCGAGGCTTGGATAGACTAGTGTGTTATTACCGCTGTGCGAGACCTTGAGTGATGACAAGAGTTACAGCTGGATTTTACTAGTTGATATGACCTGTATCAATAGTCACCACAAAGACAAGGTGACATACAAGATAACCTAGATAACTGCTGTATAGGAAGCAACTAACGAAACCAAAGATATGATCCAACATAATCTAGTGTGGTTGATCCAACATAATCTAGTGTGGCAGAGGCGGTGCCGCGGTGGTAGACAATGACCACTCAGCCTCCCTCTGCCTGTCCTGCATCAACACACACTCACCGGCTGGTACTGTGTGCACTATTGTACCGTGTGGATGATAAGAGACGAAAATGACGAAATAATGTGTAGTGTAGGCAAAATATATGACTTTTGTAATTTTCTAGAAAATCTACAGGTGTGAAGGAGAAGATTGCAAGTTGATGAGTGCAGCTGTGTTAGGCGAGGGCTTCATTAAATGTCTACACTCGCTCCATCAACATACCTTTAAGATAGCAGGAAAGTATAGAAGCTCAATCAATCGCTTTAATTTCAAACCTATAATGATTACACCACATCATCAACGGCCTGCCTGAAGACCTGCAAACACCAACTTGACATTAAAAAGAGCGAAATTTTGAAATACTGTCCTTGATGAGAAAGCCTATACTCTAAATGAAACTCAGCCAAACTCTTTTAGCCATTACGTTTTTTGCAATTGATTACTCGTTTCTCGTTACTCCCACCGAACCATCTTTCAGGATGCAGTCTAGTAAATAAGGAATAATGATAAGTAAACTGATTCTTAAAAAAAATAAATAAATGGAAAAAAAAGAAAGGTGGTTAAGTTATTTTCCGTACCAGAGATGCGTCAAGAGTTCCTATCTGCAGTCTGTTGGCGGTACTTGGGGGACGCCTCGCTTGTTCGCACGTCCAAGAACTGCCACAGCAACTGCGTCATCATGAGGAGGGCGGTCATGGTGTAAAATTTGGAGGCGTAGCTCTTGGTCAGCGCTTGCGGCAAATCTGTACAAGACAAGGAAGTGTTTGGACAGGACGCTGCCAGGGACCGAGTTGAGGGTTAAACGGTTAATGGAATGAATTGCGAAAAGGAAAACAGTATGCTATGCATGAGAAAAAAAAAAAAAAAAGGCGGTGCTCATTCATATAGGTATACGCACCTGTCAGCTGGCCGACCAACAATGTTGCTATCCCTGTGGTGAGGTTGATGAGACTGAGCACCTCCGCCTGCCACTGCAATCCCACCACTTCCAGGGTCACCAGGGATATCAATCCCTTGACGACACCATTGCTTCCCCGACACAGGGACAGCCACGCCACCCGCCAGAACGTCCGCTTGCACCAGAACCACACTGTGGGCACGGTATTGTCACTTTTACGTGGGAGGAGATGTTTGTGTGAAGGCAAAGACAATGACGTGGTGGACATGCACTCACCAGGGATAGTGGCGGCGGATAGGGCAGAGGACACCCTCATCACAAGGCTGGAGGTATAGAGGTGACAGAGCAGCAGGCCGATGGCCACCCTAGCGACGAGGTTAGCCACACCGGACATGCTGAGGTATGGTACCATATCGCGTGGGCTGCAGCCGTTGTTGAGCAGGGCCAGCGGGACCGTGGCTGAGAAGGTGGACATCGTGGCGCTAGTGATGGCAATCACGAGACACAGTATTACCACTTCACGCCGCCGCACCATCGCCAATCGGTTAGCCGGTTGCAGGCCGCCGTGGTCACTGCCTGAAGGCATGAGTGAGGCCGCTACGCAGATTTGCAGCATAAGGATACTGATCACTAGCATCACTGTCCTGGGGTTGTAGTGGCTTTGCATGAAGGCAATCAGTGGGGGTCCCATGATCTGGTTGATGGAAATTCCGGCCCCCGTCATGCCAACGGCCAGCGGCCGTCGCCGCTTAAAGCATCGACTCACTGTCACTTGCACCACCAGTATCACCACCTCTTGCAACGAACCTGGGGAGGGAAGTTCGGATTTTCGCGGCGTTATCTATCTGCTACAACCCTTCCCTCGACACACACGCACACACACACACACACACACACACACACACACACACACACACACACACACACACACACACGCACACACACGCACGCACGCACGCACGCACGCACGCACGCACGCACACACACACACACACACACACACACACACACACACACACACACACACACACACACACACACTAACCTGCAACAATGGCGGTGGCAATAAATAGCCCAGGCATGGAGAAGGCGATGGCAGCTAAACTGAAGGCGGTGCTGTAGACGCAGCCGACCAGTAACAACAGGCGACGACAGCCCCAGCGGTGTAGTAGTGGCGTCGCTGGAATGCACAGCAAGTTCGCGGCAACCAACGATATGTTCATTGTGCCCGACATCAACCTTTGAGACAACCCAAGCTCCAGCAGCCTTGGCATGAACAGCATCCCCAAGTTGTTACTGCCAAGTGATGCCAGAATCTGAAATCAACACAGACCGCTGCCAGCTGGTGTCACTGCGGCATTGCGGCTCCATTATGTTATCTTCCGTGGCCGTCTGACAGTATAATGTTACTTTCTTTGGTCCGTCACAATGCAACATGATATGCCTATATATGGTTATGCATGCAGCTAATGATGATGAATACAATACTGGCAGGACCGATCGTAAGACAAAAGAAGATTGCTGTATGTTTGTCTGACATGACAGTTTGATTTAAATATACGATTCTCTAATTCCCTCATGCTGTGTCGATTTAATCTAGTAGCACATGAAGCACGTGCTACGGGCCTTGCGCTTCAGGAGCTCCGCTGGGATGTACAAAAAATAGTAATTAAGTTTTTGTCCAGAGGCACAGAAGCCAGAGACAAAATAATTATTCATTTTCCTAAGTTTATATACGTATATATATATATATATATATATATATATATATATATATATATATATATATATATATATATATATATATATATATATATATATATATATATATATATATATATATATATATATATATATATATATATTGTATCATCACCATCTTGCATTTTCCTTTGCAGAGAGCAAAAAAATAACTGAAGAATTTAAAAGCACTGCTGTTAAGGCTGGGAGGACTCAATTGAAAAAAAAGGGTTTATTTTGTACCCTTTTTTTTCATTCCTTTTAAAAGAACAACACCGAGTATACAAGACCAGCACCTGAGCCAGTAGACTATTTGTGCTGCCTCGGAGAATCTTAGAGCCATTTGCTGAACTGAGTGCACTTCACACAACTAGTTACGTGGCTCACATGATGCACTTTTTTTTATTTTATTTTTTTATTTATACCATATGGGCTTTTACCAGATTTGCCAACAGAAAACTCTTCAATTATCTTTAATGTGTTAACTACCGTAAATAACTCAATATCTGTATTTTTTATAATTACAATGAAAATTTTGAAGAACGATTTACAAATAATTCATGTGATTGATAAATTTCAACCATGCACCGCCAGTATCGTATAAAAAGAAAAGAAAAAAAAAAAGAATGTGTTCCTGTGTGTATGCAGACCAGCTATACGATGACTGTGCCAATAACGAAACAAACACAACACTTGGCTTGCAGGGAACAACTCACATTTATAACGAAGCCAGACAAAACCAACGGCCAGTTCTTGTCTTCCCACGATAACGCCTCATAATACTCTTCGTTTTCCTCTTCGTCCGCTTCCTGGTCTTCCTCCTGCTCCAGCTCCTTCTCTTGCCTCCACCATTTTGTTGTCTTCGGATCCTCGTGGAGACTCAATGCTGCCTCCACGTTCTTATCCATGAGGAAGTTGTATCGGGAATAAATGAAAAAAAGTGAGTGGCGGCGTTTGTATCCCTCTGCTGAAAAGTTTTGCTCTCTTACCACGACTATTTAAAAAACCAACAACACAAAGATGAATAACCGGAATGTTACGAGTTTCTTCTGCTTATAACGTAGAATTTTTGTTAACCAGTCACTAGAATCGTAAAAAAAACACGGACTCTAAAATCTCGTGTTTCTTCAAGTATTTCAGAATCCCAGCAGAGAAACGGCAGGGCAACAGCGGTAAGAGTTACTTGTTCACTCCTCAGCATCGCCTCACGGATACTAAAAACACTTCAGTGGAATTAGAGAGGGTGGCGGAGAGGGAGAAGGGGGACTGCAAGTGTTCTAACATTATTTCTCTTCCTCCCTCGCCCTCAAGAAACACGCTATTTAGTTCCATATTATATTCGAAAGACGAAGGATGAATGAAATGCAAGGTTAGATCAAAAGATGAAAATTGTATATCTTCCTTTGAGATTTATGTAATAACTGAGATAGAGAAAAGCACACACACACACACACACACACACACACACACACACACACACACACACACACACACACACACACACACACACACACACACATGAATTAAATGTATCGATATTCCTGAGAGAGAGAGAGAGAGAGAGAGAGAGAGTACAAAGTATAAAGTATAAAAGAGAGAGACATGATATAAATAAATAGAAAAAAATATAAGAGAGAGAGAGAGAGAGAGAGAGAGAGAGAGAGAGGTGACTAAATCAATCAATCAAATAATAATGACATGTAGTAAAAGAGGATGTACCAAGGCCAGTCTGAAAGCATAGCACAATACGAAGCTGAGGTGCGCTACTAACAAGGACTATCATAACAACCTCGTGTTCCTTACGGGCGACACTGCTCCCGCCACCACCAACGCTAGCTTCCCCCCTTTCCCTAGAGAGATTCACGGTTCGAACAGTTAAACCCATTATTCACTATAAACATACAATTTTGTACATGATTACTTGCAAGTGTCCAGACCTCATCAGAGAGAGAGAGAGAGAGAGAGAGAGAGAGAGAGTGTGTACATCATACTTACTTTCTTATCTGGTAAATTATTGATTAAACAGAAATTCACGAGTACTTTTTAGGGTTCATTTCTCTGCACGGTTGCATAATGGAAGTGAGAAGCGGAGGTCTTGAATTGTAGTGGTTAGATTCATTTGTATTATTCATTTATGTTTCGATATTTTGATTCCACTCTATGTTTATTGTGTGTGTGTGTGTGTGTGTGTGTGTGTGTGTGTGTGTGTGTATGCTGTAAATCCTATTGCTATTCGAATGTTTTCATGAATGGTTATAATCCCGAAATAACCTTACATTATCAGGGAGAGAGAGAGAGAGACGAAAATTCTAAAGACTATAGTAGCATGAGGTCTTTGAAAATAATCCTGATGAAATATGTCAAAATATAATTAGATCGTCCACATTGTCTGCACACTAACTAATTCTTTATGTTGATTATTGCACCACATTTTTCTTCTCTGTACCAATTTATGAGTCATGCATATTATGACTCGTGCATGGATTCCAACACGAGTCATCATTAATGCATGTAATCTTATCTTAAACGTCACCTTCTGAAACGTCACTGTAGTTAGAGACCCGACCAGGAAGTGTACGTAATGGTAGGTGTACGAGCAGGATGTCACGTGACGGGGAGGTGGAGTGGTTGGGGAGGGAGTGTACTGTCTCTGATAACCGGACTTGTCTTATCTTATCGGAGCGACAACGAATTTTGCTTCCCCTCTCTCTCCCTTCTCTCCTTCCTTGCTCAGTTCACCCGTGTTGTTTGTGTCGAGGGCTTTGTGGGGTGTGAAGTCTTAGTGGTGTATTGAAACCAAGGCAGTAGTAGTAGTGGTTGGTGTTACTGCTACGAGTACTACTGCTGCTGCTACTACAATTGCATCATGGTTAGCAGTATTCAATTGAAGCTGGTAAGATTTGTGTGCTAGCTGTAACCTATAATGTACTGTAATATCTGCGTTTGTTAAGGATTTTCGTGTCCTTTTTTCCTTTCTCTTTTTTCTCTATATTTGTGTACATACTTTTATTCTTGTTTCCTTTTGAGTTATTTGGTGTTATCAGTGCTTAGTCTTCTTTGTCTTCGTTGTTTGATTATTTTCTTTCTTCTTTAAGTCTATCCTTTTATTCTTATTGACTTTTTCCGCTTTTCTTATCATGTTCACTTCTTGCCGTCATCCTTTTCTTTCTCTTCTCTAGTTTGTTGCTTCTTTTATGTTCTCTTTCCTTCACCTTTTACTTCACCTGTTTACTTTCCTTCACCTTTTGATCTTTTCCTGTTCACACAAATCTTCCTTCTTTTCTTCGTACATCAGCTAAATGCACCTTTCTTTCCTTCGCTGTTTACGTACTACTTCCATCTTTCTCTATCTAAAAAAAATTCCCCTCTTCCGCAACTCTAGTAAATCCAGCTTATTTATCGGTCCCTCCTTTCCATAGGTGAGGGCGGCAAAAGGTGGCGACTTGGAGGGGCTGCAGACGGCGCTGGAACGAGGGGGACAGGTTGATGGGGGTGGGGGTTCAGGGAGGCAGGCTCTACATGAGGCGAGTGAGGCAGGGCACTTGGAGGTGGTGAAACTTCTCCTGAACCATAAGGCACAAGTCAACAGCAGAAGCAAGCGACATGGTGATGAAGGTGAGACCCATGTAAACATTTCTACGCCGCACCTCCCCGTACATTCCAAAGAGTGGTTGAGGTGCCACGTTTTGTCAGATGATTTAGTGGTTCTGGGTGATAAATGAACAAATTTCATACATTATTAACAGGGGAAAACACTCTTAAGAATTCGCCCAATCATTCCTATGGCTTTTGAAAACAATTGTGGTGAGAAAAAAAGTTTTTATTGAATACGGGTCTCCTAGGGTGTTTATGACCAGTGAGCGCCGTCCGCCGAACGATGTTTCGAATTTTCAATGTGTCAGCCACTCAGCATGGCCGTGGCGTAGCATGTACCGCACTGTTTTCACAAGCTCCAATCAATTTCTCCATCATGCCAATTTTCAAAAGCCACAGAGATTATCCGCGTGCCTTAAAAGTTTATCCTGCTATCGTAGCACAGAACGCTTGTTAATCTGTTACTAGAACCATGAAAAATAAATCCTTAAGACTGGTGTTACTTTACCGAGAGCCACTCAGCCATTTGAAAGCAGTGGAGGTGTGGCGTAGAAGTTTTCTGTTGAAATAGCATTATTGCAGGTGCGTTGAGGACGAGTATAGGTTGGTGGTGATTGAATGAGCTACTTTTACTTCATCTTTTAATTAACACAGAATCAACAGAAGACTGATCATTGACAGATGGGGCAGGAACTGCTTACTTCTTGTTACAGTAAGCTCTTTTTCACCAGGTGGTACTGCCCTGCATCTGGCGACTGAGGCGGGTAATGTGAATATCATGGAAGAGTTACTGAAGGCTGGAGCTGACCCTGAGGCCCGCGACGAAAAGGGTGAGAAACAGTAACACAGGAAATAGAGTTGATGTTTGAGTCCTGAATAGTGTAGACACTTGCCTTAAATACTTGTATCACAGTGATTTTTTTTTCTGTAAATCAAACAGAAATCAATAACTAATGAAATGCTTTGTACTTAAAATTCCACAAAGTCCTGTGATATTTGAGGTTATGGTACGTGGAGATGGTTGCCAGATTCTTTCTTGTCACTTCTTGCAGAATATGACATTACATACTAAGTGGGCAGTTGTACTAGTCATGGTCAGTACAAGAGTAACACACCACATTTGTATCCACTATTTAGCGCCTTAAGTCATATATATATATATATATATATATATATATATATATATATATATATATATATATATATATATATATATATATATATATATATATATATATATTTTTTTTATTTATACCATGTGGGCTTTTCACGGGAATTTCTGGGCTAAAGGGGATACTTTTTGTGGTACCTCCTATCTCAAAGCCCACCCGCTAGGAAACCGTTGCCCCGAGTGAGGAAGCCCAACCTACACTCGGACCGTGGACAGGATTCGAACCCGTGTGCTTGGAGACCCCTCGGACCCCAAAGCACGCATGGTTCCACTGTACCACGGCAGCCCCCGTATCCACTATTTAGCGCCTTAAGTCATATGGAAGTCTTTTGATCTATGAAGGACTAAATCAGGTTTTTGTTTAGAGACTGCACTAAGAATTTTATCAGGTTTTATGAAGAGACTGAACTAAAAAAAGTATATGTACTCGCTTTCAGGGAAAAGAATGTTAACTAAGAATATAATCAGGTTTTTTGGAGAGACTATCAAGAGATCAGAAAGCATAAGATTCAGAGAAGACGTAACGGTTACCTGACTTGTGATGATGGGTAAAGAAGCAATCTCATGTCAATCTCATGAAAACCCTTGCCTTTTCAATAGAAGGGGCCGCCGTGGTACAGTGGAACCATGCGTGATTTGGGGTCCCAGGGGTCTCCAAGCGCACAGGTTCGAATCCTGCCCACGGTCCCAGTGTAGGTTGGGCTTCCTCACTCGGGGCAACGGTTTTCCTAGCGGGTGGGCTTTGAAATAGGAGGTACCTCGAAAAATTATCTCCTTTAGCCCATAAATTCCCGTGAAAAACCCACATGGTATAAAAAAAAAAAGTATGAATGAAGAGGATCAAGTGTGGAGTCATTAACAAAAGTGTGAATGTGTAGTGTAGGACATCCTGCTCTCCGCTTTGAATTAATAGTAGGACCTTGTATTGCAGGCAGGACCGCAGCTTTATGGGCGGCTTATGGAGGGCAGCAGGAGGCTTTACAAGTACTGGAAGGGCAGAACAATGAGCTACTATTCGCCTACGACTACGACCATTCTACTGCCCTTCATCTTGCCGCTGCCCATGGGGACCTGAAAGTGGTGAAGTGGCTGGTAAGTGCGCCTCCTGATAGGGCTTACGTGGTGTTGGTGTGAGAATTAGGAATCAGGAAGAGGAATTTACTGATGTATTGTTGAAGGGATGAGATACATGGGAAAGAGTCTACTGGCATCACTGCAACGGCTGATCTCGTGACAAATACTGGCCTGTCTTAAATCTAATTGTGTCTTGCCAACTAAATTGATTTCAAATTTTTCTTTGATACCATATTGTTCATGTTCTTTTTTCATGTTCATTGTTCATGTTCTTTTATTCAAAAACTGTTGGTAGTGGTATTCTATCTATTACTTTTCTATTCTTCTTCTTGATGACAGTGATGCTTTCAAAGTTCTTGGTTTATGACATTCTTGACTTCCACTGTTTGGTGTTCGTGACACTGGTAGCACTTCCCTTTGATTTATTTTGTTGCTTATTTATTTTTAACTTTTTATTACTGTCTGTCCTCCGTGTATTATTTCTTACAGGTACAGTAGTTATGTTTTTATACTTATGACTATTATAACTCATTAGCATGGGTGAGTGACATACTATAAGTGCTTATTGAGGCTGCTTCCAACCTATACCGAAAACTGGTTTACAGTGTGGTATAGGAATGAAGCTCTACCATAACTAAGGACTCCCCGCACACCAGGACACAACATAACATACTCTCCCCTTGTTCTCTTTGAGGTGAATCATGGTCTGGACTGTGGGGCACGAGACCACCGCAACAAGACCCCCAAGGACATAGCCAAGGAGAGGAAGTGGCAGGACGTTCACCTCTTCCTCAAGCAGCACCAGTCACCCTCCAAGCGGTCTCGGCCAATCAGTGTGAGTAGCAGCTTATGATGTTCAAGTTTCAGCAATGTTGGAGAAGCAGTCAGGCAAAAGATTCTCCTCTTAACAAGTGAAAGGATGAAAGAGTGAGGATACAGCTCAGCTCTCATTGAAAGAGTGGTAAGAAGTGTGTTTTGGTTCAGAAAAGTGGAAAAAGACAGTCATGCAGTTGGTGTCTTAGCTAGCCAGTGAAGGGATGAAAGAGTTTGAATACCGCTCGACTCTTGCATTAAAAGGTGGACAGAGTTAGGGTGAGAAGAACAAAATATTCAAGTCGTGGGAAGGTAAGAAAAACACAGTCTTGGCTAAAGTTTCCTCTGCAACTCAAGCATTACTAAGGTGGACAGAATTAGGGTAAGATGTGCAACTTCATAGGAAAGTGGAAAAAAGTAATTTATTATTTTCGTTTCTGTACAGTGTTTGATTCTTTTACAACTGTTGAAGAGTGTATGTGTTTGTGTTTGCCTTGTGACTATAGCTGCTGTTGCTCTCTGCAGCCGTGGCGAGGCTCAATGGGTTACCTGTCCACTCGGAGCAAGACAAGTCACACCTCAGAGGACGAAGTGAGTTCCAAGGTGAGGTGAATTCACACAAACAAACACACACACACACACACACACACACACACACACACACACACACACACACACACACACAAACCGCGTCTATAGTGTAGTGGTTTGCACATTCGGCTCACAACTGAGAGAGCCCGGACTCAAGTCCGACAGTTTTCTTCAAACTTTATTTCATCATGTCCCAGTTCCAGAATGCTACTGTTACTTACCATGACCACAGTTGCTTAATCCAGTGCATACTGTCATGCTCTACAAAAAGTGACAAATAAACTCTGGCCACCACTGACTTGCGCTTCAAAGAACCCTTAATTCTCTTACTTGTATCCTATTTGTCTCTCATAGGAGGCAGCATCCTCCCTCCAGGACTCTGCCACAGCCTCGCCAAAGACTGCCACAGAGACATCCACACCAGAGCCTACCTCCTTGCCCCTGCTGAGGGTAGAGGAGCACGGCAGACACACAGACGTTGGATATGCATCGCTGAATCTCAGTGATCTGGGTGTGCAGCGCCTGGAGGAGGAGCCACGGGGGGCGCTAGCTGCTGAGGTGAGCCAGTTCATTTTGCTCCATAAGTCTTGTTTTTCAGTAATCATGATAGTGGTGGTGTCGGTGAGGATGGTATGAAACTGGTAATGTTGATAGTTGCATAGTAGTTGTAGTATAAATCAGTGGTAGTAATAATCATCTATCTCTACATGTGCACTATCTATTTATACACTACGCCTGCTATCCTTCACAAAGTGCCTGCTCCAGAGAAATGATAATAATAATAATAATAATAATAATAATAATAATAATAATAATAATGATAATAATAATATATGTAGTTGTAATAAGAATGATAATAACAATAAACATAATCACCACCATCACCATCTCCATCCATCCTGTCTTTCCTCCTTCAGCAGCACAGAGGGCGGAGGGACGACCCAGAGAGAGAGGCAGACAGAGACATGATAATCTCCCTCAGATCACAGCTGGAGACTCTGCAGGGGGAGGTGGCACGTCTCAGAGACAGGGACAAGACCACACAGGTAAGAGTCAAGCAGCAGGAAGGCGCTGGTCAGGTCAGGAGAGAGGACCATGCTCCGAAACACCTCTGGCTTCACCTCAACTACATTCAAAAGTGACTTGAGTGTTTGAGGTATTTTCATGGATTTAGTGACTTAGCAAGATTTCTGTCCTACTGAGAACCTGGCTGATTATCGTTGTGGCCTTTGAAAATAGTTGCAATGAGAGAGCAAAGTGTTTCAGAATATGTGCCAGAACGTGTAGGGAAGATAAGGTGTCTCACTGTAATGTTCTTTCAGGAGGAGCTGAGGCGGAGGGATGAGGAGGGAGAGGCACTTAAATTAGCAGAGGCGGAGATGAAGGCGAAGGTTTCTCAGCTAACGAGGCGGCTGGAGGAGAGACAGAGAGAGGTAAGGATGAACTCAGAAAGACGTAGAAAGCTCAGAAAAAAAGACAATAAAGAGTTATGGTAGAGAAAGATCGGAAAAACAGAATAAGAAGAAGACTTACAAAAAGCTAACATATAAAAATAAAGGTGTGTTCACACATATCAATATGCGACTGAAATTGCTAGTCACTAGAATTGTCGACCACATTTCAAATCTTTCTCCACGACATCACTACGTAAACAAAGTCGCAAATTGACTGAACAAGACCAACATGCTGGTCTTGTTTTGCTACTGGTTTTTGCAGTCAGTAGGCACCAATATTCAGTCGGAAACTCCACTGACTTACAATTTCAGTCGCATATTGGCACGTGGGAGCCCGCCTTAAGAATGTAAAGAATACATGTGTAATTTTCATTCATACACACTCGCTACTTCTTTACTAAAATCATGTGTCTTTTTCTCATTTGGTGGCAGGAGACTGAAAGAAGCAGAGCAGAGGTGCTGCCCCCAGGATCACCAGTAACCCAAGTAAGATACAGAGAAGGGAACCAAACTACTATCCTACTTTACCAATCAAATTCATCCTAACCTAAACTAGTCTAATTTACCCATCACTTTCCCCTCGCCAGGTCAAGATCAAGGAGCTGCAGAGACAGAACGAGTACAACCAAAAGATCATTGAAGACATGAACGACGAGATTGATGACCTGTACAAACAAGTGAAGGTGCTGGAGGTGACTGCTGCCACTACACAGGTAAGTCGTCAAGTCATCAGGTTATTAGGTCATCAGGTACAAGACAGATACAATCCTTCCACTTCCACATTTGTCCTACATGGAGGAGGTGAAGAGAAACACAGGTATAGAGTTTATTCCCGACTTCTTCAGAGCAATTTTCCTGAAGAAACATCAGCGAAATTTGTCGGGAATAAACTCACCTCCCCTCACCTGTGTTTCTCTTCACCTCCTCCTCCAACTTGTCTGAATGTCTGAACAGAAAATTGCAGTGTTTAGTGATGCATTGACAAGATTTCTGCGTCATTAGCAGGAGATAGACAGATGTAATCTCTCCAATTCCATGTTTGTCATATACGATTAAAGAAAAGTGCAGTGATTAGTGATGCATTGACAAGATTTCTGTGTCATTAACGGAAGAAGCGGTCTTGACAATCTGGCAGTTCATCTCCTTGGCTTTTGAAAACTGTTCTGGTGAGAGAGCAAAAGGATTTCAAAATGGGGGCCGTAGATAGATCTTGTGCTAATACTGTAACTAGAAGACGTCTATAATTCGTGAAAACTGCAATAGTTGGTCTCATTAGTTGATGTTCACCTAATTTCAAGAGTGAGTTAGGAGATGGAAGAACCAAACCATATTACAATCAAAGTAACCCATTAACATACCTGTACTAGCTTCCATTGAGTATCGTTCCCTCCACTTCCACGTTTATTACTCAGCGTTTCATTGTGTGAACCATCTGCTTCAACTCACATCTCAAACAAACCCTGCTAATCCTTCCATCACCCACCCACTACCTGTACTGGCCTGGATGCATTTTAGATGTGAGTAGAATCACCTAGAGTGGTTCACGGCAGGTAATTTTATTGTCTGTCCGTCTGTCTCCTGTTTCCTCAGTAAGTATTTTTGTTCTCCGCAGGCCAGACTAAAGGGGAAGGAGTCCCTGCTACAGGAGCTGGAGGAGGAGGCCAAACAGACAGAGGAGAAGCTGAAGGAGGAGGCTGCAAGGCTCTCCAAAAGATTGGAGGACGAGAGGAGGAAGGTTACAGAGGCTCAGGTATATGCAGTATAGAATTAGTAGCAGTAATATATAGCAGTAGTCATAGCTGTTGTGGTGGTGGTGGTGTTCTTCCAGCTACTACCTACTCCCATTTTTCAGCTTTCCATGTTACTTGTATAATCACTGTTACTGTTGTCATTGCTGCTTTCATTAGATCCCAAACACATAGCAGGGCTTAGTGTTCACATGTGCTTTAAATTGATCAGCCACTTATTTATTTATTTTTTTCCTTCAGCAAGACTCCCATTCACTGCAGCAGCTTCAGGGGGAGGAGGCTGCCCTCAGGAGAACTATTGGTTCTCTGCAAGAGCAGTTGAGACTGCAGGAGACTGACTACAGGCAGCAGGGAGCAGCCCTTAGAAAACAGTTGTTGGAGGAGGAGGCAAGCCACCGGCAGGCTGTTGACGCCCTCAGGAAACAGCTGAAGGCAGAGGAGGACAGTAACAGAACTGTGATTGCCTCCTTGCGCCAACAGCTGCAGGATTCCACAGAGGTACAGGAGCAGGACTCCCACTTGAGGCAATACATTGCTTCTATGAGGCAGCAGCTGCAGGAGGAAGAGACCGCCAATAGAAAGAACGTGGCAGCACTGCGGCAACAACTTCAGGAACAGGAGGTCAACAAGAGAGAGACAGTGGCCTCCCTCAGGCAGCAACTGCAAGACCAGGAGGACAGCAGCAAGCGGTCTATTGCCTCACTCAAGCAACAGTTGCAGGAGGAGGAGGACATCAACAGGCAGACCATCACTTCCCTCAGGCAGCAACTGCAGGACGCCACGAGTCAGCAGGAGCAAGGCACTTACAACAGACAGCAGATCACAGCATTGAGGCAGCAGCTGCTGGAGGAAGGAGCTGCCCACAAGAAAACCATAGCAAGCCTTAGACAGCAGCTGCAGGAGCAGGAAGACAGCCACGTGCAGGCTGTCACCACCCTCAAGCAGCAGCTGCAGGAAGCCACAAACAAGCTTCAGCAGGACGCCCTCCACAGACAGCAGATCTCGTCCCTCAAGCAGCAGTTGCAGGAGCAGGAGGAGACTAACAAGCAGACTGTCAATGTGTTGAAGCAGCAGATGCAGCGAGAGGAGCAGAACAGCAGGCAGACGATGGCTGAGCTGAGGCAGGAGTTGAGTCGCATGTCACTGCGCCACACAGAGGTGGAGCAGAAGTCCATCACGCTGCAGGTAACACTACTCTTGCTCATGGCCACATGGTGACACTCACTTGGCGCTATACTGAAGTCAATCCACCACACAGATATCAGGAAACGTGTTTGCCTTGAATATAGGTAGCCTGTCTGTTAATCGGTTTACGTTCTGTTAGTAGTAAACTGTACATTAGAGAACAAGGTAGTTATAGAAAGTCACTTAGTACTGAAGAATATGTTCCTCATAGATTCAAAGAGTGTGTGTTAATATATACATTTTTTTTTTCTAATGTAAGATTAATAGTGGTTAAGGGCAACAAAAAGGGAGAATAATAGACCCACTGAGCTGCCATTTCTTTAAGAGAAGGCCAACAAGATTACACAAAATTGGAGGAGGTGTCTTCAAACCTCCTTCTTAAAACAGTTCAAGTTGTAGGAATGGGAAAATACAGAAGCAGGCACGGACTTCAATAATTTATGTAACAAACTGCTGGTGGGAGAACAAGATGGAAATAGAATAAGGCTCTTAAATGCAGTTCTGTCTTGCTTTGTTTACTGTGATATATAACAATTTACAGGATCAAAACAATACTTGAAAGCCTTATAAGCATTTACAAGAAAGTAAGATACTGAAGAGCATAGTGTTCCCAATTTCTACCCAGTTTAAAGAATGGAGGTTGTTGGAGAGTAGTAAAGATGTCGCAGAATGACTAGTAATTGAGGAAAGCTCCACCAAAGAGCAGCCAAGGAGTTAAGGCAAGCACTACAGTTGTACCATAATGTCTGTCACTGTGTGTGCAGCGTGATCACGAGGAGCTGCTGCGGGAGGCGGAGCACCAGCAGGAGCGCAGCAGGAAGACGACTGAGGAGCTGAATGCCTCTGTAGCTCACCTGACTGCCAGACTCCGGGAGCAGGAGGAGGCACTCACCTGCTGTAAGGTAGGCAGTAGTAGTGACCTGAGTGGCCACCAGAGAAACAGAATAATGTGGTAAATCAACAACCAAAAATAGCAATACGTAGTAGCAAATTCTAGTCTTAATTTTAACTCCAGTGCATATGTCTACAGGAGAAGCTGCAAGACAAGGACAAGCTGCTGGAGGAGAAGCAGGAGGAGGCGAGGCTGAAGGAGACAACACTGAAGGAGGAGGTGGAGAGGATTTCCCGACGCCTGGAGGAGGAACGTCAGAAAGTTGGGGCAGCTCAGGTACGAATTGATAGATTTTGTTAGTATCTACTATTTCCTCATGGAAGTGTACTGTTCAGAGCAGTCTTTGTTAGTTATGCTGCTGCGGTACACATGGAACAAGGAATGGAGTTGTCAAGGACTGAGGGGCCACGAAAATAAAGCCGGGCTTCTACTAATATTTCACACATAATTGATACTTCCCATGGCTACAGACAATGTATGCAACAGTGAGAATACACTCCCCACACTGTCTACAATCATTCGCCATCACCACTCGCTCTCCATCACCACTCACTCACAACCTCCACTCCCACACATATCAGTGTAGCCTCGTTCAGTGGTCTCTCACACAAGCCTACGTAATCCAAGCTACTCACTGACTATGCTACGTACACTTTCCACAAAGGGGCATGTTTGGGTTACTCTCGTTCCCTATGTAATTTGCAAACATGTCCTACACAAATTTCCTATCTTTTGTTGTATATTGCTCCACTGGTGTTTGTTAGTCTCCTTGTGCACTGTCACCAATATTACTGGATAAACTGTACCTTATGTGAGGATTTGCAGACATCCCAGACATCGGAAACTATGTGAATTGCCCAAGTTTCAGGGTATAATGGTAATTCTCCTCATTGGCATCTCTCTCTCCTCTCTGCATGATAAACCTCTCTTCTATTACCCCACCTCAGAACTTACACATGCACCGTTGAAATACTTATATGATAAAGATTCTAACTCCGACCATCACATCTGCAAACCAGTCACCAGGTACCCAACGCTTTTCTCCTTGCAGGCACGTGAATTTGAGACATCTCGAAAGCTGCATGAACATGTCGGGGATCTTGAGAGGATCATAGACTCACTGAACGATGAGGTATCAGAGAAGACCAGCAAGATTGGAGAGTATGAGCAGATGGTTGCCTCGTATCAGGTAATAGTTGTGTTATGTGTGAAGGGCAAGGTAAAGATGGGAGTAATGGTAATTTATTTGAGATTTTAAGGGATTGCGCTCTCTCTTTGGTTCCTGCGAAGAGAAGATGGAAATAGAACCTGGGAATTGGGATTTAGATTAAGTTATATTAAGTTAAGTCAGGTTAGCGTCCATTAGGTTTGGAGGAAGAAGGCTGGAGTTACAAGGAAAGAGATTGGAGTTAAGTCTGAAGTTAAGAGGAAGAAAGCTGTAATTCCGTGGAGTGAGATTACAAATGAGGCTGGAGGGAGGAGGAAAGTGATAACAGAGTCCCGCAGTGCAAGCGTGCTGTGCCCATAATCCAGAGATCCGTAGATCGTAAACTACGCTTAAAAAAAAAAATAAATAAATAAAATAGATAAATAAATAACTAAAAAAGAGGACAGTGGTTGACGTTACACAGAAAGAGAAAGGAGTTGAGGTCATATTTAAGAGAGAGTTATGAAGCAGCCAGAAGTTAAAACAGTTAAGTGACTGATGTTGCACAGAGAGAGAAAGGAGTTGCAATTGTATTCAGGACAGAGATATGAGGCAGCCAGGAACTATGATGAAAGATATTGAGAAAACCAGCGTAACCATTAAAGACTCAATGCCTCTGCTGTCTTGGTAACAGGTGCAGCTGCGTCACAAGGAGCGGCAGTTAGAGCAGCGGGAGGCGGCGGGGCAGCAGAGCGTGGCCACCCTGCAGCAGAAGGTGGACGCACTGGCTCAGATGCTAGAGGAGGAGCAGCAGAAGACGGCACAGGGGCAGGTCAGGCCAAAATTGTGCTTGTGATATGGTATTGATAGTTCTGTGTTTGCTTTGATCTTAATCATCACCAACAGATATAGATCAGATCAGTAAGTCAGTACAAAAATATGAACTCACCATATGCTTTCATTTTTTTTTCTACCAAAGCCATCACAACCACCATCATCACCACCGCTGTCAATCTCATCATAAACTCACCAC
Source organism: Portunus trituberculatus (assembly GCF_017591435.1). NCBI lineage: Eukaryota > Metazoa > Arthropoda > Malacostraca > Decapoda > Portunidae > Portunus > Portunus trituberculatus. The sequence continues at coordinate 12,323,749 of NC_059282.1, forward strand.
TTCTTTGCCTCACCTACACACACCATCACCATTATCACCAAAACCACCACCATTCTCATCACAATCTCAGTACGAACATTTTTTGTACAGTTTTCTTAATTTCTCACTTCTACGACAATCACTCCTCTCTCAGTCACTCATAATCTCACGCAGCCTCACGTCACTGCCCACACAGGAACAGCTGCAGGAGGCGGAGGAGAAACACCGGCAGGAAGTGGAGGCTCTCAAACAGCAGATGCAGGAGGTGGTGGAGGAGGCAGAAGAGGAGAAACAGGGCAATCTCTCTCTGCAGGTACGTATTGTGTGTGTGTAATTCACCTCGGTCGCCTCCTGGTCACCCAGCCAGTCTTCCCCATTACGGAGCGAGCTCTGAGCTCACAGACCGATCTTCGGGTAGGACTGACACCACAACACACTCCACACACCGGGAAAACGAGGTCACAACCCCTCGAGTTACATCCCGTACCTATTTACTGCTAGGTGAACAGGGGCCACACATTAAGAGGCTTGTCCATTTGCCTCGCCGCTTCTCGGGACTCGAACCCGGCCCTCTCGATTGTGAGTCGAGCGTGCTAACCACTACACTACGCGGTGTGTGTCATACTGAAATCAATCCACCACACAGATATCAGGAAACATGTTTGCCTTGAATATAGTTAGCAGTCTAACACTTCATCCTTCCCTCCACAGAAACAACAGCAGAAGAGGATCCAGGAGTTACTGGTGCAGGATCAACACAACAAGAGCATTATGAATGAGAGAAACAACAAGATTAAGGAGTTCGAGCAGACCTTCTCGTCATATGAGGTAAGAGAGAGAGAGAGAGAGAGAGAGAGAGAGATTTGCCAGTTTCTTATATTCCAACTCAACTTTTCTTTAGTGACTAGAACTCTTAGCGGCCTTTGTCTTTTGCTCTATTGTTCCCCTTGGCGTGTTTGTGTCTCTTACATCAATAAATAGAAAAGATATGACTTGTTACTTTGATCATGTACTCAGGTGCAGCTGCAGAACTACCGGAAGCAGATTGAGCAGCATGAGGCGAACAAACAGCAAACAATCGCAGCGCTGAGTTCAGAAGTGGTGCGCTTGTCTCAGAAGATGGAGGAAGAGAAACGGAAGGCTGCTGCTGCTCAGGTAAGTCTTTGTGTGCGTCTGTGTTTGTGTGTAGTTGAAAGGTCAAACTGTCTATATACCTGGCTGGCAATCCCACATATGCTGGCTAAGACAAGGCAGCACACTCACACACACACTAAAAATTTTTGTCTTTATGATTATCTTAACAGAACAGAACAACGCACCTCATAGAACAGGACAGAGTGAACAAGCTAAACATTACGGACCTGTCTAACAAACTGAGGGACCACGAGAGGACTATCGCTGCTTTTCAGGTAACGAGGAATGAATGCCTGGCCATGGCTGCCAGTAGGTGCTTGTTCGCTTCTTATCTTCATTTCAATTCACTCTTCACAACCTGTTTATTTGTCTTTCAACTTCCCTGTTTCATTTATATCCTTTTTTCTTTCTATCCAGTTTTCTCCTCTTTGCCTTTTGTTGTTGTTTATCCATCTCTCATCCTTTGTGCCTCTTTCCTTTATCCATTCTTCTATCCATTCCTCTCCTTTGTTCTTTATTCCGTTTTTTACTTTTTTTTTTTTCATCCATCTTTCAAAGTCCTCCGTGCCTCATTTCTATCTTTTCTTTTCTCTTATTTTCTCTCTAATTTATTCGGTCTTCTATTTGTTCATCTGTTTTCAAGCTCCTTCCTGACCTTTTCCTGTGCCCACTCTCCCTTTAATCTTACTTTATCTTCTGCTTTATTGTTTTTGCTTTATTTCCCTCCTCTTTCTCCAACCAACAATTTCTTTTCCTTGTGATTATTCCTTTCTTTCCATCCTGCAGTGAGGGTAAGAAGGAAATTTCTACTTTACTCTTTTCTTTGTCAAACCTACAATTCCTTCATTTTCATCATCCTTTTGCTGACTCTTCCTTCCTTCCTGCAGCGAGAGAAGGAGCAGATTCAAGAGGAAGTAGCCAAGTGGAACCGTTCGAGTGAGTCCCAGCAGCTTGTCTCCAGCCAGCAGGAGCTTCTGAAGGAGACTCAGGCAAAGCTGGAGGCAGAGAGGCAGGAACGGGCAAGGGAACAGGAGGCAACTCAGCAGAGGATGGCAGCCCTGGAGGATGCCGTCGCTCGGTCCTCCCGCCAAGCCTCTTCCCACGTGTCAAGGTCAAGGTCACGTTCAAGGCCTGAGACTCCTTCAAGGGTGAGTGGCACTGGTTGGAGGAAGACGGTGGAGTGGAGGAGTACAGAGAAAAGTATAGAGGAAAAAGGGATGCAAAAATGTGGAAAAAAAATTGAGTCTCATTATATATTTCAATGTCATTTTCATCATGTCACGTCACCACAACTACCATCACCACCCTTCACCAGCATTAGAACTCATCATTGTATCCATGTTTCCCTTTATTTTCACATCATCACCACTACAACCATTCCAACACCATCAGACTCAATATCACCTTCCCTCTTCACCACCACCATCACTCCATCACCATTGGATCCACTACTCTCCATCACTCTTTAGTCACTTCCCTTCATCCTTCATTACTAACACCAACTCTTCCCTTGCAGGTCACACTAATGCCTACTGGTATTCCTAACCTTGGGAACACTTGCTACATCAACTCAGTGGTGCAGTGTCTCTTCAGCATCACTATTCTAAGAGACTACTTCACCTCTGATGCTTACAGGTACTGGGGACGTGAATGCAGAGTGAACTAGGCAGGCACTGGATTGACTTCATGCAAAAAAGTAATGTTGCATATACAGGCTCGTGAATTAGGTGTACAAATTCTGATCAGTGTCTTGATTTTCCTGCTAGACGGGATCTGTACAGGGGCAGTGAGTTGCAGGGGCAGGTGGCGGCTGCTGTGTGTGGGGTGTTCAAGGGCCTGGAGGAAGGACATGGTGAGAGAGACGTAAGGACGAGGATTAAACACTTGAAGGTAATACTTGAATATAATCTAACCCTTCCCAATCCTCACATAACTTTCCTTAACATGAAATAACTTCACCTAACATGATTTTAACTTAACTTAACCATACATAGCAAAATCTTCACATACTCCTTTCCTTCCCTCTATGTCTCTCCTGCCGTGGCTGCAGGAGGTGGCTGGGGTGTGCAGTGAAGAGTTTCGTGGCTCACAGCAGAAAAACGCCCACGACTTCCTCTCCTCTCTCCTTAATTGGCTGCATGAGGACTTGACACGGGTGAGTTGGTGGTGAGTGAATCTTCTTCATCACTATATCTTATATCTTACACTTTTTGAGCTGTGTGTTGTTTTCCTTCTCATATTTAGTTTCTGTCTCTTTGCCTTTTTTTCTCCTTTTCTTTAATTGTTTTTCTTTTTCTTTCTCTTCCATCTATACTCTTAATTTCCCTCTTTTTTTTTTCTTTTCCTTATCTCCTTCCATCCTCTTCTCTTTCTTCTGTTTTCTTTTCTATTCTCTTTCTTCTTTTTTGTCCCTTCCTGTTCTTTTCTCCTTATTTGCTTTTCTTTTCTCCCTTTCCCTGCTTTCTCTTCTCATCATTTCCATCCCATCCTTGTTTTCTTTTGTCTTTCTTTTCTTTCTTTCTTTCCGTTCTCTTCTCTTCCTTTCCCTTCCACTAGTTTCCACAACACACACACACACACACACACACACACACACACACACACACACACACACACACACACACACACACACACACACACACACACACACACACTAGTAATAACACATCTCTTTTCTGTCTCTCCCGTAGCCCTCAGGATCCTCAGTGGTGACCAAGAACTTTGCGGGGTCTATCCGTGAGGTGGTGCGGTGCGACAGAAGTGGTGAGGAGGTGAAGAGGAGCTCCAGAACCTTCACCACCCTCAGCATTCCTGTACCGAGGGGGAAGGCGTTCAATCTTCAGGTGGGTTACGTGGTTCCTTTGTCCTATCTGTCGGTTTTCTCTTCAGCGTAAAGCAATGTTGATGTTCTCTTGTTTCTTGTCTTATGTTCTTATGGACGCGGGATTTTGTAAGGCCTTAGGTGTACATAAAGGGCGTTTTACAGTGAGACCAAGTGTGCTGGAGGTGCTTGGGTTTAAATCATGGTAATGGGTTCCAAGTTGCAATTATCCTTCATTAACGTTTGGCTAATTGATACATCTTTCTTTAATTACTAATCACTATGAGATGCCTTTATTTGTTCTGCAGTCTTCTTCAATCTTTAGATAAGATATACGTAAACTTCTTATTCCCTGCTTTCTTCTATCACTGATCTTCCAACTTCTCATTATCCTCCTTTTCTTCCTCCTTCGATTCATTATTTTTCGTAGATGCTTTTAGAGAGATCATGCATTATTGTATTTCGGGTGCAGTTCATTGTTTGATGTTGCAGAGAAAGTGTTAAAAAGGCTTTCTCAAACTACGGAGCGAACTAAAACAAACTACCAGAGCTGTGCGTAGTGGATAAGGTGGTGAGCGTGGAATCGGGCAGAAACTCAATGAAGTGAGAGAAAGATCGAGACTTCAGTTATTCTATTTCTTTAATTCTTAATCTTTGGCTGTGCAGATTTGTGGTTTGGTCTGTGGTTAAGTACCGTGCTAAATAAAATCTGAAGTCTGAAGTGTGCAGTGTGATTTCTGGCTCAATGAAACGAGAGATAGATCAAAGCTTCAATTGTTTTGGTTCTTTAACTCTTCATCTTTGGCTGTGCAGATTTGTGGTTTGGTCTGTGGTTAGGTATCGTGCTAAATCAAAACCTGAAGTGTCCAGTGTGATTTTGGGCTACGTGAGAATTTGAGACCATATTCTGAAACCTGTCTGCACCTCCATTATTTTGAAAAGCTTTTAGTTGAAGTGACACGGATTTCAAAGGATGTTTTGAACTAGAAACCTGACTTCGCTAGAGATTGAAAAGTAATTTTGAGAGGAACTTTGTGTGTGCTGGCAGGACCTTCTGGAGAGCCACTTCCGGCCACACAACGAGGAGTGGGAGTGTCCTCATTGCCGGAGAACCCACGTCTGCCGCCAACACACCCGCCTCATACAGCTGCCGCCCCTTCTTATCATCCACCTCAGCAGGTAACTCGCACACCACACGCCACGCCTCCTCTCACTTTTCTTTCACTATCCTTTCCCTTCCTTTTTTTTTTATCATCCCTTCCTGTTACACCCTTCCTTGATTACTCTTTTCTTTCCTTTTCCTCCTCCTCTCACTTTTTTTCGGCATCTTTGTTTTCCTTTACCTCTCTTCTTTTCCCATCCTTTTTTGTTACACCCTTTCTCGATTGCTATTTTCTGTTCTCCTCTATTTCTCCTCTATTTCTTTTCACAACTTCTGTTTTTCTCATCCCTTTCTCTTCCTTTCCCATCTTTCCTGCTTTGACTACTATTTTTTTTCTTTTCCTTCTTTTGGCCTTCTTTTCTTTCCAACAACTTTCCTTATTTACTCATTCTTTCCGCTCCCTTTTCCATCTCTTCCTATTACTTCCCTTTCTGCCTTGACCACTCTTTGCTTCCCTTCCTCTCCCTTGAAGTTCTTTTCCCTGACATTCCATAGCTACTCTTTTTTCCCTTTTTTCACTGTTTCTATAATTTCCCTTTACATTCCTTCCCTTATCAGTATTTTCCATTCTTTCACTTATTTTTCCTGGCCTTCCCCTTCCCTTTCTTCTCCTTTCCTTCCCATTCCTTCCTCTCTCTTCCTTTCCCTTTCCTTTCCTTCCCTTCCCTTCCCTTCCCATCTCTTCTCTTCTCTTCTCTTCTCTTTCCCTCCCCTCCCTTCCTTTCCTTTGCTTTACTTTCCTTTCCTTTTCCAGGTAATAATATTAAATCTTATCTTAAACTCTGCAGAATCCTACAAATATCTTGAAAACCTCACATACTCACTAACCACCTATATGCTCGCGACACCCTAATTCCTTTCCCTGTCCCGTTCTCTACTTCTCAAGGGTCGGCAATCCACGCGACGGTCACTCCAAGAAGGCACGCGTCTCCTTCCCGCTAGAGAGCCTCACACTGCAGGAATACATGGACCACAGAGACCGCAGGTAATCCCAAGCTTGTGTACAGTTTATGATCTTCAGGTCTGGTCAAATGTAGGACAGGAAGCTTGGCCGTTGTATGGGCGCTTTCCTGGTGTTATATCTTGTCTTTTTATTACCTTTTTATTCTGCTCTATCTTTTTAACCTCTTCTATACTTTGACACATTTTTACTTTGAGATTTGTGTACGATTAGACCATTTTATTTACATTAGGAAGGGTCTATGGATGTTCGAAGATTAATGGCCACAGTCTTCACTAATCTTAATCTTCACATGAGTTTCTGAAGCTCTATAAAATCACCAAATAGCAAGCAGAATGAATATGGAAACGCGTCATGGTACTGAAGAGGTTAAGTTTTTTTTCGCTGATTTTCTCTTTTCTTCTACATTTCATGCAGTATTTCCTTCTTATCTTGTATTCTAAGATCATCCAAAAGTAATTGTCCTAGATTTTTTTTTTTTCAAGTTGTAGGTTACTGTGAAAGGGAGGACACGGTATGTTTGGTAATGAAGGGCACAGGCAACGAGTTCATGAGTTTACCACCGTGGTACAATGGAACTATGCGCGCTTTGGGGTCCGAGGGGTCTCCAAGCGCACGGGTTCGAATCCTGTCCACGGTCCGAGTGTAGGCTGGGCTTCCTCATTCGGGGCAACGGTTTCCTAGCGGGTGGGCTTTGAGATAGGAGGTACCACAAAAAGTATCCCCTTTAGCCCAGAAATTCCCGTGAAAAGCCTACATGGATAAATAAAAAAAAAAGAAAAAAAAAAGGGAAAAATAAGAATACTGGTGTATATATATAATTTTTTTTATGTATAAGAGGGAAACTCAGATAAAGACAGCAAAAACTGGGATTAAAATAAAGGCCTACTGAGGTGACAGTACCCAAACAGTTTGCAAGAAATATAGTTAGAAGGTGACTCCGAAGATGCTAAAGGAGTCATCTTATTTATTTTTTATTTTTTCCAATTTTTAATGTATGTGTAGTTAGATACATGTAGTTTGGTGTGAAGGAAGAGTTGTCTTAAGAGTTCAGGCTGTAACTGCTCCCTTAAGTTGTGACACACTAAGAGAAACGTTCAGTGACGTCACAGCTGACTTTAATAGTAAGTTTACACCACCCAATGAATCAGTGCTATTAGACCCCATTAGGAGTAATTATTGTTTAGGCAGGTGTCTGTTGCCCCCACCCCCCTTCTCTCTCTCTCTCTCTCTCTCTCTCTCTCTCTCTCTCTCTCTCTCTCTCTCTCTCTCTCTCTCTCTCTCTCTCTCTCTCTCTCTCTCTCTCTCTCTCTCTCTCTCTCTCTCTCTCTCTCTCTCTCTCTCTCTCTCTCTCTCATCTTTTTATTAGATAGGGTGGAATCAAAATCTTTTCGTCTCATCAACTCTCCTCTGACTCTCTTCAGCTTCTTTCTCACCGCCGGAATGTTGCATCTCTTGCTATCTTCTATCGCTATTTTCACGTTAACTGCTCTTCTGATCTTGTTAACTGCATGCCTCTCCTCCTCCTGCGGCCTCGCTGCACAAAGTGTTTCCTCTTTGTCTCACCCCCTACTCTGCCCAGCTCTGTAATGCAAGAGTTAATCAGTACTCTCAATCTTTCATACCTTTCTCTAATAAACTCTGGAACTCCCTGCCTGCTTCTGTATTTCCAACTTCCTATGACTTAACTTCAAGACATTTATTCTGTCTTTTGGCTAACTGTATCAAACCTGCAAGGGGGCTGGTGACTTAGTAGGTCTTTTTTTCCCTTTTATGTTGCCCTAGGCCGGCTTTCCCCTCTTACATAAAAGAAAAAAATGGTTTTCTATTTGGGATCTCCCTACACAGCCCCACCTACGAATTGTTTGGGTTAGTGAGTCATCAGGGGACGATGAGCGCCGGCCACTACACCGCCTTCTGCAGGAGTCCCCCTGATTCCACGTGGCGCCAGTACGATGATGACCAAGTGAGCGAGGTGCCACTGAGAAGAGTCCAGGCAGAGGCAGATGTGCACGTCCTGTTTTACTCTCTCCTGAAAACCTGATTCTTGGAGTACAGTGAAGGTGACTAATTAGAATGTTATTGTAATTACTATTATCTTTATTGTTATAGTTTTTCAAGACTGGTGACTCTCTCTCTCTCTCTCTCTCTCTCTCTCTCTCTCTCTCTCTCTCTCTCTCTCTCTCTCTCTCTCTCTCTTGTTTCTTTCTGTTTTGTTAGAATAGTCGTTGTAGTTACGTTGTTTTCTTTTCTATAGCTTGTTTTTTTACAGTAACGCAGGTAGAAAAACGTCATTTGTAAAATTTGTTATAGGTAATTCTCTCTCTCTCTCTCTCTCTCTCTCTCTCTCTCTCTCTCTCTCTGTCTTTTTTTTATTATAACGAATATTGTTTACTTTTTAGAACGTTTTTTACTCTAAAGTAGGCAAGTAAACGTTTGGAGGTTAAAAAGAAAAAGAAAAACGTTGTCCCGCAGAGAAGGTTAGCGTGTAAGAACGTGAAAGTTGTAATGATTGGTTGCCTGATTTACTATTCACTTCAGTTTTTGACGTGGTGACTGGAAAACTATATGCTACTAGAGGAAACGTTGCGGTGTGAAAAAGGTGTCTTCTCTCTATATTTACTGTGCGAGAACGTGACTGTTGAGAGGACTATTTACTTTATTTCCCTTTTTTCCCTTTTATCTTTGTTTTATTTCTTATATATTTTTATACATCAACTCAGGATGGTTTGAACGTAATGCCAAGTGTAATGAGTGAGAATGTGTAGGTTAAGATGACCATTTCAGTGCTATGTAATCGACTTTTATAACGTTGCACATACACACAGGCGGTAAATGTTTGAAGGTCAGGAGAAGTCTGGAGCAAAAAGCCACAGATGGATTCCCTGACTTAATTGATGCGCGTGGTGTGGCTTCATCAATAAAATATGTAACTGGATCGCCTTTCACTCCACATCTCGCTGCTTGTGTTCCTCGGTGACCGGCGCACCAACTCTATCTTCAAAGGAATCATTCGTGAAGTTTGTATTATAAGTGCTCTCTCTCTCTCTCTCTCTCTCTCTCTCTCTCTCTCTCTCTCTCTCTCTCTCTCTCTCTCTCTCTCTCTGGGTAGCGGCGCGCTCCTCACCCCCTCACCGTCCTTGGTGATCCCTTCACTGAAGTAGAAATATCCGATGCCCACAGACTGAAGGAGCGGCCTACACGCTGCAGAGATAGGAACACTGATGACGGAAGTAATGATAATGATGATGGATGATGATAATAATAATGATGATTTGCCTTTCGGGAGGCCTATCTCAATCATATTCTTATCTCTGCTAATCGTCCTCGCGCCCTTCAGCGCCTTTCCCTCCAGCGGCACGTAGCAGGACCATTCCCCAGTGTTCAGGCCAGCGAGTCAGCCTGCGTGCACGTGGCTTTAGTCAACATATGGTCTGACTGCTTGGGGAGGAGGGCAAGAAGCGAACTGTTGGTCAGGTAACTCCTGTGCCTGCACCACGCCTTTGTTTTCTGTTCACGCCACTCCACTCACCTGACCCCGAGGAGAGGGCGGCATTCGCCGTCACAAGGACGTGAATGAGTCGTGTCATATTAGAGAGTGTATCCACGTGTGATGCTTGCTTCATATACGAGCACGTGCACAGCTGTTCTAAATACAAACACCTGGTCTGTTCTCAGAGGGCAGGAGTAAGCAGCAGCAGCAGCAGCACCGTGCAGTCGCCAATCAACACCTTGCCACCCGACCCTTGCCGTCTTTTCTCACTTTGCAAACCAGGAGAGACAAAATTTCACTGCAATTCGAATATGACCGTCCAAGCTGTTTGCCCTGTGGCCTCCGCTCCGCTGTCTCCAAAAGGAAGTGTTGCCGCTCTCTTTACTAGAGTATTTGCTCTACTCCCAGTACTAAACACACTACGCTTAAGATTTTCTAAGTGTATGTATAAAAGAACGTTTCACTAACACGATGAAATTAACCAAACCTGAGCGACTCCTGCTGCAGAGGCGCCCAAGAAGAACGATGAGAAAAATGGCAGAGATTGCACACACCCCACAGCCTCGACAGTCACGAGTGTTGCTGCCTTTTTGAGGTAGTGTGCTGTGTTGCTTCTTCCTTCAGGTGAACAGTGGTTACTAACTTGGTGTTCTCTCTCTCTCTCTCTCTCTCTCTCTCTCTCTCTCTCTCTCTCTCTCTCTCTCTCTCTCTCTCTCTCTCTCTCTCTCAAGCATGTTTCCTCATAATATGGTTTCCTGTTTATCGTGATACTCATATCTTATCTGTATTCTCCGCTTTCATCCAGAAGTCTGACCCGGAGTTAGGTGCCTCTCTGGCGCAGCATCTCCAGTCACCATCTCCAGTCTGTTGTAGTAACTTTCATCGTGGCAAAGAAACAAAGGTTGGCTTCTGACTGTGACGCACGTCTCACCGCCACACACCGGGCAAACAAGGACGAGAGCTCCCAAAACATATCCTTATGTCTATTTCGTGCACTGGTGTGTGTGTGTGTGTGTGTGTGTGTGTGTGTGTGTGTGTGTGTGTGTGTGTCAGACCGTACCATCCACCGCACCTATGTATTCACACCACCACGTGACGGGTCTCATCTGATATCCAAGAGGACTCGACTAGTGTTTACCGCCACGTCCTTGTACTGCTGTTGCTTACCAACTGCAACACACACTCTTCCTCTCAGCCTCCCATCGCCCCTACGTGTAAGATGAGAGTTTGGGCTGTGCTGATGAGCAGGAGTAACAGTTTTCTGAGTTTTCCTTTTATATACAGCACATGATATATTGATTAGTATACAGCAAAACGTAACAGTACATACGCAGAGGTACCGACGCACGGGAGACAGCCCAGGAAAGAGCCTTATTCTGAAACGCTCTGCTCTTTTTTACCATGACTATTTTCCAAGGCCAAAGGGAGGATTAGCTGGCTTTTCAGAAATGTTTCTCTTGTTAATAATGTAGAAATTCTGTTAATCTGTCACTTGTCATAAAAACAACAACTTAAGAACTCTTGTAAATTGAAGTAGAGACTTTAGAAAGACGGCGAGATGCAACCAGAAGTGTTTCAGAGTATTGTCTAAAGGTTGATCAGAGGAACACTAATAGACTGTCAGTCCATCAGCTCTCTGCCGAGGAGAGAGAGAGAGAGAGAGAGAGAGAGAGAGAGAGAGAGAGAGAGAGAGAGAGAGAGAGATACGAATCAGATAACCAAAACAACAACAATAACAATAAACAACCGCATGTCATAACGTCTTGTTTATCTCAAACGTGTGTGTGTGTGTGTGTGTGTGTGTGTGTGTGTGTGTGTGTGTGTGTGTGTGTGCATCAATAAAGTGCTTTTGTTGAATGGAAAAGGAAATGTCACAGAAGTTTTCCTTTAAGTACTTCTCCATCGCCAGTAAAATATTGCCTGCTCTTGTGTGTGTGTGTGTGTGTGTGTGTGTGTGTGTGTGTGTGTGTGTGTGTGTGTGTGTGTGCGCATTACATTAGTGACGCGGCTGGTATTACATAAGGGTCCCTGAACCCAAAGCTGCGGTGTTTGATAGAGTTCACCTTGATGTGCATGACGCAACTCAGGTACACCTTTCGTCATTTTGTTTATCTAGACCCTCGCTCCTTTCCGGTAGATACGCAACACTTATGCCGAAATGAACGCTTATTCTATTTTCTTCTTCGCGTCAGTTAAGTCAGCGGGTTCCTTTCACTAAGCAATTGGTATTCTTCCCGTCCTTAACTATCAATCGTTTTCTGTTGAGTGGCCAAGGAAGGAAGTGTTTTGAGCGCGGTGTGTCAGTTAAAGCACTTCTATCTCTAGCAAGGAACATTCTCAGGTCACACGAATACCTAACTTATTTCTCATGTGTTTTTTTTTTTCTTCCGATCGATAAAGAATCCTTGAATCATCACGAGTTATGGGAAATAAAAAAAAAGAAAACATGAGTAAATATCATGCTTAGTTCCGGGTTCTCATGTGGTGCCTTTTCAAACTGATAATGCGGAATCCTTGAACCGTTAGAGTCATGAAAACTCGCCTGAAAATCGCACAGACTTTCACTACAACCTGTTGAAACCTGTGGAGATAATGCAGTGAAATGTGAGAGAATGTGTGTCGAAGTTTTGCCATCAACAAGATTACAGCAAGGCCAAAAATAAGACTGTAAGATGATTCACTGCAGGAACACAAGGCAGAGAACGCTGGAGCAAATTCCTTTACTGTTTTCCTGCTGTCGTTATTGTGATTATTATTTCTCATTCTTCCTTCTTGTTCTTGTTTGCGTTCTTTATTTTTAGGTCTGATTTTTTGTTTTCTTCTTCGTCTTCTGATCATTATCCACCTACCATGAAATAAGTTTTTTTTTTCTTTTTTTTATCTTCATTGTAATTATTATTTACTTTAATATTGTTTTCATTCTCCTTCTTCCTTGTTATTGTTTTTTTTTAATTTTAGGTATGATTGTTTACTTCTTTTCTTATTCTGATCATTATTCACTTACAATGAAATTTTTTTTTTCTGTTTTCGTTATTAGGGTTATTATTTTCCTTATTATTGTGTTACTTCTTAATCTTTCTTGTTTTCTGTTCTTTTCTTCTAGGTCTGATAACTTTTCTTTTTTCATCCTCATCGTCTTATCATTATCCACTTACCATGCCAGTCAGGAAGCAAGGAAGGTGAATAAATATACACATCATTGCGTCAAAGAAAGAAACTAATAATTATCCCAAGATTGTGCATTTCTTAACCCTCACTCCCATTTATTAGGACTGAGACCAACGATTAAGTCACGTAATGTATATCTTCTAACGCCAAATTTTACCCTTGAGTCACCTCTCACCCTCCAGCAAACACGGGGAGACACACATGACAATACCTGTTAAGGAATTCAATAAGGAAGATAATAGAGTCACAGCAAAGAATGGGTAAAGATTTTGTCTTTCGATAAGTGACATGAGCAATGATGTCAGAGGTGGTGATTTATACCTTTCGTTAACTGAGATGAGCAGTGATGGTGGTAGTGGTGGTGGTGGTGGTGGTGGTGGTGGTGGTGGTAGTCATAATACACACATACATACACGAAGAACATTTAGACTGGAGCATCTTAATTCATACATTTTGCCGATTGAGTTGAGCGTGGTGGTGGTGGTGGTGGTGGTGGTGGTGAATAATTAACTAGTGCAGAGGAACTCGCTGAGAGAGAGAGAGAGAGAGAGAGAGAGAGAGAGAGAGAGAGAGAGAGAGAGAGAGAGAGAGAGAGAGAAATAGTATCAGTATGAAGAAGTATTAGTGAGTCAGCAAATCTCTTAATGTACTTGTCACCAAGTTCACTTCACTGCCAGGGTATGAGTGGGTAAGTGGAGAAGTAAAGGGAAAAGTGGATAAGTAAATGGGAAAGTGACCTGGGCAGGAATAAAATTAAGTGTGTGTGTGTGTGTGTGTGTGTATATATATACCCAAGGAACCCTGTGTGCCCAATGAAGCGACCTACTTTTCTCCCTATGACTGTGTGTGTGTGTGTGTGTGTGTGTGTGTGTGTGTGTGTTTAGAGTCGAGATAGCCGCACATGTTTAATTACTACTTATCTTTTACCTATTCATCAATCAGTATATCCTACCCCTCTCATATCGTTTTCTTTATCTCTCTCTTCGGCTCAATTTTAACCGATACTGTTCTTATCTCTCTTTGGACTGCATTCTGAAACGTCTCGGCTCCTTATCTCGACTTCTTCGATATACAAATGGAATGGTGTTGTGAAGCGTGTTTTCGAGTATCTAACAAGTTAACGGTATATCTTTGTTCGTGGTGTTTTCAAATGTGTTTTCGTGTTTCTGGCGATAATCTGACACTGCATACAAGTTACCGCTGCTTTCAAGAGTCTTTCCGTGTGTTTACGTGTTTCTAATGATAGTTGCTGGTGTTCTCAAGAGTGCTTCCGTGTTTTTAGAGATAAATCAACGGGGAACTGAAGCTATTTTAAAAGTGTTTTCGAGATTTTAGTGATAGTCAGACAGTAAATAAAGTTCATTAGTGATTACCAGAGTGTTTTCGTGTTTTCTAGTAATCATTCGACAGTAATCTAAGGAACTAGTGTACTAAAGACTGTTTACGTGTTTACAGTGGTGATTTATCAAGTAATTTAAGTTACAAGTGTGTTCAAGAGTGTTTTTATGTTTCTATTGACGATTTAACAATGAATCTAGGGGAACATCATGAAAACACTGCTAATCATCTGCTAATCTTCTCGGCAGCCTTTGAAAAGCAGTCCTGATAAGAGTAGAGTGTTTATGAGCCATTATGTTAAACCAGACATCATTGTCTCCATTCCCTTCTGGCCACTGAACTCAATACCAGACTGGAAATTAAATACCAAAGGTTAACTGTGTGTCTGCTTCGCGCGCACGTGTAACGAACACATCACACCCAAGGCTGGCCTCACACGCGCACACACACACACACACACACACACACACACACACACACACACACACACACACACACACACACACACAAGCTGGAAAAAATAATATAGAAGAAAAAAAAGAAAAGAAGAGAAAAGAATCGAAAAAGGAAAGAAACAAGAAAGAAGAGACGAAGAGGAAGAAATAAAGAGGAAGAACAATTAAACAAGAACACAACAACGAAAACAGAACAAGGACAGTTTAGGAGCAACAATAACATCAATAACAACAACAACAATACAACAAACAGGTCTAACTAACTACAAGGTAACAAGGGCGTCCAGGAAGTGTTGACTAGCTGTGCACGCAACCTCGCCACCTCACCTATACGCCTACACAACACACCACACCCAAGTGCCAGCCAGCCACCGATACCCACCCACTCACCTAGCAATAATAGCAACGGATTATCTTTCTCTTCATTTACATAAGCTAGTTCTCTCTCTCTCTCTCTCTCTCTCTCTCTCTCTCTCTCTCTCTCTCTCTCTCTCTCTCTCTCTCTCTCATATATGCAGTGAGTGTAGGAATAGTTTAATAATGTGATGTCTTTTGTTTGTTTGAAATGTACAGTACGTGTATGTGCATAACTGTAGTGCTTTCAAACATATCATTAGCGTGTTATCTCGAGTAGTTTTAATGTTAGAAGGGTGCAGTGGAAAGTATTCTGGTTTTCAAGGATGCTTTCATGCCTCTGTTGATAGTTTTACAAGAACTTCGCCTCATCAATGGGAAAAAATACTTGTGGGAATCTGGCAAATCATCCCTGTGGCCTTTAAAAACAGTCTTGGCGGGAGAGGAAAGCTGAGCACTCCCGGCCTCGTCTAGACAGGAAGCTCCACGACCTGTGACGCCAACATGGATAATCCCAGTCACTAATTGTCAGGATGCGCAGGTGGGGGACGAAACGTGATGGCGGCTTGATGGAGTGAGTTCCTGCACGTAGGCTCAGTGAAGGCCGCGGCGGCGACCTACACAGCGGCCTCGGTCAGGTGGCAGGCGGCGTGTGGCATGTGGTAGTGCGGCGCGGGGCAGGAGCGGCGGCTGGGGTATGTGTAGTGTACAGTAAAGGAGTGTTTGTAACGGAGCTGCAGCCATGAGTCGTGTTGCCATTCTTGCTACTGAGGGAGAAGTCTTCGTTGGGTTCACTGTAGTTACCTTATCTAATCTTACTCTAATCCAGTATTTGGTTAGAATAGGTTTAATTGCCTTATCTAACCTTGCTTATTCCAACCTAGCCTTACCTGTCTGCGAAGTTAGCTGGGTTTTGGTGAATTGTCGAATGTATCCCAACGTTAATAGCCTAGACATTGCCTGGCGTTGCTGATTTTCATGCGATAATTTGGTGGGTAGCCGACTGAGTACTGACTGACTGACTGACCGACCGACTGACCGTATGTGACTGACTGACTGACGGATTGAGTGACTGATTGATTGAGCGGCTGTTAACTGACTGACTGACTGACTGACTGATTGATAAATTCAATGCGCCGTAGCAACCTGGTCACGTGGCGGTGGGCTGCCTGATGACGGAAAGCAAGACTGACTGGTTACACACACACACACACACACACACACACACACACACACACACACACACACACACGCCGACAAACAACCACACAAGCAGATTACAAATGAAACAATTGATGTAAAGGGCAAATGTGTGTGTGTGTGTGTGTGTGTGTGTGTGTGTGTGTGTGTGTGTGTGTGTGTGTGTGTGTGTGTGTGTGTCAGCAAGTCATGGCTTAAAGTGACTGGCAAGACAAACATGAGAGAGAGAGAGAGAGAGAGAGAGAGAGAGAGAGAGAGAGAGAGAGAGAGAGAGAGAGAGTAAACAAAAAATCCTTTTCCTCCTCGTCCTCCTTACTGCTCTTTCTCCTCCTCCTCCTCTTGTTCTTGTTCTTCTTCCTCTTCCTCCTCCTCCTCTTCCTCCTGCTCTAACTACTACTACTACCAGTAGTAGTAGTAGTACCATTCTTACTCCTCTTGCTACTGCATGTGGAGGAAGGAGGGAGGGAGAGGAGGGGGAAGAGGATGAAGAGGATGAAAGGGTAAGTGGAATTGTGAATCCACGCGAATACAAATCAGGGATCAAGGTCAGAAAGTGAATGGGAGAGAGAGAGAGAGAGAGAGAGAGAGAGAGAGAGAGAGAGAGAGAGAGAGAGAGAGAGAGAGAGAGAAAGGGGGGAGGGGAAGGGCGCACGATGACGCAGACAGAGACAGGTTCAGCTAGAAAAAATACAGACACAAACATATATAGATAGAGAGACACACGCACCACGATAACATTAATAAGATAAAGTTTGGTGTCTTGCTGAAAGGTGAAAGGAAGGCAAGACAAGGAGCACGAGACACTTTCTCCCTCCCTAATCTCTCTTATAGACCATGGAAGGAGCGGGCCAGGAGGGCAGACACTCAGACACTGTATTAAAGCTTTCGTCTTGGCAGCAATTTTCAACGAACTAATGGATATGATAGGGATTTTCTATGGTTGTTCTTGATTCTAGTGATGGTTTAACTCCTTCAGTACTGGGTGACTTTTTTTGCCATGAGTTTTGGGTGTGATTAGACGATTTTATTTACATTAAGGAGAGTCTGTGGAGGTGAGAAGATTAATACCCACAGTCTTCATTATATCAATCCTCACATAAGTTTCTGAAGCTGTAAAAAATCACCAAATACTAACCAGAATGAATATAAAAAAACACGTCGTGGTTTTGAAGGATTTGAGCAAGAATCTTTATCATCACTCATAAAAAGATACATGAGAACCTGACTATTATATGACCTTCGAAAATTGTTGATAAAAGGCTGAAATGTTTAAAAAGACTGAAGGTTTGGAACTGACGGAACAGGTGTGCGCGTGGAAGGCATTAGGGTAGAGCAGGTAGCCTTTAGTAATCTTTTGGCACCAGTATGAGAAACTGTCGAATGGCTAAAGAGGTGAATGCCTCCTGTCAAGGGCTTGTCTTTAAATGCTCTGTTCTTCCACCAAGGCTGTTTTCGAAGGCCACATGGAGAGTTAGCCTTGATTTAATGGTTGTCTACTATTAACATCGTGAAATTCTTGTAAAGTTATCATTAAAGTCACGAGAACACCGTTGCGATACTTACACACTTTGTTCTCTCATTAGATTGTACTGTTTTCAAAGACCACAAGGAGACTTACCCGTCTTCCAGTGGCTGCCTTTACTATTAACATCATCATCTTGTAAAATTCCCATTACAATCATGAAAGCGCCATTCAAAACACAATATGCTTTGTTCCCCCATCAGACTGTACTGTTTTCAAAGGCCACAGGAATAGTCAATCGTGTTCCAATGGCTGTTTTTACTATCAATATCGCAAGATTCTAGCAAATTTTCAACTAATGTCACTGAAACATAATTGAAAACCTTACACACTTTTCAAAGACCATTGGGATAGTTAGTCGTGTTCCTCAGCTGTCTTTATTATCAATATCGCGAAGTTCTTGTAAGATTATCATTAAAATCACGAAAATACTATCGAAACTATATGCTGTTATGCCATCAGCCTGTTTTCAAAGACCACAGGGGTAGCTAGTCGTGTTTTTACTATCAACATGGCGTAGTTCTTGGAAAATCATTATTAAAAACACGAAAACATCATAAAAAAACTTAATACCGTTCTGTCATCAGCCTGTTTTCAAAGACCACAGGGATGCATGGTAGTTAAGTTTCTAATATCATTTTTTTTTCTATGTTCTGGCCTATAGCGCTTGTAAGTAACTTGAAGAGTATATTGGAAGCGCGAAGTTCTTGTAAAATCATTAAAAACACGAAAACACCATTGAAAATCCTACACTGTTCTGTCACCAATCTATTTTCGAAGACCACGGGGATAGCTAATCGTGTTACTATAGCTGTCTTTACTATTAATGATGAGGACTCCGTGTTAAATTGTTACTGGAATCATGAAAACACAATTGAAAACCTAAGACTCCTTGTTCCCTCATCATACTGTCTTCAAAGGCTACAGAGACGGTTGGTCATGTTACTATAGCTGCCTTTACCACTGCTGTTGCTGAGTCTGCAGCTGAGTCTGCAGAATCACCAAAACATCCTTGAAAACCCTAACAGCATCCACTAGATCATGTTAACACCACTCGAGATAAGATGAAGCTCTGAATGTGCTTCTTTAGTATGGCACATAAACAGTGACGTGGAATATTTTAAGGATACAAAAGGAATGGACTGATTGTTATGTCAGAAGAGTCGTTTAGGTTAAGCTGAATGATCGTTTAGGAGGGAGAGTTAAGGGGTCAGTGAGAATGATGACGTAGTTGTTAGTGTTCTGTTCGAGACTTCACTGGGTCGTTCGTGGTGAGCATTGTTTGAGTCGCCACCATAACAGTAAGAGAGAGAGAGAGAGAGAGAGAGAGAGATGCCATTGTTTTTGTTTATCTGTACGTGACGTCGTGTCTACCAATAAAAGGGCCAACTACAGACAGGAATAAAAGTAGGAACTGTGTGTGTGTGTGTGTGTGTGTGTGTGTGTGTGTGTGTGTGTGTGTGTGTGTGTGTGTGTGTGTGTTGAAGATCACGTGTTATCTGTATGTCTAATTCTCTGCGGTGTTTAGTATCACGTGTTGTGTGTGTGTGTGCATGTGTGTGTGTGGTGTGTGTGTGCATGTGTGTGTGTGGTGTGTGTGTGTATGTGTTTCATGGAGAGAGAGAGAGAGAGAGAGAGAGAGAGAGAGAGAGAGAGAGAGAGAGTGTGAACATCTTTTTCAAGCGAATGATAGCTGAGGCCAACACGTGCGTCTGTGCTCAACCACCACACCTGTACACGTGATAGCAGGAAGGAGGGAAGTGGTAGTGTTGGTACAGCAAGGTAGAGGACATTCATCCGGAATCTATACAGTGCAGTAACCCTAAACTGTGATGTCACCAAGTCCAGTGAATTTCAAAGCTATAGATAATTCCGTGTATGGAGTAATGAACAGCTGCTGAGGTTCTGTGAAGGAGAGGAAGGTTTGAGGATGTGAGAAGTGGAATTGGTTATCTGATATCTTTTTATTTATCTATCTATTTATTTTGGTATGAATTGGTTATATGAATAGTCACGAGATTACTGTTATTTTCTAGTTGAGTTACGTATTTGGATTGTAACAGAAGTATGGACATGATAATTCTTGATAGATGGATATTTTCTTTTTCTCAGCTTCAGCCAGAGGAAAAGCATGACTATCCCCACACTTCTTTCGCTCTCTTTTCATTATTTGCTTTATCGTAACCTAACCCAAAGGAAAGAAGAAGCTAAAATTGGATAAATTACACGAAGAAATAAGAACAACGAGAACTTTACTAATATCAGCGTCCTTAAAAATAATCTAATTAGAGATCAAAACATTTCAAAATACGAGCCCCGCAGATGAGCCGAAATTGACAAGGATAACCGTGAGAAGAGGAAGAGGAGGAGGAGGAGGAGTAGGCAGCGTGACATAGATTCTTAGAGGTGCTATGTAGGTCGTTATGAATGTGACACCGGAGAGTATGACGTGGTATTTATACAGCTTAGGGCCATTAAAACGATACTCTCCTCACACACACACATGCGCACACACACAAGGTTAATAAGTTATAGTCGCCTCCCAAAAACTTCGTACCTTTAACACACGCACGAGATTAAAAAAGTAAGGTCGTTTCTCAATAAATTTCGTACCTCAGCTCACATTATCGTACACGAAGACTCAAACCATAACGAGTAATATTTTTAACGATTTATTCTTTTAAATTTCGTATTTCAGTGTTGAGGAGAGTGTTTCTTAGTGTTCCCGTCATACCCGTGTCCATGAGGCAATTAACTGGTGAGAGAGAGAGAGAGAGAGAGAGAGAGAGAGAGTGAGAGTGAGAGTGAGTGTGTGTGTGTGTGTGTATTGATGCACATATCGCTTCAGGATTGCGAACACACCCCACAAGAAATCACATACTAATAACTCTCATTTTATTCAGTGCAAGTGTTTTGAGGTAAGAAGCGTAAATACATCACTGTGTATATTGCGACTTCTATTTGTTTAACTAACTCACAGACGGAAAGACAGACAGACAGACACGGACAGATAGGAAGAGAGATTAATAGATAGGTTGATGGAGAAAGGTAGAAAGAAATTTGTTGATATATTTTCTTTCTCCACAATGAAACATGATGTAATTAATTAAAACCAGGATGAAAAAGCATGAAAACACCACGCAAGATTGTCCGGAGAGTTAACACGTAATACTAAAAATATACGATAACAAGGTACTACTATGAACCAAGACGTTTGGCATGGTTGATTTATAGTTTCTAGTGTGTGTGTGTGTGTGTGTGTGTGTGTGTGTGTGTGTGTGTGTGTGTGTGTGTGTTTCACTCTTTGATCTGCTGCAGTCTCTGACGAGACAGCCAGACGTTACCCTACGGAACGAGCTCAGAGCTCATTATTTCCGATCTTCGGATAGGCCTGAGACCAGGCACACACCACACACCGGGACAACAAGGTCACAACTCTTCGATTTACATCCCGTACCTACTCACTGCTAGGTGAACAGGGGCTACACGTGAAAGGAGACACACCCAAATATCTCCACCCGGCCGGGGAATCGAACCCCGGTCCTCTGGTGTGTGTGTGTGTGTGTGTGTGTGTGTGTGTGTGTGTGTGTGTGTGTGTGTGTGTGTGTGTGTGTGTGACATTATAAATTATTTCATCATTTGCGCATTTACTTACAATTTTCTACACACACACACACACACACACACACACACACACACACATGCGCGCGCACGTGCGAGTGTGCAGTGATAGTGATAAGAGCTGTAATAATCACAACCAAAAATATGACGAAACAGGAAATTAGTGGCTTGACACGCACAAATATAATAACACAGTCACACAGAAGAAGAAGAAGAAAAAGAAGAAGAAGAAGAAAAGGAAGGAGAAGTACGAGTAGAAGGACAACTACAACAAAAACAACAACAACAACAGTTTAAAAATGTACCGATGAACGACTAAAACAATAACAAACAAACCAACCAGTCTGCAGCAGGAGGTATACTGTACGTGCGTTACTTCACACACACACACACACACACACACACACACACACACATCACTCTAGTCACCCCCCAAAACAACTTTACGCAACCATCACACTCTCTCATCTCTTTTGAAAACACTGGAGCCATGCGAGTACGTGCTTTGCGTCAGGTGTTACCCTGCCACGCATCAGCCAGTAGGCCGTGACGCACAACACAGCCTCCGGGTGTCACGCGTGTCACATTGTTTCCGCGAGGCCCTGATAAGATCCCAAGGCAGGAAGGAAAGGTTTCATATCCCATTGTTTTGTTTGTTTTGCCTCCCACCACTGCACAGGTCAAACTTTATTTTTTTACCAGTCATTTTATCACGTGCTTCAAGAGAAGACGAGCGGGGAAGAGGTGGATCGGCTTCCTAAAGGAGGATTTAAGGTAGGGAGGGATGAACAAAGCAGGATATACGATAGAACCACATGGAGAAACCTCACTCGAAACTGATGAAATGGAACACACTCTGAGACTATTATGTGCTCGGAGTACGAATGTATAAAGGAGGGTTTAAGGCAGGAAGGGATGAACGAAGCAGGATACGATAGATCCACACGGACACATATCATCAAAAGCAGTGATTCATGTATAGGCTATTAAAATGGAATATAAGCTGAGGTTATTACTTGCTCAAAGTATTCATGTATGTATAATGATATTTTATGACGTACATAAGTTAATGGTTCTGCTCTGTTTATCTTTTATGTCTTCCATGTGCATCTTAAAAAAATTCACCAACGATTAGTTTGAAATTACTAAATGTTTAAGTTTATGGTCTTCTTTTCTGGTAATTATGTGATTTCGTTCTTGGAACAGACCTCCGTTTATGTGAGAAATAACTTCTCTTTTATTAGTTTGCTGTGTTTTAGGTTTCCCGCAAAAGACGAGTGTTTTCACTGAATGTGAAGGAAACTCCAAATAAAAAAAATCACAAAATATGTCAATTGTCTTGAAACTAACCTGTTATATCTCGATAATTTCATATATTTCACCGGTAGGGGTAAACAATCATGACACGCTGTGTTTCATTGCCCCTCTTAATTGACATAAACTGGAGTAGTTTGCTAATAAATCAACACTTATATAATAATGTTTAAGGGAAAATATTGAGCGAACATTTAGTTATTCAACAAACTCAACATGAACGGCAATACCGTAAATAATGTCATCTGTTATGTATTAGTGTGACTAGCTGAGACATGATAAAACAGCGGCAAACTGATTATTTGCTGCTGGCTGGGTCGTTATCACCTGGTAGCCGATTCTGGCATAAGTAATCAGATGCCTACTTCAACTAGGGTGTGTGTTTACGTATCTTCAGAGCCTCGTGGTTCGCCATACAACGTGAAAGTTACTACACTAAATTTATATGAGGATACTTAGATGAACATTCGTTGGATATAATGTATCCTTTACCTAGATTAGCAAGTCTTTATTTGTTATCTCTTAACATTTTGTATTTTTCAGTAATCAAAAATAAGTAGATATACATTATTTTCCAGACATGTTTTCATTATTTCAGTCACGTTTTCATATCAGTACAATTTTTATACAGTTTGTTTTCGGAGCCACGTGATAACACGCGAACCTAAAACGTAGGTGAGCACGACACATGATCAGAGATACACACTGTAATTACCTGCTGTTACGTGTATTGTTTCTTATACCACTACATTTTCCTGTAGATAATTGATTTCAGGCGTCACGTGACACATCCTTAACCTTGCAACCTGTCAAGAGCATTCATTACTGCCAGTGACGCAAATAGTGTGATTATTACGCTATCTCTTTTAAAGCAGGTACGATTTCCTATAAACAAATAATTTAAGGTGTCGCGTGACAAATCCATAACTTTATAACTTATTGAACACAAAACACGGCCAGCGACACACATTCTGTAATTATTATGTTCTGAGGGAAAGTTTATGTTAAAGTTGGTTAGGTTGAGAATCATTCAGTTCATCAATATCAACGTTAATGATTACGATTCGAAAAAAAAAAAACTATATTTTTGGCTCAGGAATAAATACTCGGTTTCTATAGATATTAGTGGGACAAGGTCAATTTTCCATAATCCTCACATATTTATTTCAGACGCCACATGATAAATACTGAATCTCGTAACCTGTCAGGACCACAAAGCACGGCCAGCGGCACACATTCTGTAGAACGCTGGGTAGCCGTGCCCTTGAGACGTGCGGTGCGCATGCAGACTACAGTAAAAGGCCACGCTCTAAATGCCTCCAGACGTAACGCTTGAAACTGCAGCACTATCTAACCCTCACCGGTAGAACTAGAGAGGGCAAATGATAATAAGCCTCGTGACTATTGCAATTATGTGCTTATAGATTTTATGTGTGAATTCTAGAGTTTGAAGTGCTTTTTGCAGTCGTTACAGATGCAATTACGGAACAGTTGCATTTTGACCGGCATAACGGAAGAACTAAAACAGGTAAATGAATAAATTAACAATTGATCATGCCACGTGTAAAACACTTATAACAATATAATACGTAGAACTTATTAACATGACATGGGAGACACACAGGTTGCTATTTACTGCCAAACTTCAACACAAATAAACACAAAACAAAACACGTGTTTCCACCAATTATACAATGCTCACAAAGTAATGCGTATGATATTACCACATTTTGTCACCCCGTGGAACACACAATAACCCACACACAGGACTCCATTTAAAGGTCCGGAGCGTGTGACAATAAGGGCTACAATCCTATAAGACTAAGCGGACTCTCACCCCTACTGCAGGCTGATGCGCAGTGAGGAGGTGGTGCTTGGTCTGCGCGCGCACCACCACACCACCACTCACCACCTCCTCGTGTGTGGTGTTGTGGCTGGCTGAGGGAGGAGGGACTAAGCGGAACTCTTCACGCCGACCTTACAATCTTAACTCCGCATCGTGCCCAGGCTCTCACTGGCTCTGTCAATTCCCCAAGGGTCTTGCTGTGATGTCTGCCTCCCCCGTGGCTCGTCAGGCGGTGGCTCAGGCCGTGCCGCAGAATATACCTCGCAGGGTTACTATTAATTCCCCGGCTGAACTTCCAAATGACTACAGCACGACCCCTGGAGGCACACTCTTCTCCACTACGCCAGGAGGTGAGGGGCGTGGTCTGTTTCTTTATGTCCTTGCATATTTACGTGATTTGTCCTGAAATAGTGGTCTGGGGGTAAAATAGTGTTGTGTATGTCTAAGTCGTAGATTTGAAGAGGCGTGGCAGGTATGAGGTAGGACGAGACGGCATGGTAACAATCTCTGGAATGTTTGTTATGGTTTGTTAGCGTGAAGTGACTGGTTGTAGTTGAATGTTAAATGTGTGTCCATGTGGCGTAGGGTAAAATGCGCGGCAAGGTCGTAATAAGTCCGGGACAGTTTTGTAACGCGTGACAGGTAACATTCCGCCTTGCGACGGGTCCTTGAGGCTTTGGTACGCAGTGTTTGAGTCATTGCTGATGTCAGGTGTTCGTGTATACCGATTTCGTACGTGGAGTGAGGCGTGGCAACTTACCAAGCCAGGGACAGCATGGTGACGGTAATGAGGGTGAAATATGCATTGACACGGATACGGAATGCTTGGGTGTTGGAATGTGATGGAGGTTTTACTACTGCATGCCTGAAAGATTGGCGAAATGTAAGCGGTGCAGGTTGGCAGGCAGTGTTTGTATGTAGGACAGCATGGCCCAGCAACAGCCTGTCGGTGTGGTGCCTGCCTCCCCGCCTCCTCCCCACCACACCTGACTCACGCCGTCCCGCTCTTATCCACGTACTACTGCTAAGATTGTGTGCTCCACTTATAGCAGTGTGGTTTATTGGAACACATGGCTTGTGGCTTCAATGATGTGTTATCTTAAGCCAGCGTTATGGTGAAAAAAAGGGGTGTTTGAATTTCATACTTTCATGCATATTATCGTTGTTTTACGTAGATTTTTAGTGGTAATGATGGAACATTTTAGGATGAGGGAAAGAATGAGTCAGTGATGCGTGGGTAGATGATGTTCTCCATGCATGCTCTGTATTACCATTTGAAGGAAGTAGAAAAGGCAGTCACATTACAGAAAATGAATTATGTAGTAGTTCAGGTGTATGGAAGTGATTGATTGATATGGTTTTAAGGCAAATTGTATTCAATATTCCCTTCATTACAGCAATAATCTGTGACTTTACAGGCAAAGTGTTACCAAATTATTTCCAAGTTTAATTTTGTTGATAACCATTTAAAACTTTTTATATTAAGATTTAATTCTCTCTCTCTCTCTCTCTCTCTCTCTCTCTCTCTCTCTCTCTCTCTCTCTCTCTCTCTCTCTCTCTCTCTCCATCCATACTCAAAGGAACCTTATTACAGGCACGAGAATCATATACGAACGAACCTTCCTGATGCAGATGCGAAACTCCCCCCTGGCCAAGACCCCACCCAAGAACCTACCAGTAATCCCTGGAGTGACTGCAAAGGACACGGAAGTGGTACACCGCGAGAATGGCACAATTGTGGAGGAACCAGAGAAACCAGGTAAGATCATTGCTTGTATCGCTGGGTAGATAGCTGAGGGCAAAGTTTAGATGTTCAAACACTGAGGTCAAGAATGACAAATGTTCTGTTATTTAAGTATATACATTTTCTAAGAGTATAGGTTGGCTTACTTTATAATATTGGTCTTTGTTAAAATGTGAGCATAAGCTTAGCCACCATATGCACATACTAAATCGAAATACCCTTAGATTGAAGTGCACAGTAAAACCCATTGGGAGAATTTCACATCCAGCATGTACACACAACACCTCATTGTGTGTCTTGTTTGTGTATGTCTCATAGGTCTTTGGTATTGATATATAGGGAGAGAGTAGCCACAATAGTATGCCTTAACAAGATGCTTTGCAGTGCCACTAACTGTTTTACTGTCTTTACTGCTCTATATGGTGTGTTGGGGCTGTAATTCAGCACTGTATATTTCTTGTCTGTTGCTCTTCATTTTGCATGACTTGTATTGTGTTTGTGTGTGCAGACTTTGTAAGAAAAACGTATTTTACTGTTGTCTCAATGTGTCAATAACTAATGTAGGGCAGTAATTTCTTACTAGATGCAAGTTTTTACATTCTGTACAGTTTAGATTGTCCTCAGACTGGTAAATGGGAAATTTTGACAAATTATTGAAGATTTGCAGTGTATGAAGTTAGTGGAGGTATGGAGGATACTTTGCCATTGGCTCTAAGTGAATTGATAGTTAACTTTTGTGGAGGTTTCTCAGTTGTTAAATCTGTAAGTGTGGTAAGGCACCTGGTTCAGCAGTCTCACAAATGTGATGTGCAGAGGTGTTGGAATGATTCAAAGCCATTGTTCATCAGTCAAGGAAAACTACTACTTGATGTATTCATGAATGCTTTGAGTGGCACAGGTGGTTCAGAATGTGTGTGGGTGTTAAAGGTACACCTGTCCCTGCTCCCACAGACTTGCTGGTGAGCAACATAACCAGCATGTCATTTAATTGTTTTTCATTTGTATTATCGTGCAGTCTTGGCATTCTAAAATGTAAATAAACCGAGGATTGATAATCAGTAATACTGTGTAATGTACAGAGGCTAATTGCAAAAAAAGCCTACTACTGATGATTTTTATTTCTCATGCCATGATTCCAGCAAGTCATGCTTATTTAACAGATGCTTGAACACCATTAGAATTTTAATGGTGGTTAGTGAGAGGGATGGGAAAGCTTGTGCCAGGAGCAACTGAGATTTAACTGGACTAGACTGGTAAAGGCAGGAGGAAGTTCCCTGCATGGTGTGTCATTGTGTCAGCTTGTTTGTGCCTGGTGTTTGATTAGAAGCAATGTGTGTGAATGGGCACATGAATGATGAGTATGCCTTGCCTGGCTACCTGCCTTGGGATGTTTGTCTGCCTTTCTTTGGTGACTTTTTCCTTCTTCATAAGATTAACATGTGTAAATCCTGTTTTGTGATTCAATTCACCATCTGTGATCTCAGTTCACCTCTGTGATGTCCCCACACATTTATTTGTTCATGCTTATTGATGTCTGCTTCAGCCCACTCACCTTGTTCTCCTTCACTGTACTCAGTTTGTTTACCCACCCCACCATCTTCCTCTCACTGGCCACATTAGTCTCCTGGCTGAAGGCTATAAAGGCAGCTGTTCCCTGAATATCATTCAACTATTACACTACTTGTGTTGTTTCTTGTATAGATTAAGTTCCTAAAATAATCAAATTAATTTACATTTGAAAGCTGCCTTTTTAGAAAAGTTATTGTTAACATCATAATCAATGAAGGAGGGAAAAATGTTATTGTTTTTTGCAGAAGCAACTGACGTGGACAACCAATTTGAGATGGACCTCTAGGCTCCACCTCGTCCCTGGTTCCACCGTTCATCATCAGGTCTTGGTGCTCAACACTCCTGGCCGCTGAGAGGCTCTGTGGCCTGGGGTCATGCCGATTATTGATCCTGTCCTCCGAGTGATTACTTTAGGCAACATGCCGACTTAACCCAGTGGCTCAGTTGTAACTCCTGAATGCCGGATCTTGCTAGTGCTTGACTGGCACCTTGGTTGTTGTTGTTAGGGGTGGTGAAGGTATTGGTGGCGGAGTGGTCAGTACTGAAGGGCGACACTCATTCTTGACCTTGCAATGCTTGGTCTTTGCTCAGCGTCCAGCACAAGGCTGTCTGTTCCCTCACTTACTTGTTTCAGAGTGTCCACTGAGCCTGACAGACACACCTGCACTGCCCTTGTATTGTGGTCTCTGCTTTATTACTCTTTCTTAAATAGGTTACCATGGCATGACATTGTACACCTTGAAGCTGATAATTCCTGATAGGAGTATTGACTGCATTGACTGCAGGTGTTGGGAGATTGGTGGGTCACCTGCTGGTCTCTCATATGTGCAGCGAGGCCTGAGTGCTGGGCAGGAATGGCTCAGGTTGTCCTTTGGGAAAAGCTGAAATTACCTTTGAACTTACAATTTTTGCTGGTGCCAAAAAGTAAAAAAATCTTAGCTATTCAGGGAAGAGTGTGCATGAGTTTGTGTGTATGTGTGCATGTATGTGTGTCCTGGATCAGCTGGAAAAAAATGTAATGTGTACAAGGATGCTTTTGTGAAACTTTGCAAAGCAGTCGCCATCATTTGACTTGCATTGGTTGAGCACAGAAGTGGTGAACAGCCGGCCTGATGATGGTGGTGATGGTGTTAACCCAGAGTTGGTCTTAAGAAGTGTTAATTGATACATTGTTAAACCTAGGAATTAGTTTGTTAGGGCTTAATGCACATCTATGCCTGATCATGTCACTCTGGTCATTGTGATAACCGAGTGTGTGTGTGCGTGTGCGTGTCTGTGTGTTGGAGACGAATTTTGTATTTTCCAGAATTCGCAAGGCCAGGTGTGACTTGGCTGTATTATTATGCAATGAAGGCTTTTTTTAAAGTTTGTAAATTGGTGTTTCAAAGTTTTCTATCTCACTAGGATTGATTAGAACCTCAATGTAAAAAAATTCAAGTGGCATACTGAAAAAGGAAAGCTCACGTGAAAATACAAAGAAAAAATGAAATAAAAATGTCAAAGGTGTATGGATTTTTCTTATCTTTCAGAGCATGGAGGAGAGTAAAGGAGGAATTAGGAAGGCAAATGTTCTGGCTTGATAAAGAGGAAAGGAAGTATTTTGTTCTCTCATCAGAACAGTTTTTAAGAGCCACAGCAGTGATTAGTTGAGTTGTTTATCTCATTGTTGATGTGGAAACCTTTTTTAAACATATCTAGAATATGAAAATACTTTGAAAACCTTGTATTTTCTACTAGATTTCATTAAAAGCAATCAAGGGAAGGAGCTTAGTAGTCTTCTCAGCTCTGGATGAATTATACAAGTGACTTCCTATCTGATTTATCCCTTTGTGGTGGAGGTCAGTAGTTGGTAAGAGTATTGTCTCTGTCAGTAGTATGTGGTGTTCTTGGTCTGTTTCAGTGGTGGATAAAACAAAACAGAAAACTGATGTAAGAATTGCTAAAGAAATATGTTAAACTACAAACAAGTGGTTCCTATTAAATTGGTAATAATTATTTGTTCTCTTTAGTAAACTGACCAATGAGTCTTGTAACTGAGAGACTGCTGGTCTGGAGGGATAGAAAGTGGGGGACAATAGATATAATGTGAAAACAATGACCTCAGACCAAAGTAATGAGCTGCCAAGTCCATTTATATTGTCTTTTGTTTGAGTTGTAGTAGATACTGAAAATGCTCTTGAGGCACCACATTTTGACCATGTCTTCTCTTTTGGTGCAAGGATAGGGTGACAGGTGGTGCAGGATGACAGTGGACCAGTTGCAGGGATACAAGAGTGACAATGCTGAATGGTCTGAGTGGCTGGCAAGTGTCCTAGCTTATAGTCACCTGTGGAAGGTACAGGTATGTGCTGGTGTGATTATTGTCTTCATGCTTAGATGTGTAAAGAATATGATCCGATGCTGTGCGATTTGTATTTGAATCTCTCAATCTTTTGGTAAGTCATTCAGTACCCCATCACTGTTTCTTCAAAAATGCTATTACAATGATTATTATGGTGTTGAAGGCATTGATATTAATCTCTTGTTGCTCAGCTGCTTCTGTTTATTCTTTTCTGACCAAGAGTAGTGACTTGTAAACTTGGAGTTTCTTAAAGGGCCATCCAGGGATTTCCAGGCCTTTTCACGTTTGGTCAAAATTTCGCTTACATGAACTCTGGTTTTTAGTGTCTTAGGGCTTCACTAGACACCCTTCCCCTTCCCCATACCCCAGAAAAACAAATAAATAAGAAAATGAAAAATGATAAATAGAAAATGGGTAAAATGAAAAAAAAAAAGAAATGAAAGATAAAATGAATAAAATAAAATAAATAAAAATAGATGATTAATGCAGCATAGAAAAACGTAGAATAAATGATAGATAAAACATGAGGCATAAGAAGAAGGAACAAAATAGGGGACAGACAGACGGCCGTTTCTAGCTATAGGCGGACAAGGCGATTGCCTAGGGCCCCCAATCCACCACAATCACACACACACACACACACACACACACACGTTACAAATATCGTTGTTTTCCTGACATTATAAAAGGAACAAAAAACAAACAAATTTACATAAATGTAGAGAGAGAGAGAGAGAGAGTCGGTTCCCATGTTTCCTCCGGCTGGCTGGCTGGGGACTCAATGGCATGGGAGAATATACGTGCCTATGTGGAGGAAATGTGAGCCAGCACCCATCACCGCGGCCAGAGCACGGCACACCCCACTCCCCTCCCTGGCCTCAAACTCCTGCCGGGGTGGGCGAGGCAGGGCGCAGCGTTTGCTACTGTTTTGGACCCTCGAACATTTCCATCACAGCTTGACCAAGTTGATTATGTGTATTTACTATATATATACATATTCACTATTCTGATTGATAATTGAGAAGGCTTGGGAATATACTCGTGCTGTAAAGGATTAAAGGAAGTCAAGATGTGACACGGAATTGTTTGAGGCTCCAGAACAGTGGCAAACGCTGCGCCCCCCCTCGCCCACCACGGCAGGAGTGTGGGGCCAGGGGGGGCGTGGGATGTGCCGTGCTCTGGCCGCGGTGATGGCTGCTGGCTCTACATTTCCTCCACATAGGCACGTATATTCTCCCATGCCATTGAGTCCCCGCCAGCCAACCGGAGGAAACATGGGAGCAGGCTCTCTCTCTCTCTCTCTCTCTCTCTCTCTCATATATATATATATATATATATATATATATATATATATATATATATATATATATATATATATATTCTTTTGTCTATTTTTCGACATCAGGAAAACAACGAACTTGTAACATGTGTGTGTGTGTGTGTGTGTGTGTGTGTGTGTGTGTGTTACAAGCATAGAACTATGATCTTTATGAATTTTTAGCTATTTTTAACAGTCACAAATGGCAAGACTGTGAGTGATGTAGGTGTACGGAGGAGGAGATGATGATGATGAGAGGGAGTGGCGAGGGGTCAACGGAGAAACATACTATGCAAGAGGGGTGACCAGACGGCAAAATGGAATTCGTGAAATTTGCATACCCACAGTTGTTTGTTTGTGCTCGTGTGTGTGTGTGTGTGTGTGTGTGTGTGTGTGTGTGTGTGTGTGTGTGCACGGTCAACTGGCAGGCATGTTGTGGAGCAGGTAGAAGGTCTCTCTCTCTCTCTCTCTCTCTCTCTCTCTCTCTCTCTCTCTCTCTCTCTCTCTCTCTTATTCCAACTACATTTAACAGAAAGCTTTCAAGAGTGTCCAGGTGTGGTAGTGATAGCAGAACAAGGATGCCGCACCACAAACCAGAGAAAAAAAAAAAACACACACACACACCGAAAAAACCTAATAAATTGTCTCTATGAAATCCTGAAACTGAGTGTGAATAAATTAGGGAGACCAATAAGAAAATGGAGCACGTGGCCTTTCTATCAGAGGCTGGCGGAGGGATGGAAGGAATAGGAGGAAGGTGATTGTTATTTTCCACTTGGAGAGTAATCAGACCTCCAACTCAGGCCCTGGGAAGTGTGGAGAGAGAGAGAGAGAGAGAGATTACTGTGGCGCATCAGTGATTATTCTGGAAGGTAGAGGGTGGGAGAGGAATGCGAATCAACGGTGTGTATCTTTTTGCTGAGAATCTGTGGAAAAGGACAAAGAGAACGCTGTCAGATGTAACTCAGCCTCTAGAAATTGTGTAGTGGAGTGGGAATGATCGCGGTGCATCTGTAAGTCTCTGGTGAAAGGGATGACAAGGGGGACAAAAGTGAGTATTTGTTCCGTAACTTATTTTCTGTGGGATGGAAGGTAAAATTAAGCTCCAGAAACTTTATAGAGAAGTAGGACTGTCGTGGCATATCTGAGCCTGGGCTGAGAGAGGATGGAAGGAATAACAGAACGAACTGTATCTTCTTAACTTTGGTAAGGGTCTGTACCGAAGAGAGGTTTTGGTAAGGCTTGAAAGGCGCTGCCCGCTCTTCTTGGTTTAGATGCCACGGCCGTTACTTCTCACTTTCCCCATTCTTCCCCTCATATTTTTTCATTATTTTTATCACCTTTCTCCTCCCCTAGTGGTCACGCGGATAAAGGCGCCGCATTCTGCCGTGATGGTGGTAGATTGCGGGGCATCGATTCGAACCCGACTAATGACATCTAGCAGCTATATGGCCTTTGTTGCTTAGCAGCAGGACAAATTTCTTCATTGGAGGGGGGGCTCCCTTTTAAATCCCCAATACTCGCTGTTCCTCTTTCCTTCCCGATGGTTGCTCTCGCCCCGCATAGCAAGGCTTTTCTCCTCCAGGAGTTCACTTTTAGTTGTACTTCCGCATGATGAACTGATAAGCTAGCAGGGCCGCAGTGCATGCCGTGTGTAGTGCTTTGATCGTTGTTTTGTGTGATACTCAAAACATACAGAAAATTGATAATGCTTTTTGAAAGATAGAGACGGAGTTAAAGGTAAAAATATACTGGTTTACCTATCTCCATTTTCTTTACCGCGCACGTCTCGCCGTCAAATTTCCACCGCCACGTGCTGCCAATGAAAACAACCTCAATATTCCACCAGGCCAGCCATGAGGGGATGACCGGGGCGGCACATCGGGAGACTCGGAATCAAACTTAGCGCTTCTTAACATGCACGCAGCGTCACGATCCTCACTGCTGACCAACTGTGCTCTCTAGTTGCTGCGTCAGGACGGTGCGACGAGACGAGGCGGGGGCAGGAAGCGAGGACAACCTAGTGAGTGAGTTTTCGCGAAGTTTCCCCGAGCCATCCACACATTTCTGGGGTGGATGGCGGGGCACACTGCAGGAAAATAGCCAATCCCAGGATGTCAATAAGGGAATGGCTCAGCCCGCCGAGGCCTCACCGCTGACTGCGCAGAATGGAGGCATGATTCACGGCAGTATCGTCAGCCTTATTGCTCCTCGTGATGCGTGGTGCTCTGGACGGACGCGTGACTCAACACACCCGTACTCCGAAACACTTCTCTAGCGTGTTTTTTTGATTGATTGATTGAGAGAGAGAGAGAGAGAGAGAGAGAGAGAGAGAGAGAGAGAGAATCTATTTTCATTCTTTGGCACATCATTACAAACTTTTTCGTCCTCTCTCTACATTTCTCGGTTTTGAAGATGTGGAGGAGGAGGAGGAGGAGGAGGAGGAGGAGGAAGGGGGGTAATTTTTCATTCCTTTACAAACTTTCATATACATTCTGTTGTGTGTGTGTGTGTGTGTGTGTGTGTGTGTGTGTGTGTGTGTGTGTGTGTGTGTGTGTGGGAGACATTTATATTCAGCAAAACTAAACAGAAATAACGATGACAGCAGATGAAAAAAAGAGAAATACGTCTTTAAGAGAGAAAGAGAGAGAGAGAGAGAGAGAGAGAGAGAGAGAGAGAGAGAGATTCCTTTATGACCCTCCCTTCCCTTCTTGCAAGTCATCAGGATCCCTCCCACACCATTCTCTCTCTCTCTCTCTCTCTCTCTCTCTCTCTCTCTCTCTCTCTCTCTCCCAAAATAAAAATACACAACTTCGCAAACAAGCCCCATTCATTCTCACCCTGGAAAAAACCCTTAAGGAGCGGGAAGCAATTGATGAGCGGGGAGCAATGCCTTCAGACAGGCGGTGAGGCAACCTGGAATTAACTTGTGCATTGGTAGTCAGTGTTCCTTATCCTCATTTCCACCCTTTAAGAGACTCATTTCTCGTACATTCTCTTCTTTACCTCATATGTTTTGTTTCTTTATTTTAATGCCTGTTTGTGGTGATGTGATGACGTTAAAGAAAATGAAGAAACGAGAAAAGAAGAAGGATAAATAAAGGGATTGGAAAAATGTAAAGAAGGAATAGAAAAAAATTGAAAACACAGTACCTATGTAGCTGTTTTGTTTAGAATATTTGAATAAGAGTTGCAAGCATTATACATTCATACAATAAACTTCAGTGACCTAATGAAAAAAATACAACTATACCATTTGTATTGTTTTTTTTTTTTTTTACTCGAGGCAGACAATTGCACACCAAATCTCATAGGAGCGAGAGAAAAGCTTAGTATCTCCTAATTAACTGTCGAAGCCTCCGCCTCTTAATCCTTTTTTATGTAAGGGGGGAAATTTAGACGTGTTTTCATATTGTTTACTAATTGGTGATTTTACACAGCTTCAGAAACTTATGTAGGGGGTTAAGATAATGAAGACTGTAGCCATTAATCTTCTGACCTCCATAGACCCTTCGTAATATCAATGAAATCATCTAATAGTACACAAATCGTAAGGTAAAAATGTGTCCCAGTATTGGAGTGAGATTCGCCCGAAGCAAGCTGTGTCACGGAATATTGCGTCATAAACCAGGGTGGTCGTGATGCTCTCCACCTCCTTAACGATCAATTGGTGTTTGTAATCGAAAACCGTACAATTTAATGACTTGTGTGAGTGGACTTTGAGAGAGAGAGAGAGAGAGAGAGAGAGAGAGAGAGAGAGAGAGAGAGAGAGAGAGTAATACATATTCAATATACCAAATAAAAATAGGAAAGGAAAGCTAAAAAAGAAAAAAATAGGGTACGCAAGTGAAAATGAGAGAGAGAGAGAGAGAGAGAGAGAGAGTATATACACGACTCAACATTATTAAAACGGGAATATTATGAGAGCAAAATAAAGTTTTATGTTATGAACAACTTGAAGCAAAGAGCGGAGAGGGCGTGGCTAAACTCGTGCATGCAGCCAATCAGAAGAAAGGGGCGGGGCTTAACCATCTAGTCAGCCAATCACGTGGTGTGAGGTGTACATTGGGCGTGTCTTCTCCGCCAAGGTTATGTGAACAGCTGGTAATTGTAATGCCATTTTAGTGTATCAGTTTTCTTGTTAGTTTTGCTTAATTTATTTTGACATTTTTTTCATTTCTTTTACTTTTTCAGTTTGTTGGATTTATTATTTTCTTTGTATTTCATATTTATTTACACTCTTATTTATTTTATTTATTTTTTTTTTATCATCGTAGTTTCTAGTTTTCATTCAAGCCGAGATTCTTTCCTTGTATTCTTTCTTAGTTCAATTTCTTTCATTCTCACCAGCCCTTTATGACTAAACTTCCCTCTTGAAAAGTTATCCCTCCTCCTCCTCCTCCTCCTCCTCCTCCTCCTCCTCCTCCTCCTCCTCCTCTCTTCTTCTTCTTCTTCTTCTTCTTCTTCTTCCCCTCTTCTTCCTCCTCCTCCTTTTCTTTTGTTATCTCTCTTTCTTCTTTCATTGTCTGTTTATCCTCTATTTTCGTCTATCTTTTTGTTAACGGTCTTTACTCTTGGGTCCGCAGCTTGTTTAATCTCTCTCTCTCTCTCTCTCTCTCTCTCTCTCTCTCTCTCTCTCTCTCTCTCTCTCTCTCTCTCTCTCTCTCTCTCTCTCTCTCTTTAAAGTTTTTCCTACATTCCTCCTTCCTTTTACTCCGTCGCCTTCCTTTTTACAATGCCAATACTCCTCCTCTTCCTCCTCCTCCTCCTCCTCCTCCTCCTCCTCCCACCAATTTCCATGCTCCTTTCTTCTCCTCTATGCCTTCGTATCCTCCACACAGCCAATTTCCATACTCTCCATCTCCCTCCCGTCCTGTGTGCCACTCTTTCTCTTAGTCCTCCCCCCTTCCCCCCTTCTTTTTTTTTTATTCTATTCTCTCCATCCCTCTTCCTTCTTGCTATCTCCTTTGCTCCCCCCATCCCATTGCCCCATAAAGTGTGGGGGGAGGGACATTGTAATATCTCTCCAAAGTCAACAAACAACACACCAATATCAGTGACCCTTCGAAGTGGACGCCTCGGGGCTGAAGAAAATGGGAATCCATGTTTTTGTTTTCTCGTTTTCTGTTCTCCGCGAGGGTTTGGGGGAGGGGCAGTGAGAGAGAGAGAGAGAGAGAGAGAGAGAGAGAGAGAGAGAGAGAGAGAGATGTAATGTTACTCATCTATACGTGTGACTCGCTCCGGTCTGTCTCACATTTACTGTCTCTGTGTCTGTGGTGTGTCAGGAGCTCCTGCCAGGGTGTTATAACAAGGAGGTTGTGGCTTTTACACTCTATTGGTTTACTAGATACAAGTATGTACAAATACGGAACTCGGAGACTTGAGCTCAGAACTCCGGGAGCCCTTTCTGCAGCCGCAGGGATGCCACGCCTGACCTAACTCGGTATACTAGCTAGCCCCTCTCTCCACGTCTGCCCCGCTGGCACTCCGTCCGTAGCCTGTGCTTGCCTAACATGGTGACCAGCTAGATAGTACAAGAATTCTTGCTAACACAGTTGCTACATATATCAGGAAATTACATAATACACGACAAAGAATAAATATTCATATACAGAAATAATATTCATATACAGGTGTCACTTTAACTTATGATAACTAAAGTGATATACATTTGTTTATGACAACAGTAAGTTTCCCGCACTGAACCGTGAGAACGATGCCGAACTCAACTTGGCCCTCACGGACACACAGCTATGGGAGGAGTAAAAAAGAGATGGTAATTCATAGGGAAACCAGACCGACCTCAGCCTGGCTCCCCATGCTGCACGTGAGGAAAGAAGGAAGTACAGAAAAAATTATAATATGTATCATTCACACAAGACTGACATCTCAGTGGACCTCTTCCTTATATTGAAAGTTTTGCTGCCTTTACCTGGAGAGAGAGAGAGAGAGAGAGAGAGAGAGAGAGAGAGAGAGAGAGAGAGAGAGAGAGAGAGAGCAGACGTTAGTTGTGTACTTTTGGTGAATAATAATAATAAAAAGAAAACAAAGAGAAGGAAGACTGTGAGGAAGAAGATAATGATGGTAGTGATGATGATGATGATGATGAAAAAGAGGAACAATGGTATTGCAATAAGAACAATGAAATAAAGAAGAACCAGAAGAACGAAAGAAAAAAAAAGTAACAATAAAACAAAGCGTCTGATTCCTTATATACGCTGATCTAAACCTACAGTACCAAATAGCAGTAGCAAATGTACGATAGATAAAAAAAAAATAAATAAAACGAAAATGAACAAGAACAAACCCTTTTGAACTACGAAACAAGACATGACTGCCATTATTAATCACCAGGTTGTTGATGTTAATGTTGTTGTTGATGTTGTTGTTGTTGTTGTTGTTATTGTTGTTGTTGTTGTTGTTGTTGTAGGTGGTGTTGTTGTTGTTGTTGTTGTTAGTATTGTTAATGTTGTTGTTGTTAGTATTGTTAATGTTTTTGTTGTTGTTGTTGTTGTTGTTGTTGTTGGTATTGATGTTATTGTTGTTGTAGTTGTTGTTTTTCAAGTTAATGTTGTTATTGTTATTATTGTTGGTGGTGGTGGTGGTGTTGTTGATGTTAATGTTACTGATGTTGTTATTATCGTTTTCGTTGTTGTTTTTATTGTTGTTGTATACACTGATCCACACCTGAACAATGTAGGAGACTGCGGTGCATCAATCAATCTACAAACCATTAAAACATAAGTAAAATTGTCTCGTATTGAAAGAGTTAATCATCACGTGGCTGCTTGTACGTAAAATAATTAGCGCACATTTAATTAAACGGTCTTTTTTTCAGCTTTTTTTCCCCTCAGCACAAAGAACAAGAGATGCAGAAAGTAATCAATGTCTGTTTTACGCCTCGTCATTATATTGATAGTGAGGGCAGTGTGGCGTGCGTCGTGGTGGTGGTGGTGGTGGTTGGTTGGTGGTAGGGGGATGTAAGCCAGGGTAGTTGGTGGAGGGGCAGGGCGGGGAGGGGTGACATTACAGGACTAATGACCAATTATAGGGAACACGACAGAAATTCTATCTCTGTGTGAAATGTCCTTTTTTATTTTTTTTTTTTTTTATGTGACTTTTTAACTGTCATTATTTGGTGTGTGTGTGTGTGTGTGTGTGTGTGTGTGTGTGTGTGTGTGTTTGCACACACACACACACACACACACACACACACACACACACACACACACACACACTTCATCACGACCTGTGCAGGGAACAAACAAAACTATTCTCAACAGTCCTTGTGTCTGCAATGATGAAAACACACACACACACACACACACACACACACACACACACACACACACACACACACACACACACACATACGGACAGCCAGAAGCGTTTTACAGACATTGCTTTTTATTCTTTTCTAAGTAATCTTCTTTAATTTCTGAAGTAAACATTGCTTTTGACATTAATAACAACGGATGTGTGTGTGTGTGTGTGTGTGTGTGTGTGTGTGTGTGTGTGTGTGTGGGGTTGTGTGGGTGGGTGTGTCTGTTTTTTTCTTTTTTTCTTTTATCTTATGTTTTTTTTTCTTATTGTTTCATTTTTTTCTTTTGCATTTTTCCTTTGGTCTTTTTATTCATTTCTGTTTTTGCTTCAGCTTTCTCTTGCCTTTCAGCCTTTCATCTTGTCCTGTCTCTTTAGTTTTTGTCAATATTCCTCTTCTCCTTTTCTTTTCTTTTTTTTTCTTTATTTCCTCCTCTCCACTCGTGTTCGTTCTCTTTTATCTTCTCGTCTGTTTCATTTCTCACTTTCCATTTTTAAAACTACCTTGTCTTTTTTTTTTTCCTTCTCCCATTTTTGTCCCATCCTTTCTCAGTTTCTTTTGTAGTCTCAATTTTTAGTTTCTACAATTTTCTTTGTTCTCAGATCTTTCGTTTGCTTCTAATATTAGTTAGTTTTTTTCGCCTTATTTCTCCCTTCGTTATTTATTTTTCTTCATTCTTTTTGCTCTTCCATTCTTTTCTTGCATTATCTTCCTTGGTCTCCTTTTGTTCCGTCTCTTCTCTCCTTATGGTCTTATTCTCATCTCTTGTCTATTATTTTTCTACATGTTCTTATTTCTTTTTCTCCCCTTTTTTCTTCTTTCTTTCTCTCATATTTTAATTTTTTCATATCCTTCTCTCTTTCTTCCCTTTTCATTCTATCTCTCATCTTTAACTGCTTTTTTTCATCCCTCTCTTTGATTTCTGTTCTCATCTCTTTCCTTTTCTAATTTCTTTTTTTTTTCTGTACTCTTCCATCTTCCATTCCTTCTCACACTCCTCTTTCATCAATTCTTATCTTCCTTTTGGCTCGTATTCCTTCCCACCCACTGATCCCTCCTCCTCTTCCTCCTCCTCCTCCTCCTCCTCCTCCTCCTCCTCCTCCTCCTCCTCCTCCTCATCCTCATCCTTGTCGCTCTCCATTATTAACTCAATCCAATCCCGTTGAGAGAGAGAGAGAGAGAGAGAGAGAGAGATCAAAAGATTTCTACTACGTTCCCTTTTAGCTTCTGGAGCCTTTATGAAACCTCCTTGTGGCTTTAAAACATCTGCTTGTCCTTCATATGAAAACATTTACCTGTTGTTGTCCTAGAGGAAGAGAGAGAGAGAGAGGGAGAGGGAGAGGGAGAGGGAGAGGGTAGGGTAGGTACATTAAAGAGACGCGAGAATGGTAAAAAGACGAGAGGAATGAAAGAGATAAGAAGGAGAAATAGATGAAAAGGTGAAAATAGTTTAGTTAGGGATGTAACAGAGAGAGAGAGAGAGAGAGAGAGAGAGAGAGAGAGAGAGAGAGAGAGAGAGAGAGAGAGAGAGAGAGAGAAATTGCCTTATCCAACTCCACGTAAAACGGTCTTGATGTACACAAAAGTTATCGAAAACGAAGGATCTTACTGGAAAGAGGCTGATTTCTCTCGCTGGCGTCTTCATCTCTTGAGGGGAAACGTTTTTCTTGCTATTTCCCTTGTAATTGAAGCAGTAATTGAAGACCTGAAATCCCCAAATTGCTCTCGGAATCTTATAGAATACTAAATTGACCATTAATTATTGTTTTTATTGATTAGTTGAAGAGTTTATGGTCATGCACTGTTAAAAGACTATTTCCTGGACACCTTTTTCTTTTATTTTCTTGGCGTCTCATAAAATACCAAACTGAACGTGAGTAATTATTGGTCTTATTAGTTTTTTAGAGTTACGTTCCCGCACTATCAAACAAACTCATTTTCTCCTTTATTTTTTATGCGAACAAACTAATATAAAAATAAATACTGATAGGTAAAAAGGAATCGAAAGAAGCAGAGAGAGAGAGAGAGAGAGAGAGAGAGAGAGAGAGAGAGAGCCTTTTATCATGATTACTTCCAGCAGGTTCTAGTGGAAGTTATTGAGGACATCCAGGGGTGTTTTGCATGATTCTAGCGATAGTTTGGCGAGCACCCTGCATCACTATTGGAGAAAAAACACCCTTGAAAACTTGTCAGCTCTTGTACATGGTTTAAATCAAGAAATAAAAGACAGTATCCTGAAGAACAGAGCGAATAATAGCCCTCAAATAACAAATACCCTTGAAAAAATTACCCTTGGAACCATGTCAGCTTACCTACATGGCTTAATGAAGGATAATAAAGGAAAAAGATAAATGATTAAACAGTACCCAGAAAAACAGAGGGAATAATGGCCCTCAAAGAACAAACACTTGAAAAAAAAACACCTTTGAAACCCTGTCACCACTTCAACATGGTTTAAAATGGAAGAAAGAACACTACTCAGAAGAAAAGAGCTAATAATGTCCCTCAAATGACAAACATCCTTGAAAATAACACCATTGGAACCCTGTCAGTTAATTTACATGGCTTAACGAAAAAATAAATAAATAAATAGATAAAAAAATGAATAAATAGAATAGAATAAAATAAATAGATAAATAAATGAATAAATAAACAGAGAATAGTGCCCTTCAAAATAAAAAGAGAAAAACATCCTTGAAACCCTGTCAGGTCATCTATATTGCTTGAAAAAGAGAAAAAACATCCTTGAAACCCTGTCAAGTCATCTATATTGCTTGAAAAAGAGCAAAAAAGAGAGTAGCTACCCAGAACAATAGGATGAATACTGCCTCTCAAATAAGAAGACCTGAGTAGCGAGTAGAAAATCACAACTCCTCATTTGAACTTCACCGAAAATACAAAGAAAAGTTAGAAAAGTAGAAAGATTGTAAAGATTCGTCGTTTCACATTGTAGAAGTTAATGAAGAGGATGGAAAAATGCAAATTCTTTCTTTGATTTTTCCTCAGTTATGGAAAAATAATATATGTAAAGTAAAAATTCTTTGCCTTGATATAGAAGATAAAAAAAAGAGAATAGAAAAGAAATATATATTAATCATTTTCTGGAATTGAAGTTAGATAGTTAAAAATCTGAATTCCAAACACAACAGACGAAAAAAACAAAACAAAAAACAAGGTAAAAGAAATCTCAACACGATAAAGACACAAAAAAAAAGAAAAAAAATCTATAATAACCCCGCAAAAAGATATGCCGAAAAATTTTAAGAAGTCGAAGATCTAACGACTCTTATAATGTGACGTGACTGATGCGACGTGACTGATGCGTGGTAAGGGATGGTGTGGCGTTAGTGTGTGACATGAGGGAGAGGGGGGGGGAAGTGTTACAAGGCGCCGCTCTCTGTAATCTTCTGCCCAATCAGAGACGCGTGTTTAATTCATGGCTGTGTGTGTGTGTGTGTGTGTGTGTGTGTGTGTGTGTGTGTGTGTGTGTGACGTCATCTCAGAGGCGGCTGGTGATTGGCTCATAGTGGGACAGTCAGTATTTGTGGAGCTTTGGTGGGAGTCATTAGGCATCTCTCTCTCTCTCTCTCTCTCTCTCTCTCTCTCTCTCTCTCTCTCTCTCAAAGGAGTCATCAAAGTAATCTGCGTGAAAGAAATGTTGGTGTTTTGTTGCTGTTTTTGCTATATTGTTGTTGTTGTTGTTATTATTATTATTATTATTATTATTATTATTATTATTATTATTATTATTATTATTATTTAGGCTTACGAATCATCTGTTATTTTTATTGTCTGTGTGTGTGCGTGAGAGAGAGAGAGAGAGAGAGAGAGAGAGAGAGAGAGAGAGAGAGAGAGAGAGACACACACACACACACACACACACACACACACACACACACACACACACAGAGAGAGAGAGAGAGAGAGAGAGAGAGAGAGAGAGAGAGAGAGAGAGTAAATTACGGTCATATGTAAACGAGAAATGTAATCGCGTTAAAGCATTACATTCCCTGATCGAATTACATAAAATAACAAAATAACGTTAAAATTACATAAAAATAGCCTTACAATTTCATTACATAAAGAAAACGGAGACAAAGGGCGGCCGAAATTTCACATCCTTTCAATTTGGCCTCTCCTTTTGACCATTGCTCTCTCTCTCTCTCTCTCTCTCTCTCTCTCTCTCTCTCTCTCTCTCTCTCTCTCTCTCTCTTGCATCAATGTATCTAATAAATTTTTTTTCGGAGTTGGCTTCGTCTCGTCTCGTGTCTCTTTGTCAATCAAGCCACCCTCGCCCTCCTCTCAGTGACCTGTTGGAGTCGTGCAGGGCCTTTCATTGCTCAGGATTCTCTAGTTTAGCATGCGTTGGGAGGTTACAGTTTGATTTTCAGAAGCGTAGACATATACCCAATTCTTCTGGCTAGCTCTCTCGTACAAGCTCGGGGACTGGG
The DNA here is from genome assembly GCF_017591435.1 of Portunus trituberculatus. Lineage (NCBI taxonomy): Eukaryota > Metazoa > Arthropoda > Malacostraca > Decapoda > Portunidae > Portunus > Portunus trituberculatus. Next base: position 12,366,861 of record NC_059282.1, read on the forward strand.
ATGTAACTGGGTCTTTTTCGTTATTTTTTCGTTTTTGTTGGCCTTGGACATATTATCTCCTCGTTGTTCATAGTCAAGGTGTTGGTAAAGAGTTTGTTTGGTAAAGAGTTTGTTTGGTTAAGTTATGTTAGGTTGGGGAAGTTAGTAAAGCGTGGATCTTGTTTTTATTATGAGTTTAGGGTTAATTGAGGTTAGTATGATAGGTTTGTATTTATTTGAGTGAGTTTCGATTGACTTGGGTTGGGTTGAGTTAGGTTAGGTTAGGTTAGGTTACGTTGGGATGTTAGTAAAGTGTATTATCTTATTTTCTGTTATAAGTTTAGGGTTAGTTTAGTATGATAGGTTGGTTTGTTTGAGTGAGTTTGGTTTGGCTTGGCTTGGGGTTAAGTTTGGTTTGGTTAGGTTGATTGAGTTGGGTTGAGATGTCAGTAAAATTATCTTGTTTTTGTTGTGAAGAGTTTAGGATTAATTGAGGTTAATATGATAGGTTGGTTTGGCTTGTTTGGATTGAATTTGGTTGGGTTTGGTTAGGCAAGGATGTCAGTATAGTGTGTTGCCTTGTCTATTATATAAAGTTATTTGGGGTTAATTTAGATAACGTTGGGTAAATAGGTTGTGTTGAGCTAGGTTTGGTTTAGTTAGATTAGGTTAGGGCAGGAAAGGTTATGCTAGCTTAGGTTAGATTAGAGTTGGTTAGTATACGGTAGATTATCTTAGACTGGTCAGTATAAAATAATAGTAACTGTTACTTAAATTGTGTTATTGAAAGAAAAAAATGTTAAATACAGAAACGTAGATGATCATTTGTCCTTTTATTTCGACCCGCTCTTTGACCTGCAAGGGGACTGACAAATAAGTGGGCCTTTTTTTCCTATCTGTAGTTGTTCTTGGCCAGCTTCCCTCTTACATAAAAAAATTTAACTCAAGAGCGACGTACGATTACTATACACGAATCATAAAAACATATCCTTTCCACTCTCTCTCTCTCTCTCTCTCTCTCTCTCTCTCTCTCTCTCTCTCTCTCTCTCTCTCTCTCTCTCTCTCTCTCTCTCTCTCTCTCTCTCTCTCTCTCTCTCTCTCTCTCTCTCTCTCTCTCTCTCTCTCTCTCTCTCTCTCTCTCTTTGACGGGGACAGGGAGAGGAGAGAAGCAGATTGAAGGACGGAGAGAAGTGAGGCGAGGCTCTGAGCTGAGGCATGGAAAGGTTCAGGGCGCCGAGGGATCTGAGGGGATGATGTTATGGTTTGCGAGTAAGAGTGAGGGAGAAAGATGCCGCATCTCTAGGGAGGGAGGGTCGCTGCTTCTGGATGATATTTTGCACGGGACGGTCGTTTGCTCTTTTTGATGTGACAGGCAGGGGAAAGTGAAGGTTTTGTGGGGCTCCTGGTGGTACAATGGACGGAGCGTGGTTGTGTTAGGGGAGGAAGGAAGGAAGGAAGGAAAGAAACAGCGGAGAGTTGAGAGTTTAAGGTAAAATAATCATGTAAAAAAAATGTTGGCGTGTTTTTCTATTTCGTGGAATGCGAGGGATTATGAAAAAATATTTATGGAAAATTTCAATAAAGTAAGTAAAATAGTAAGTAGTTAGTGAAAACGTTGAAATGTTTGTGTATGGTATTGAGTGTTGATAATGGTGATAATGATAATAATGAGACTACTACTACTACTACTACTACTACTACTACTACTACCATCACCACCACCACCACCACCACCACCACCAATAACTTTGAGAGGCCGCCGCCGAGAGACAAAGACAAAACAGTCAATCGAGGCAGAGAGTCCTGAGCCTCAAGAGTGGGAAAGACGATTAAAACTTTAAGATGAGTTCGTTTAACATTAATGGGAGAAAGGACATGACCGTGGATGGGATTACGCCAACACACACACACACACACACACACACACACACACACACACACACACACACACACACACACACACACGGAAACCATTAATACTGCAGCTTTCAAAACCATCGGTAAAAAACAAAAGAAAAAAAAGAAAAAAGAAAAGTGAAAGAAAAGAAAAACACTAGTAGTAGTAGTAGTAGTAGTAATAGTAGTAGTAGTAGTAGTAGTAGTAGTAATAGTAGCTCTGCACTTTCTTGGCAGGGAATTACTACTTTAGTGGCGAGGAAATGAATGAGCAATGGTAGACAAGAAGGAGAGAGAGAGAGAGAGAGAGAGAGAGAGAGAGAGAGAGAGAGAGAGAGAGAGAGAGAGAGAGAGAGAGAGAGTAATGAGGTGAGACTGGCGATAAATGAAGTTGAAGGGGAAAGAGAGGCAAGAAAGAGAGAGAGAGAGAGAGAGAGAGAGAGAGAGAGAGAGAGAGAGAGAGAGAGAGAGAGAGAGAGAGTAGGAAACATGACCGTGAAAAAAAGACTATACATTTATTAAAACACGCCTGAGCTGTTTTTACGAGCAAGTTTATGTTTATTAGCGAGGCGGGGCGTTATAGGACTTAGGGCCGCCGTGGTACAGTGGAACCATGCGTGCTTTGGGGTCCGAGGGGTCTCCAAGCGCACGGGTTCGAATCCTGTCCACGGTCCGAGTGTAGGTTGGGCTTTCTCACTCGGGGCAACGGTTTCCTAGCGGGTGGTCTCTGAGATGGGAGGTACTACAAAAAGTATCCCCTTTAGCCCATAAATTCCCGTGAAAAGCCCACATGGTATAAAAAAAAAAGATAATTTCTCCAAAACGTACGTATGTCCTCCACTCCACTGTACAAGATGGCCCTAATTTCCGGCTATTTATCTATTTGCTCATCATTCTTTTTATTTCCTTACGTGTCTTTTATATGTTAAGGATAGCAACAAAAAATGGAGAGAGAAAAAAAATAAAAAGTAAGTCTTGTGCAGCGAAGACGTGGGAGGAGGCGGGGAAGCAAGCGGTGAGCCAGATCAGAGGGGCAGTTAGCGAGAACAAACATCCTCTTGCAATTTAGAACAACACTGCATCTTGAGACTCTCCTTTCATGTTGGTCCTTCATGTTGGTCCTACATTCGAGTGTCACTGGTTGAGGTTACTTATTTTCTAAGCTTATTGTTTTTTACAGTTCCAGTGACAGATCAACAAGATTTCTATATTATGAAAAGGAAAAATCGTACACGGTTTTCAAGGATGATTTTTTTATAGTTCCAGTGACGAATCAGTACTTTCTACATTACAAATAAGAGAAACACATGAGAACGTACATTAGGGTGGCTCTGGTTGAAGCTACAAGGTGTTTTAAGGATGATTTTTTATAGTTCTAGTGGAAGATCGACAAAATTTCTACACAAAAGAAAAACACATCAGGACCCGTCTAATCATCCGTGCGGCCTTTGAAAATAGTCTCGGTGAGGGAGCAAAGCCTTTCTGAATAGAGGCCTTCATGTCAACACGCTGAGCTCCGAAGTAATAAGGTGAGATTCGAAACCCCGCGAGGCCTAACGGTGCGAGTGACCTAGTATCATGTTCCTCGGTGAGTTCAGGCGTGTGTGAAGGAAGGCGTGTCAAGGGAAGCGTTAAGGAGGTGAGCTGCGGTAACCTGGCTGAGTGTCTCCGTCCTTTGCGTGTTACTTTGGCTGGTTTTAACTGAATTTAACTACTTAACTTCTCCTTTTGGTAATACTCAGGGCGGCGTGAAGAGTTTGTTGGGTGGAAATGGAGGAGTTAGGGTGTTTTCGTGTTTTGCAAGTCATAGAGTGTTGTGTATAAGAGAGTTTGTTGGCTAGAGTTGTAGACTGTAGTGTGTAGAAGAGTGTGTAGACTGTGGTGTGTAAGTTTGTAGACTGTAGAAGTAGTAGTAGTAGTAGTAGTAGTAGTAGTAGTAACATAAGTAATAACAGTAATAACGATAATGATTTTGAACGAAGAAAGAAATAGCGAGAGAGAGAGAGAGAGAGAGAGAGAGAGAGAGAGAGAGAGAGAGAGAGAGAGAGAGAGAGAGAGAGAGAGAGAGAAAGTCTTATGGTGGTATATTAGAACTTGTATTGGCTCCCTGCTATTGGGGTCGCTATGGTATTCAAAAGTTCTCAAGGTCCATACGTACAAGTTTTTTTAACCTCAGAATTCTCTCTCTCTCTCTCTCTCTCTCTCTCTCTCTCTCTCTCTCTCTCTCTCTCTCTCTCTCTCTCTCTCTCATAGACAGATCGACAACAGGGATCTCATATTTTTTCCCTTATCGAAGTGAAAGCCTTACGTAGAAACTTCCTGTCTTTTACATCACCGGGCGTCAAAAGTTTCCGTAAAATGAAAGAAAGGAATATAAGAACAAGACGAGTCACGATCCTATGGACTTGGGTTGGGTTGATTAAAGGGAGATGGGAGTGGTGGGTGGGGATAAACCTTCGTCTATACTATTTTCCTTATTTTAGGTTGTTATTCTGTCAGAGTAGGATAAACAGCTTCATAAATAGGTGGTGAGTGGTCTTTGTCTTTACTGTCTTACGTCTGTTTCTCTAGATTCAGTTTTGGTAGTCCTAGTGATGGGGAGAAATCTTCATCTTTACTATCCTGTTTCTTACTTTTGTACTCGTGTTAGTTCACCAGTCTTTTTTTTTTTTAAGGTAAAGGTGTTTCCTATTTCAGATTTTTTTTTTTTTTTCAGATTTTCAGCTTATCAGAATTTATAAATGGTTAAGAGATGTTTGTTCTTCCTTCATGTTCCTTTGTGTGTCTTTACTATCCTCTCTCTTACTTTTGCATTCTGTTCGTTTTCCACAGGTTTTTATTTATTTATTTATTTATTATTTATTATTTTTTTTAAAGATATCTGGTAGTGTTCCTTTTTCTAGATTCTTTTTAAAATTAACAGCTTATCACAGTTTGGTAGTGGTTTCCTTTGTGTTTCTTTGTGCTCGTGTGCGTCCAGTCGTGTCCACCTGCGGCTAATGAACACTCAGGTATAGGAAACAGTTGTGGGATGTCAGTGTTCTTTGTGGCTTGATTGCTAATTTCCGTTTTTTGTTTCCCTCTCTCTCTCTCTCTCTCTCTCTCTCTCTCTCTCTCTCTCTCTCTCTCTCTCTCTCTCTCTCTCTCTCTCTCTCTCTCTCTCTCTCTCTCTCTCTCTCTCTCTCTCTCTCTCTCTCTCTCTCTCTCTCTCTCTCTCTCTCGCAGCCATTAACTCCGGGTATCGCGTTCCTAAATACTGCTCATATTCTTCCCTCGTGGCACTTTCCGACAAAACTATCATCTTCTCACGCAAGAACACCTGAGCCTAATTATCCCTCACTCTTCCTGTGCCTGGAGTCAAGAGCAGCAAAAACCCCGCTAGAGCATCACTGACTGGCGCTCTTGTCCCCTTCAGAGCATCATAAGTCCTGAGGAGTTGATCTAAGGAAAGAATGTGCCTGTTAGAAGGATGTGTGTTGGTTATATAGAGGTATGATTGTTAAGAAGGGTTTTTTGGGGTCAGAATGTAAATTTGGCTATGGATGAGAAGGAATATGTTTAGTCAGTGATGGAATATAATAGGATGAAATAAAGATGGGATGATTTTTGTCAAGGAATAAGTTTGCCAATAGAGAAGAAGGAGAATGTTTACTTGATGATGGAAAAATAAATAAAATAGAATGAAATAAAGGAGGGATGTTTTTTGTCAAGATGTGTGTTTGCCAATGAAAAGCAAAGGAAAGTACATAACCCAGAATGATTTAAGAGAAGGATGTTTTGTCATATAAGGAAAAATGTTCGCTTGATGACTTGATGATAGAAAATTGATATATGAAAATAAAAATAAAGGAGGGATGCTGTTTTTCAGGATATAAGGAAAGGAAAAGGTTTATTTGATGATGGAGAAATAAATAGAATAAATATAATATACTCATTTGGCTACTTGTAGTGGAAGTTACTACAATATGACGAGGAATTTACAATCTTAATAAGAAAATAAGTAAATCATTAGTGAAAACCCACTTAATGCTTATGCTGTTAGTTGCTGTAGGTTTTCAAGAGTTTACATGTGGATCTAACAAGCGAAATACGATAAAACACACACTAGCATTTGTTTGTTCACCCGTAATGGAAGTTATTTTAATTTTTTATGATAATCCAATAAGGAAGGATAAAAGAAAAGAAAAGTACATGAGTATACTGTTTGATCATCTGTAGTGGAGGTTAAAACAAGAAAAATGATAAAAGGGGATTAAAAACATGAGTACCCTTTTGATAATCTCAGGTGGAAGTCAGCGTAAGTTTTCATGACAGTCCAACACAGAAAACGGTAAAAAGATGAAAATAAAAGTACATGAGTATTTGTTTTGATCACCCGTAGTGGAAGTTACCGTAAGTTTCCGTGACAAAAGAAAAACGACGAAAGAAAAAAGTAACATAAGTACCTTTTTTTATACTATGTGAGCTTTTTCACGGGAATTTCTGGGCTAAAGGGATACTTTTTGTGGTACCTCCTATCTCAAAGCCCACCCGCTAGGAAACCGTTGCCCCGAGTGAGAAGCCCAACCTACACTCGGACCGTGGACAGGATTCGAACCCGTGTGCTTGGAGACCCCTCGGATCCCAAAGCACGCATGTTTCCACTGTACCACGGCGGCGTCTCCACTGTACCGTAAGTTTTCATGATAAAAATAGGAAAACGATAAAAAGAAAAGAAAACATGAACACTCATTTGATCACCTGTAGTGGAAGTTACCGTAAGTTTTCCTGATAAAATAGATAAAAAAAATAGCACCTGCTTTTTTTTATGTAAGAGGGGACAAATGGCCAAGGAAAAGAAAAAAAGGTCCACTTAGTTGCCAGTCCCCGTAGAGTTTGATCACCTGTAGTGGAAGTTACCTTAAGTTTTCATGATAATCCAACAAGAAAAGCAATAAAAAGACGAAAAAAAGGAATGAGTACCCTTTTGTTCACCTGCAGTAGAAGTTATAAGTTTCAGTAATAATCCGAAAAGAAAGGCAAAGAAAGGCAAACCACCCACTAGTACCTTAACATCCACTAATACCCGTCTAACTCCGTGCGTGGTCTCAGAAAACACACAAACCAGTCTTGATGTGAGAGAAGAACAGAGAAGAAACAAGCTTGACTAATATTCCGAAAAGAAAGGCAAACCACCCACTAGTACCTTAACATCCACTAATACACGTGCGTGGCCTCAGAAAACACACAAAACAGTCTTGATGCGAGAGAAGAACACAGGAGAAGAAAACACAAGCTTGAAACACTACATCCTTTTCCACACAACCGCTACTCTTTTGTCTGTCTCTTTTTTTTATCCACACGTACCCGCTCTCCGCCTCCCGCTGCCTTTATTTTATTGCCCCCTCCGTCCCCTCCCGCTCCCCTCAGCCGTTCGGACTCAGAGCCATGAAAGGAGATGCTGCAAAAAGGTCATGGGGAAACGTGCGCTGTTTTATCCGATGTGCTTTTGCTTGTGTGGGAGTGATAGCAGGACATGTAGAGAGAGAGAGAGAGAGAGAGAGAGAGAGAGAGTGTGTGTGTGTGTGTGTGTGTGTGTGTGTGTGTGTGTGTGTGTGTGTTTCTGTGTGTATGTGTGTTTTCTGCCTCGTGTATTGGGGTGTGTTCTGGTGTTCATGTGGTGGTGGTGGTGGTGGTGGTGGTGGTGGTGGTGACTCAGTGTTTGTACGTTCGAGATTGTTGTAACTTTTTTTTTATTTCTTTTTATTTTGTTTTGTTTTGTGTTTATTTATTTATTTATTTTTTCTTGTGTTCTTAGGTTCGAAACTGTTGGATTTCTGACGGTTTTTTTTTCTTCATTCGTTTTGTTTGTTTTCGCGTGTGTAGAAAAATAAACAACGAGAATAAATGAAGAAAAAATATAGAAAAGGGAAAACTACAATAGAGAGAAAAGGAAAAAAAATATATAGAAAGAATATTTAAAAGACAATACAGAGAGAGAGAGAGAGAGAGAGAGAGAGAGAGAGAGAGAGAGAGAGAGAGAGAGAGAGAGAGAGAGAGAGAGAGAGAGAGAGACACACACACACACACACACACACACACACACACACACACACACACACACACACACAGCAAACAGACAACCTCCAGGCAAACATCACAATTATACAAACAAGTTCTCACAGATAGACTAAAACAAACACTGCAAGTTCGGTAAAGCGGGGTTCAAACTGTGGCTAGGTCAGTTTCCATCAGCCTACAGAGAGAGAGAGAGAGAGAGAGAGAGAGAGAGAGAGAGAGAGAGAGAGAGAGAGAGAGGTAAAGAGGGAAAGTAAGAGTAGTTGATCTGTCTTTCCTTGTATAGTTTGTTTACTCTCTCTCTCTCTCTCTCTAAGTTCTAAAAATATGATTCATGGCTCACTTTGGAACTCCGCAGTTATGGGATCTTGTCTTGGCTTGGAATTGCGTTTCTCCTCCTCCTCCTCCTCCTTCTCCTCATCCTCTTCCTCCTCCTCCTATTCCTCTTCCTCTATCTCTTCCTTTTCCTCTTCGTCTCTCTCTTACTCTTCCCTTTCTTCCTTCTACTTCTTCTCCTTCCTCTCGTCTTCTTCTTCCACTTCCATTAGTCTCACTACCTCTTCATTTCCTCTCCTCCTCGTCGTGCTCTTCCTCCTCCACTCTCACGACCCATTTCCTCTTCTTCCTCTTCCTCCTCCTCTTCCTCCTCCTCCTCCTCCTCTTCTTTTACTCCCCACTACTGTTACCACCACCTTATTTCCTCTCCTCCTCGTCGTCTTCTTCCTCCTCCACTCATGACTATCCCTTCCCGTTCTCCTCTCCACCTCTCTATCTTTTCGCCTCTCTTCTACCAGTACTTGATACAGGAACAGCCTAGTAACTGTGTGTTTAAGGATGTAATTAATCCTTCTTGTTATTTTTATCCTTCCTCTCTCCCCTCTTACTCCTCTGAGCTCTCGTAAGAAGGTGAGGTGGAAGAGGTACCTGCACTAATGAATGGGCGGGTGAGAGAGAGAGAGAGAGAGAGAGAGAGAGAGAGAGAGAGAGAGAGAGGGAGAGGAAGAAATGAAGGTGAGAAGAAGTGAGAGAGGGAAAGGGGGATAAGGGAGAAAAATAAGGAAGAAAAAAGGAGGAGGAGGAGGAGGAGGAGGAGGAGGGAGGAGAGGGGATCGGTAGCACTAAACGTGATAACCTTCCTTAAATCTTATCAGGTTCCAATTTTTTCTTGAACAGGGAAGGTAAAGACTCGAGGGGAGGAGGAATGGGAAAGGAGAGGAGGAGGAGGAGGAGGAGGAGGAGGAGGAGGAGGAGGAGGAGGAGGAA